>NC_051071.1:25661859-25966489 GCF_004664715.2 Peromyscus leucopus
ATATTCTTTGCCCATTATTATATTGTATTGTTTATGTTTTTTTTCCTTCCATTTGATAGCTTCTCCTTGCTCTGAAAATCTAGGCTAAATTTAGGTTTTGTGCTTTCTAAAGTTTATAAACTTTAGGGAGACCTCTGTAATAAAAAAAAAATACAGACTTAAAAATGTACCTCTTGGTGACTAGGTTCTTGCCATGGCCCTGGAATGAACCCTTGCATGCAGATTGTCCTGAACTCATGCCTCATTAGCATCACGATGAATCCAAGTTCCTCAGAATTTTCCTTGCGTTATATTTGCTACAAATATTTTCACTGTAAAGACAATTTAACTTTTCTGTTTGCAAGTCTGTCAGTATTTTCCATTACAGCATATTCTCTAATGACTCTGATCCTTTTCTGGTCCTGCAAGTTACTGTCTCTGTGTGTTTAGCTAGCATCTCTGCTTGTCCCACTGAGGTTGTAAGGAAATAAATGTGGTTGGGCTGAAGCGTCAAGGGGGGAGCCAGCTCCGAATCTGCATCCAACACACTGGTTTGGTCAACTGACCCCACCTTTCCCCAGCTCTGGGATCAGCTGCCTGGGCGTTAGTGTGTAGAGGGCTCAACACTATTGCTTGCCTGACTCTTGGCTGCTTTGTCCTCCATACAGTGAGATGATGGACTATAGGAGGTGGTCTGTTGCATGAATAAAGTCTTTACCTCTCCCCCTCAACCAGTATTAACATCAAATTCTGTTTTCTTTCTCTCTTTTTTTCCTTATGGTGTTGAGGACTGAAACCAGGGAACCAGCATCTTTACAGAAAGCACCTGACTATTGAGCTCCAGCCCAGCCCTCTTTTCTCTTTTAGGATGGAGATAGGGTCTTACTAAGTTGTCCAGGCTGGCCTCGAACTCATCGTACAACCTAGGTAGCCCTTGAACTAGTTGTTCTCTTGCCTTAGCTCCTGAGTAACTGAGATTGTAGGCCTGTACCACTGAGCCCAGTACCAAAAAAGAAAACATTCTCTATTGGAGTAAAATGTATGTATCATAAGCAGATTTAGTCAACTTCGTGTAGCTATAACACAATGCCTCAGCCTGGATAACTTATTAAGAAAAGAAATTACTTTCTTACAGCTATGGAAGCCAGGAGCCCAGGATCATGGTGGTAGCATGTTTGGCGTCTGTTGAGGCCCCGTTTATGCTTGATAGAGGCATCCTCCTGAGTGAAGGGATTCTTCTTCACCTGCCATTAGAGCTAAGCCTCGGGAACCTCCTTGACACAGCAACAGTCTATTCACAAGTCTTTGCCTGAGCACCTCCCCCCAGGCCATACCTTCCTGACTGGCATAAAGGTCAAGTTTCAGTTTGGGACATAATCATTAGACTATAGCACTGTCTGGACTTTCAGTGTGTTATTGGATCAGCCCTCTCAGACCTGATACCCTTTTATAGAAAAGAGACATGCTACACTGGAGAGCCAGAGAATTCAGTTTCTAGCGTGCACTAAACAGGAGACTCTAAACCTTTTAAACCACAAAAATTTTGTTGTGCGAAACATAAAGTTGGAATTAAGTACCCAGAGGAGGATCATCTTTGTTAAGTGGTATACTCATCCTGCCTCCACCCCTAACACACTGTGTTTTTTCCAATTCTGTCTCCTCATAACTGGAGGTCTGCTTTCTTCTTTTCTTTTCTTTTTTAAAATCATTTTATTGCAAGATTCCAGATGCCAGTTACAACTTATCTTGAATTTCAACTTGGCGTTTCCCTGGTTCTGTAGCCTGGAGCCTGCAATGTGGGACAATTAGAGCTGCTCCTTAAGGGAGAGGAGTTGCTCAGGGTATGGCAGGTGGCAGCCTGGTGGCCCTTGGAAACCAGCTCCTGTCCCCTTCTCTGCTCTACGTTCTTGTAGCCCCCACACCTCCTGATTCCTCAAATGGCTGACCTGATTACTTGACTTCTCATGACTCTCACTGGATACACAGGCACGTCAATCGATTTTAGAGCAGCCTGTGTTTTTTGTCTTTAACACATATATTTGTTTTTAAATGAGAAGACTGAATTTCAAGCCCCAAGAGCACCAGGAAGAGATGAGTTTCCTCCACCTCTTCTACGTCTCATACATACACGCAGCCTTCTACAGTTCCTCCTTAATAAAATATGAGTCTCGGCCAGGGGTACCAACTAAATGAAGCAGGCAAAAACAGCTAGCTGAGAAATAATTCCCACTAATCAAAAGGACGAGGAGACATCCCTCTGCTGGCTCACTTGCATAGCACAGGAAAATGTTCTGAAGTCTGTTAGGACACAACTATATTGACCCCATCAGCAGCAAAGTTTAGTGGACATCACAGAAGAGAAGATGGAAAAGAATGGAGGAGGCACAGGGTGGTGAGGAATGCTGGGAAATGCTGTCTTCTGGACATGCACGCTGTCTTCTGGGCATGACATGCTATTGCAGTCATGATCTCACAGCAGCTGTGGTTACCTGCACAAGATCTATATAAAACCAAGCTAGCCAAAATCGCAGTATAAATGTGGTAGATGATCTCTAGGCTTCACCCCCTACTGAGGAGCTATGGGCAGTTAACAGTTTCTGGGACAGGGAGAATAATTCTTTATTCAGGATAAAGCACTGGTATGTTTTGTTTCCCATGTTCTAGTGAATGGATAGCTCCACACCCACGCACATATGGGCAGCACTAAGTGGACTTAGTGGGTTATCCCCACTCAAGACCCTCCCAAAACAAAAGACAGCAACTTGGGAAGAAGAGAACTTGTGGGGACAGGGGAATAGTTGGAGGAGACAAGTAGAGGGTAGGTATGATCATATTTTATTGTATACATGTACAAAGTTCTCAAAAATAAAGAAAAAGATTTTTTAAAAGAATGATTTTTTCCCATGGTATACAAGCCTGAAGACCTCTGGGGAAACTGGTCACTCACATTGTCTGGCTCTATACTGTTTCCCCGGGACATCTTCCAAGTTGCCCTCACCTTCTGACTGGTTAGTCATTACTGGAGAAGACCTGTGACAGATGCAGAGACACCATAGGGTCCCATCACATCACAGACCAAGTAATTAGTGCTTCATTTTGTATGAGAACATTCTCCTCGGGCACATTATCATTAAATATTTTGAGCTGGACCTCTGGGGTCAAGTAGGACCATAACAAAGACCTCTAGGCTGAGCCACATGGGAGCCATTCAGTCCATTCTGGAAGAGCCCAGGCTCATGCGTCTCACAATCCCCTGGAGTCAGGGGCTGTCCAGCCCAAGCTCCAGACCAAATAGATTAGGACAAACATAAGCAAGATGGCAGGGTCCAGCACAGAAGTCAGGAAAGGTCAAAAGCTCCGCAGACAAATGTCTGACTTTTCCAGTGTTTATTTACTTTTACAACATTGGCGGCACTCAGTGAGGGTCCGAGAGAGCAGCAGATGGATAGATAGGGCGTTTCCTGTCCTTTTCGTACCCTTCCATACCACTTCTAATTCATCATAAGAGAAACATATTTTCTGGCTCCAAGACCCCAAACAACAACAAAACTTGGATGCCAGAATAAAATGGAATAATATCCCCAGAC
The DNA here is from genome assembly GCF_004664715.2 of Peromyscus leucopus. Classification (NCBI taxonomy): domain Eukaryota; kingdom Metazoa; phylum Chordata; class Mammalia; order Rodentia; family Cricetidae; genus Peromyscus; species Peromyscus leucopus. Next base: position 25,665,426 of record NC_051071.1, read on the forward strand.
AGGAAGAAAACTCATATTGCCATTAAGATTGGATACATTTTAAACATTGGTATATCAGCAACACCCACTCACGAGTGCTGTTTTCTTATAAACTCATGAATTCAATCTTGATTATGAAAATGTCTTTATGGATGAATGACTGGCTCACTCATTCACCACGCTTTTCCTGTGCACCTCTTGTACGTTGGGCCCTAAAGACTATGAGTTAGAGACTCAGCAACTATGTCTTCTACTAAGTCTTATCACAAAGCCCAGAGAGAGGCGGCAAACAATGGTACAGGTTTAGAAATCTGCCCATGCTTATAACACAGAAACATCGTCTGGTGGCCCTGCATTTGGAAAGCTGGCAGATAGAGTTTTAAACAGTGGCCACGCAGTGAGTGAATGAGGAGAGGTGGTGGTGAGCAGTGCAGAGGAAAAGACCTGCAAAAGGGGACACCAGGGGGTTAGACAGGAAATGAGGGCACACTGAGGGAGGGTCCAGCACGCAGTGCCATTGGAAATGACTTTGATGTCTGAAGCATCCTAAGATACTGGCTTCCATGTCAACATTGTTTCAGCTTCTCCTGGAGCTGTTGGGGACAGGAGAGGCATCTCTAGCTGTGTCAGTTGTAGACTTTTCAGATAGCCAACTCACAAATACCCAGTTCATCTCCATCTTGCAGGCAGATTAAACAACACCCCCAAGATCACACAGCTGGAAAGTCACTTGTGTGTCCTGGGCCTGCACATCTAGTGCACTTCCATAAGGAAAACACAGGGGAAGCCTTGTGGAGGCTCACCTTTGCATGCCAGATGTCCTGACAATCATTTCAGAACATTACCTTGCCAGGATTTGCTGTTTTAAATTTCTATTTGTAGCTATCAGTTGCGTTTATGCCAAAATAAAACCATGTAAGCCTCTTCAGGCCATTGCTGGCCTAAATATTGTGGCTTATTTGCCCTTGACTTAAGAAGTATTTTCCCAGGGTCCCACACGGTCAGCAGGGCACTTACAATGTGTTGGGTGATCAGTTTGCCAGCTTCACAGGCTGGAGTCTTACCTAGCCCTATGAGCATTAGAAAGGTACCCTTCTTCAAGGCTTCTCTTTACTTCTGAGCAGAAAACACATCATATGCAGATTTTAAAGAAAGGGTTTTAAGATGGAATTTCTGTGCCAAAAATTCAGTCATTTTAGGCATGTAATTGTAGTGCACTTTACTTGGTTTCTGTAAATTCTGAGCTGTGCCATCAGTGATTCAGAATGTTTCTGAGACCTGAAAAATGCCTCATGTTCCTGCTTGCTGTAATCCTTGTGTCTTTGCCTGTCATTTCTTAGAAAAGGAATTGTACAGTGTGAAGCTTTGTGTATGATGTCTGGTAAAAATCTATTCTAGGTTCATCCATGTTCTAATATGTATAATCAGTTAAATCTATTATATTTCAGTGTCTGAATACACCACACTTGGTTTATCCATTTAAAAATTAATGGGCATTGCTCATAAGGCTTAACTAAAATGACTAATGTATTTAGCATTTGCACACAAGTTTTATGTGCCCAAATGTTGTCATTCCTCTTGAAGGCAGAGTAGAATTGATTGGTTATATGGTAACCTTATATTTCACATCTCAAGAAACTCCAAAACTAGTTTCTATGGTGGTTGCATCATTTTGAAATCCCAGTCCCAGCGCTTGAGGGCCCTAGTCTCTCTTCATCCTAACCAACACTTATTGTCTGACTTTTGTTTCCATGGGAGTGCAGTGGTGTCTAGTTGTGATTCACATTCCTCCAAATACTGAGGGTGGAGATCAGGTTCTATTAATGTCTGGATTAACATACTGTGGTGGTTTGAATGGGAAATGTCCCCCATCGTCTTAGGCATTTGGATACTTGGTTCCCAGTTGGTGGCACTATTTGGAGAGATTCAGGTGGTATGGCATTGTTGGAGGAAGAATGTTACCAGCAGTGGGCTTTGAGACTAAAAGCCTCATGAGACTTAAGATTCTCTCTCTCTCTCTCTCTCTCTCTCTCTCTCTCTCTCTCTCTCTCTCTCTCACCTTCCTGTTCCTGCTACCATACCTGCTGTCTGCTGCCGGACTGTCCCCGCCATTATGGACTCTAAGCTTTTGGAATCATAAACCAAAATAAACTCCTTACCCTATTAGTTGCATTGGTCATGGTGTTTTACCACAGAAGCTGAGAAGCAAATAATACATATGTCCATATGTACCATATATTAGTATATTAATATTATATTGATACATACATAGCCATCATATGCCAGTTGACTTGATTATGTAACTATGCCTTAAGTTTATACCAGAAAGTAATGCTTCCACCATTGTTTACTAGAATTGTTTTAGCTGTAGGCTCTGTGATTTTCCATATAAATTTTAGAATGAACTTGTATATATGTATAAAAACGTTCTTGAGATTTTGATAGGAATTTCCCTAAGGCTGATTTGGCAAGGGTTCTCATCTTTATTGTATGGGAATCTCTACTCCATGGATATGCTTTTGCTACTTCTCATTGGTTGTGCTTTATTTCACCCTGATTGGTTCACTACCCAAGTTCATACATGTTTATTCCATGTGTACCTAGCCATTGTGACTGCACTTTTGCCTTGGTTTCCACATACTTTGTGGACTTGGCCCATTCATCCTGCTGCTCACTCACTCATTCTGACATGGGCATTCTGGAAGGCAGGTGCACCTGTCAGGAGATTTGGGCTGAGGGTAGGGAGATGTGGACCCAGGCTCTGGCTTTTCTTCTTTCTGGCTCTGGTCCTGGGTCCTGGTCAAGGTACTGAGCCTCAGGTAATGGTTGCTACATAGCTCACTGGAGCCAGAATATCATGTATTTCACATGCTAGTGATTATAGGTGCTCTGTCCTTGGATTTCAACATTTGAAGAGATGTCCATGTGTCCATTAAATGCTTTTGATAACCCACTTTTAAAATGAAGAGCAAATCTGGTTTAAAAAGACAAAGTCAATGAGCCCACAACCAGGGAGCCTGCATGGAACTGACTTGGCACTCTGCATATATGTTACAGTTGTGTACCTTGGTCCTCTTGTGGGACTCCTAACAGTAGGAACAGGGCCTGTCTCTGACTCTTACTAGCTTTTGGGACCCTACTCCTCATAATGGGTGGCCTTGCCCTTAATACATGGGAGGTGCTTAGTCTTACTGCAACTTGATATGCCATGTTTTGTTGATAGCCATGGGAGGCCTGCCCTTTCCTGAACAGAAACAGAGAAGGAGTGAATTGGTGGGGGTGGGAACAGAGAGGGCAGGGTGGAAGGGACTGGGAGGAGAGGAGAGGGGGGAAAGTGAGACCAGAATGTAAAATAAGTAAGTAAATTAATAAATAAAAAGAAAGTCAAGTAAATCACCTACATCTAAACACAGGTGCATATCCAGACCTGAATAGGGAATTAAAATAAATTTGGAGACAGGCACCAATGACTGACTAGAAGGGGCAGCCTGTGGGGAGTCTGTTTTGGAGGTAAGTACTACAGAAAAGTGACATCTAACTACTGACATTTATATTCTCCTTCTCCCTATTCATCTGTATCTTCCCACCCCCTTCCTCTTCTTTTCTGTTCTTTTTGTGTTGCTCAGTGTTGTCCTGCTGTCCTCTATGGTCACTGAAAATCTTCATTAGAATCTGGGATGCTGGCTGGGACTATGGTCAGTGGTAGAGCATTTACCTGTTGTACACGAAGGCCTATGTTCATTCCTTAGTGCTCCAAAAATCAAAAGAGAACACTGAAAAACATCATAAATACCCAAATGCCTTAGATAGGTGGACTGTGAAATCATAGTAACTGGGAGATTCTGGAGACAGAACCAAGAAAAGAAGGCTAGACCCATACCTACTGTGGGCAAGAAGAGCCATCTTTTATGAGACGAGAATAGGACAAAATTTCAGATCACAAAAGAAGTTGGAGCTAAATAGTATAAGCAACCAGGAAGTGACAAAAGTCAATACAGATGCTGTCAATAGAGCAGCTGTAGCTACTATAGAACTATCCAAGGTCCAGCCTATAGAAATATCAAATGCAGGGATCTATCCTATTGAAGAATCACATGCAGAGTCCTTCCTAGATAACTACTAAGTTCAGGGGATTCACACAGACTCAGCATACATCTGCCAGGGCAGGCAGTGTGATATATCAGCATCTGTGTTTTCTGAGATCTGCATGAGAACTGAGGGAGGAAGTATATATCTTGGCTTTCCCCATCATAGTGATGCTCAAGGCAGTCCGAGAACATATGCCGGACCTGAGCTGGGTCATGGTGTCCAGTGTGACAGTTTATTCACTTCTGATATGGGACAACATATAGTCTTATTGGAGTGTGTTGAGAAATAAAACAGTGTGGTGAGTCACATCTAATCCCTTTGATTATGGCTCACATTAAAGTCAAGTTTAATTACCAGGGGTGCGGATTGTTCTGTTGAATGTCTTCCAGCTCCCAGAGGAATGCTGATACCCAGAGGACAGCAGAAGGTGTGCAGAGACATAATGGATGAATTAATGTGAGCAATTCCTGCACATGCTAAATCCTTAATATCTTTGCTGGGGGATTCAATAATTCCAAGTAGGTGATTAAACTAGATGCTATAAACATGTATTTGATATTTGAAATCATCCTAAGTGACTCACCAAAGCCCCAGAAAAACAGACCTGAGGGACAGAAAAGGAAAGAATGCTTAGGATCACCTTAAGTTGCTTGCAAAACGTTCTTAAGAATAGGCTACTCCTGGAACACTGAAGTGCCCTCCCGCCTACAAACTTTTCTGCATACAGGATCCAAGAGACTGATCTAAAACACTGCAATTCAGTCTTACCCGAGAAGTAATGCTACTTGAAGGAACTTCTGTATGTATTTCAGTGTTGCCCTCTGTGAGACCACTGCCTTGTTATCTGTAGTTCCCTTGATACAGTCACTTGTAAATGAACTGGAGAACTGAGAAAAGTAGCCTGTGAGCCCTCAGATAGTGAAGTTGCCTAACAAGACTCAGGCTTTGACATTTGTTATTTAGAGGGTCTTTTCATGCTCAAAATATTTGCTTTTTCTTCCGGCGCCTTCCAAGAGAGTTTATCTTAATACACAGGCTAGCTGGGGATTTTCAGTTGAACCAACATTAGTCACACAAGTTGCCTTGGTCGCCTCTGATTTTTTTCTGAAGCCACAGCAGTAGTGTTTTGTAACAGGCCTAACTATGGAGCCTAGGAAAGAGAGGGTGGCTTTGGGTGGTCATTAGCCCCTTGCTCACCACTCTGAGGGACAGAGTGCATTTGCTGTCTGCATGTGTGTGAGTGTTGGTGATGGACTGTTTGATGACTATGTGTAGTGTATAAGTCAGGGTTCTCTATTTCTTCTTGGAATGCTTTTGAATAGGAAACATCTGACAATGCACATCTTTACAGAGAAAGAGATGGTTCCAGGTACAACACGAGTGGTCAGTGGGCTGGGATCAGTCAGATGTACACAGCTAGTGATGCAGCAGTCCACAGCTAATAGACAAAAAATGCCAGAGAAAACCCCTATCCTCTCAGATTCAGCTTTTAATAAAGGCAAAATGCCCATAAAATGTGGGCAATATGAACCTCTTTCTAAAGTGGTTAAGGATTACACTGTTAAAATTTAGCCCATATTTTTTCCATGCTTAAAAACTTGAAAGACACCTGTCTTAGTTAGAGTTTCTATTGTGGCGATGAAACACCATGACCAAAGCAACTTGGGGAGGAAAGGGTTTATTTGGCTTACACAGCCATATAACAGTTCACTGATGGAAGTCAGGACAGGAACTCTTGACAGGGCAGGATCCTGGAAGCAGGAACTGATGCAGAGGCTGTGGAGGGGTGCTGTTTACTGGCTTGCTCCCTCTGGCTTACTCAATTGTTTTCTTGTGGAACCCAAGACCACCAGCCCAGGGATGGCACCACCCACAATGTGCTGGGCTCTCCTCCATCAATCACTAAGAAAATGTCCTATAGGCTTGCCTGCAGTCATTTTCTTAATTGAGTTTCCTCCTCTTAGATGACTTAAGTTTGTGCCAAGTTGACATAAAACTATCCAGCACAACATCTTTTTACTTCCCTGAACCATGATGTCATTAACTACTGTTGTGTGATGATGAAATCAATGGTTTCATGATGGTGAGTTCTTTTAAAAACACAATAGTAGATTAGCTCATTTCAGTCAGATCTTCCTCCTTTTTAGTAGACCAGCTGAACTGTTTGGATGCATCTGTCCCATCCAGCTCTAATTCTTCACTTTGAGTCCTCTAGTACTTTGAGAAAAGGCTGTCTGGGTGGCTTCCTGGGCCAGAATTCAGAAAGTCAGGAGCCCTGTAGAGTTTGGAGTCAAATCTCAAATCTCATCAGGCTGGAGGACATTGTTTTAATCCCCACCCCACCCATTCTCCTAGAGAGCTTTTTCACCTTGACAAACCTAGATTCATCTGGGAGGAAAGTCTCAATAGAGGAATCACCTAGATCAGTGGCCTGTGGGCATGTCTGTTGGATATCGTCTTGTTCATTAATTGATGCAGGAGGGCCCAGGCCACTGTGGGTAACACTATTCCCTATGTAGGTGGTCCTGGGCTATATAAAAAAGCTATCCAAGTCGGGTGGTGGTGGCGCACGCCTTTAATTCCAGCACTTGGGAGGCAGAGCCAGGCGGATCTCTGTGAGTTTGAGGCCAGCCTGGGCTACCAAGTGAGTTCCAGGAAAGGCATAAAGCTACACAGAGAAACCCTGTCTCGAAAAAACAACAACAACAAAAAAGCTATCCAAGACCTGTGAGCAAGCCGGAGATTTCCTGCCATGACTTCCATCAATGATTAAGTATGAGCCAAATAATTCCTTTCCTCCCCTTAAGTACCTTTTGGCAAGAATGTTTTATCACAGCAAGAGAATAGAAACTAGAATATCCATGTATCATTCATTCTCCCTCAGAAGGAAGCACTCTGATAAGATTGAAGCTGACTTTATCAGCCAGTATAGTTAACTCTACCATGGCAGGAAGTACTCTGCTCGTGTCCATAGCAGCCCCTGAGTAGACTGAAAAGAAACTCTGAAATTTGAAATATATTTATGAATCTTTGCCTATATCTTCACCTACGCTTTTAAAGCTTGTGGCTTCTCAAATCAAATGTTCAGTTAAATGTGAGGGAAGATTAGTGCTCAGCTGAGAGTAAACACTTTGTGGTTTTGACGCCAGCTCACAGACCTCATTGAACCACAGATCAGCCCTGGGCATGGGGGATATGTCCTACTAGAACACACTGCCTAGGAGGTTAAAGTTTAGAAAAAATGATTATGTGTACATGTTTTAAACTAAGAACTGTGAGGATTTGTTTTGTTTTATTTGTCTGTTTGTTTTTTTGTAAAACAGAGCTAGGAGAGTAAAACAAAAATAATTAAATGTTTATGACTGTTTTAAGGAATACACATACCTTTCACATATTTTATAAAGAAATCAAAAGCTGTACTCTAAGAAATATCTTTGAAATTCTTGAATGGATTTTATTGAGTGAGATGGACTAGAGTGGTTTACACTTTTAGGAAACTAGAGTATGAAGACCAGGACTTCTCTGGTAGAGGCAACAAGCTAGCCCATGGAGGATGCCATATTGCTGTATCAGGAAGCTTCTAAAGGTCCCTGTGAGCCACACTTCAGAGGACACTCACCAGTGACCCCAGCAAGCCAAGGCTGCACTCCATAAAATCTGGCTCATTCTGGATACCTGCCTACAGAGCTACCAAGCACTACAGAGCAACCTCAGACTAAACCAGGTGTCTACTCAGGACCACAGCTGGAGGAGGCTCTACCTGTAGTTTGTGAGAGGACAACAGATAAATAAGGGAAGAGAAATGGGCAAGTGCTGAATTCAGTGAGACTACAGTCCAGAAAGTTTACCAGCATCACATGGTCAACCAAAGCTGAACCTTGACCTCCTCATGGTGACAATGGGATTTTGTTTCCCTCTACTCCTGGGGACCCATGTAGCCCAGAGACAGGCCAGCACTACCTATGACTAGAGCATGCAGAGGTCAGAGGTCACTTCCATTCTCATCCTTAGTCCTAAGGTGGGGTCTTTGGCTTGATATAGGAACCAAATTAATACAAGAGAGAGAAAAAAAAAAAAAAACAAGCAAAGATCTTTATTAAACTTACACGTACCCTCTTCACAAGAAAGCAAAATGACCAAAGCTTTTACTCAAAGAACAGTAAGCCCATGAAAGGATGACAGAGAGCATAGATCTCTGGGTTGGGATAATAAGTCTGGGGTGCTGCTAGGAGACGGGAGGGGGGGCAGAGTTAGAAACCCCTGAACGAGTTCTTCAGAGGTGTGAAGAAACTGTCAACTGTCTGGGAGGATCGTTCTGTCTTTCTGCGTGTGTGAAGTCAGGCCGAATGGCCTTTGCAGGAACTGCAGCCCCCCTGACGATGCCACCTGAGATTCCCAACACGTCGTGAGTGAGTTGTGTGTGTTGAGATGGTGCATTCTGTTACAGTCAGTAATGCATTAAACAAGGTGCTACAGAGGGAGGAAACCCCCTCAGAGCAACAAGGTCAGTCTGCATATTGTGGCTACCATGGATTGTTCCCAAGAAGAAAGATGAAGGTCATGTGGGAACATGGTGTCTCAGCAGGTCTGTGCACAGCAGTGGTGGGGCGCACTGGGCCATGGTGGAGGGTGCTTCCCTTCTGTAGGATTTCCTGCCCATCCTGTAAGGTGGATCTGCCAGCTCCGGGTTCTCTTAGTCTTGTTTTATTTGAAGATGACTGTTCAGTTTCCTATAGGAAGCAGCCATAGAAATAGTGAGTCCATTCATCCTCTCTTTTCGTCCCATTCTTCAATTCCTTTCATTGCACACATCCATCAGAGGGTCATTTCTCCATCCTTCGGAATGCTCTTCCAAGCCCCAGCTTTGTGACAGTTGCTGGAGTTTAGAGCCCCACCCCACACCTATGACGCCCCTTTCATCCTCACACAGTGTCAGGCACTCTCTGTCTAATCTACACTCTCTCATCTCTCATTTTCCCTCATGTGCCTCAAGCTCCATCTCTGAGCTGGCAAACCCACGCCCCCATTATTCCCCAGGAAGACATTTAATTGGTTCGTTTGGAGCATTTATGGGTGGGAGCAGGTAAACCCCATACAGATGAGGTATAGATTTATTTCGTCACTCGCAATTCGGGAATAGGAGCACATGCTTTCTAGTGTGATTAGTACAGTGGTCTCCAGCGAGTGCTCCAGCAGGTGCTGTGGTTCAGGCCTTCTGTTCTACAGGTACCCACTTCCTCAGAGGTCTCTGCTGCCACAGGCTCAGACTTTCCCGCTCCTGCATCAGGGCTCAACTTGTTTTTGTAGTTCTGTGGCTTTGTGGTCTATTTTTTTTCTAGATGTGATTTTTGGTGATTTTAGGACATCCAAGAATTACTTGCTAGTGCATATATATATATATATATATACATACATATACATCTATCTATCTATCTATCTATCTATCTATCTATCTATCTATCTATCATATCTCAACTGCTCCAATGTCTTATTTCCTATCTTTGGATTTCTATTTGTTGTTAATCTAAATAATCAAAGAGAGATTTCCCCAGAGGATTATAATAATTAGAAATAGAATAGCATTGCAAAGAGAATTTATGACCTGTAGTAACCATGGGTGTATCCAGGGTAGTTGGAATTATGGGAATACTTCAAAAGTAAAGAGAGACACTGAGTGACTTGTGGAATTCATTGGTTTGGACATTAGTGGCAGGCCTTAAGGTGCAATGGGAAAGCATTCCAGCCAGAGCACCTGATTCTTGGTGAAGATCCTGCCTCACTTGGGAAGGGGTACACCAAGAGCGTCTGGTTTGGATTCTGCTGTCTTGCAGCATGCTCACGATCAACTTTGTACACAATGCTGTGTATACATGCAAGGCTTGCAGAACATGGTGAAAGGAATCTCTCTTGAGGCTTTAGACTGTCTTTGTAAAAGTACTCCTGTCACACAGGCCGGCAGAAGCCACCCTAGTCCTTAACATGCTGTACAACCTTGTCTGAGTCTGACAAGAATGATGCCCCAATTTGGTGTCCTCAGCCTTCATTCCATAGAAGCAAATGTACAAGTTAACTCATTTGTACTTTTTTCAATACACTATTTATATTTCATGTTGTGTTGTGCTGACCATAGTTGCCTTAGATTGTTGAATCATCATGTGATGCTGTGAAGTTCTCTCTTCTCTCCCTTCCTCCCCATTCCTCCTTCTCCTACAAAGTCTTTCTGAGAACCATTTAATGCATTCAAGCTAAGGGAAAGTTCTTTGAAATGAGGACTGTTCCTTTTGTAGAGCAAATGCCATCCCACCCCGAGTCTTGGTGTTAGAATTCTTAGGAACTATTTTAAGGAGTTATTACGTGTTTGGGTGCTTGCTGTCTTTGTGTGCATGCCTGATGTCCTGGGAGTCCAGACCAGGGCATCAGAGCCCCTGGAACTGGAGCTACAGACACTTGTGAGTTGCCTTGTGGGTGCTGGGGATCAATCCCTGGTCCTCTAGAAGAGCTGCTGGTGCTTTTAACTGCTGAGCCACCTCTCCGTCCCATTTGAACGACCTTTTATGCATTCCAGTTGTTATCCTGTAGGACCAGTTCTATTTACTTGTGTGGTTTGTAGTGATTCTATTTTGAAATCAGAATGAAGCCTGCTTGGTAAAATAAATGCAATATTTGTTCATCTTTTAATAACTTCTGGAAGGTGCTTTTTATGATTTTAGAAGGAACTCTTTGTGGCTTTAAGTTCCTTGAAAGGTAGAGTTTTTCCTGGAACCTTATATTACTTTTGGTTGTTACTTCCTTTAGGTCTTCAAAAAATCAATCTCCTACAGATCAGAAAATTATTCCAGAGACTAAGAAGAACCATTGGCACTCTCTCTTTCTACCCACTGGGCAGGCCAGCGTGTTCACAGTCCTGTAAGCAGGCATCTGCTAATGTTACAGAGAAGTAGACTGAGGCCTGCAGTGACCCTCTAATGTCTCCCGGGTCACACTGAATTGCTGAGGAGACGCAGCATGTGAGCCTGGCGGCAAAGCCTGTGCTCTTCAAAGATTCTTCTCCTCCGGCCAGTCTGGTGACTACTGTTTATATTAATTATTATCCCTTCCAAGTTGTTAAAGGAAACGGCTCAAGGAACAGTACATTCTCAGCCCCAGCGAGTTTCCCTTCCAAGCCAGCTCCAGACATGCAGAATGCTTTCCTGACGTTGCCACCCAGAGCGCTGCTCCTGACTCCTTCCCTGTGAACAGGCTTGCTCCAGTTTCCTTTGATCGCCTGCATCCTCCCAAGCGTTTGTTGTGTCTGAGGCTTCTGAACCAGGTGGCCCATTTCCCAGATATGTGGCTCCCGTGCCATTCCCAGCATTCCTACCCTATGCCTAGAGTCAGATGTCCTGTCTGTATCTTTTTCTAGATTTCTTCGCATTGGCATTCTCTACAGCATTCTAGCTTTTAATAGCCATAGAAAAAGCATTATGGTCAAACAGTCTGTTTGGCTGTAGCACTTCCAACTGCGCATTGCCTGGACTTCTGTGGAGAAGCTTACAGTTTGCTCACAGCCCATCATTGTCTGACCATGAAATCCATGGAGCCAGGCTGAGAGGAAGGACCATGGAAATAGGACCCAGCGCTTGTCCATGATGGTCAACAGAGACCTGGCAGTGGTGATACTGAGGGGCTGTCTGCTCATCCTGCCATCTGTGGTGCTTAATTCCAACCTCAGGGCAGCCAGCCCATCCAAGCAAGAGCTGTTCCCTGGTGTTGTTTTAACATTTTATATGGTGCATGAGCAAGCATCTCCTCATCCCAGATAGAGTAGCGATGCTAGAACAAGGAAATAATACCACCCGAGTCCAGTTTACTGTGTTGAATTGGGTTTCTTACAGGAGTCTGGACTCTGGTGGGTGACTCTATCTTACAAGGAGAGGGGAGGGGGCCTTAGGACCACCACCCCATTCCATCACTGATGAGACAACATGGGCTCGATCTTTTGCAGGTCTCATAGAGATGATTATAGCTACAGAGAGTTCGAGAGAGGATGACCATATCATGCCCAGAGGACAGCATTTCACACCACTGGGGATTAGGAAGATTTTTGCAGTGTCTCCTGCAACTTATCAAATATTATCACCCGTGACTTGTTGATATGACATGGTGGTGAACATAGAACTTGAAATCTGACCAACTCACGTCAGAATGCCTTCAGACTATTATACCCAAGGAACACAGGTGGCTTTGAAAAAAGAAGTGATTTATCCTTATACTTCTTGAGGTAGGATGTCCAAGATGAAGAGGACAAGATGTTGGGTTATGGTGAGGATTTTTTCATGGTTGCAGAACACTACCTTCTTATTATGTCCTTGTGTGGTGAAAAGAGTCCACAGAGCTTTGGGTAGTCTCCTTAATAAGGTATCTAATCCCATTAACTTGCTTTACCATTATGACTTACCCATCTCTGGAGGGACTTGCCACTGAATACATCTTGGGGTGAGGATTTCAATATGAAAACTTATTAGGGCTGCACAGACACGCAGTTCATTGCATCCCGGAGCCAGTTTCTCATCTGCTACCCTGATTGTGTAAACCGAGGAGGTCATGGGAGCTCCTTGAGCTCCAGCTTAACTCTGTCCTGTGCATGGCACCCAGTAGGACTTCACTGGATGCAGCTGATGAATGATAAGATTTGTTTAATGGAGTGATTTTCAAGACCACTCCCCCAAAACCAGCTCACGATAGTCACAGTGTAGTTACTTCCCTGGTAAGGAAGGAAAAGCAGAGCATGGTGTTTTGAGGCCTGGCCTGCTCCTCTGACCCCCTCCCCCAACTTCTGCTTTCTTGTTCTTATTGACCCAGATGCAACCACGGGACCAACAAGGTTCTCCTGGCTTGCTCATGCCAAGACCCCTTTGCAAGGCCTTCCTGCAGCAAAGGCCCAGCACACATGCACCTCTTCTCTTCCCCTTTCCCCATGTTTCTGAGGATTCGGAGAGTGGAAGGTGGGCTGCATGCTGCGGGATGTCTTTCCTCAACACTGACCTCTCTGCAGCACTCGGGGTTTGAGCAGTGCCTTCAGGATTAAAAGCTCGCCATGTTGACTCACCCAGTAAAACAACTCCAGCGTTTTTGTTTCTCTCTTAGGAAGTTCCTGTAATTCTTCAGTGTTTGGAGACTTTATGGTTTGGTTCTTGTCATCTGTTAGCCGCGTCCTGGATACGGTTTCCGTGTGGAGTGTAAACTAAGTTGTGCATTCAGCTTGTTGCGGGGTGAACAAAGGCTGTAGTGCTGGTTGGGGTTTATTTACGGAGCAAAACACATATGCTGGGGGGGTCCTGGGATGTGCAAGGGTTCTGTTCTCCCACTTGACTCACTCGGAGGAGACTGGCAGATTTCATTCATGTTTGAATTATGAGTAATGTGCTTTCTTGTATCATAGACAATCTAGGAGAAAATGCGTGTGTGTTGTATATGTGTGTGCACAAGTGTGTGTACTTACCTGTGTGTGTGTGTGTGTGTGTGTGTACAGGTGGAGGCCAGAGGTCAGTGTTTGGTGTTTTCCTCTGTGGCCCTCTATATTATTACTATTATTGTCATTTGAAACAAGCTCTCTCATTGAGTGTCTCTGCGACACTAGCTGGCCGGCAAGCCTCTGCAATCTGACCGTCTCTGATCCCACAGTGCTGGGTGACAAGCTTGCACAATGAAGCTGCCTTTTATGTGAGTACTGGAATCTACCCTCAGGTCCTCAGGTCTTGTGCAACAAGTGTGTCACCCCCGAGTCATCTCACCAGACCCAAGACATGTATTTAAAGTTTATGGTTGTCTTAACCTTTTCTGTTAATTTTCTCCAGATTAAAAATTATTCTGTGCCAAAATTTAACAAAAGTCAAAGTAGTCTTGCTTCTAGATAAGCATCCTAACATTTTAAAGGTATTTAATTAACGTACATATGTGTTACTAGTGAGATCCATAATGCCCTTCATATGTTGGACTGTAATGTCCTCTAGAACTCAAATTCAAGGATGAGAATGGACTGGGGATGAGTTACTTCTGAGGATGATGGATGCATGAGCCCATGGACCAGGGATGAGTTGCTTCTGAGGATGATGGATGCATGAGCCCATGGACCAAGGATGAGTTGCTTCTGAGGATGATGGACGCATGAGCCCATGCAAACCCATCTTGTGGTCGGAAGCACTGATGATGAACATACTCAACCTGTGTTTTGGAAGTAACAAAGAAATGGAACTTCATAAAGGTGTCTTTTAAAAGTGAAAAAGAAAAGATGAAAACTGAGGCAAAGAGATGAGATGGGAAGGTAAGGAAACAGTCGTCGCCTGGGGATCTGGGCTCAGACACATGTCAGGGCTGACTGATCTGTCCTTAGAAGACAACTGAGAGGCTCCCAAGGTATTTGACAAGGTCACAGGAGCTGCTGAGCAGAGATTACAATATGGAGATGGAAGCAAGAAGATGATGTCTGGGCTTGAACAGACTTAGCGAGAAATCTTTAAGGGCTTGAACCACAATACTGGGAATGAAAAACTAGGGTTTGAAGAATAATTCATGGGGACTGAGAGCCATCAACGTTCATGAACACTTGTTTCATTTTCACCAAACAGTTGAGTGGTGGATCCATTTATTTGGGAGGAGATATTTTAATATGCATTTCTAAGGAGTATGAAATAATACTTAGAAAGAGATGTGTAGTGAGATTAATGCCCCTCAACCAAGGGCTTGGATGACTATTGGATTCTGCCAAGAGGGATGAGAATTTATTCCTCCAAGGCTAGAAGCATGGAGGTCCTTGTTGAATTTGGCTAGAGCATATTCTGTAGGACAGGAGGCACAAAAGCCAGGTCAAAGTTGAATAGGAGGGAGAAGCGACCCAGAGTCTAATGGGGGAAGCAAGAGTGTGTTGGAGTGGACAAGGTGCTCTTAGTACTCAGTCAATGCAGTGACCTCCCAGTCAGGACATGGAAAGAGTGCACTTCCTGTGATTCTGAATGGGCAGTGGTTGAGTGAAATTAAATAATAAAATGAAATGAACTTAAAGAAACATGGAGGAATGGGCATTGATGGCTTGCAGTATATTTAGTTTCTAAATATATCCCTGTTTTAAAAAATTGCCACACATCTTGTTTGTCGTAGGTCATCATTATACTTTAAATATCAGTTATTTATTTTGCTAAATCAGCATAATTATTTTATATTGTGGGTCTAAAAATTGTACAAATCTGCATACCTTGTTTATTGCCTCTGTTCTCAATCTTGGTGGAAGTTTCCATTGACTCTTGTTCATGATACCTGCACTGGGTAATGCTTTTTAAACTATAAAACCTTCTTGGGCCAGCAAGATGGCTCAATAGATAATACTTGCTCCAAAGCTTGACAACCCGTTTGATCCCTGAGACCAACATAGAGGAAGGAGAAACGCCATTACCACAAGTTGTCCTCTGACTTCTACATGTGATGTACACACACACACACACACACACACACACACACACACACACACACACGAGAGAGAGAGAGAGAGAGAGAGAGAGAGAGAGAGAGAAATAAGTAAATGTAATTAAATTCACTTAAATATAAATGAAACTGTATTCTTTAGAATTTCAGGTGCAAAACTCCAGTGAGTCCCAAAGCTGAAGTATCATTCCCTGAAGATAGTATGTATAAATTAAGGACACTACTAGCATAGGACAATATAGGACAATATGAAAATGAATTTTAATTTGGGTTTGAGATTTTCTCTGAGCAATGGTAAAAAGCAGAGGAGGGTGTCTCAGTTAGGGTTTCTATTGCTGTGCAGAGACACCATGACCGGGGCAACTCTTAAAAGGCAAACATTCATCAAAGAGGTTTGCTTACAGTTTCAGGGGTTCAGTCCATTATCATCATGGCGGGGAGCATGGAAGCACGCAGGCAGACATGGGGCAGGAGCAGTACCTGTGAGTCCTACATCTTGTAGGCAACTGGAAATTGACTGAGACGCTGGGTAATATCCTGAGCATAGGAAACTTCAAAGTGACACACTTCCTCCAATAAGGCCACATCCACTTCAGCAACACCACACCTCCTAATAGTGCCACTCCCTTTGAGATTATGGGGCCAACTACATTCAAATTGCTGCAAAGAGTCTCTTAGCAACCTTGAGAGGCGTATCTTGTTGGGGTAGGTCATTCAATTTTAGTGAGCGGTTTCCTGGGGCACAAAATGGTAGATGGGATTTCTTGACCTGTGTGGTTTTCCAGGATCACAGAGTCCTAGGACATACGCCACAATGTTATCAAGAACTAACTGACAGTTTTGAGATTGATTAGGGCTTGCTTCTTTCATTTTACCCTCTAGCTTTTGGCTCCTGAAAGACATACATGGGAGCTTCTTTCTGGCTCCCACTCATGTGATCACAGGAGTGAAACTGTGGCAGCAAAACCTGTGTCATCGCAATCGTTCTCAGTCTTGCCACACCTTGTCATTGCGGCTCCCAAGTCATCCTCCTTCCCCGGCCCCTGACTGAAGCAACAGGAAGTGACCCTGCTTGCCCTCTTCCTTTTCATTCTGAGAGCAGCATCCTGTCCCACTCACACACTTCACACCTGCTAAGCACATGTTCTGTGAAAGCCTGCCTGACAAAAGGCTTTTCTTTCCTTAATGCAGATTCAAAATAATATAGCTTTTGTTATTTTCTGAAGGAATACCACTAGTTTCATGTGTGTGTGTGTGTGTGTGTATACATAATTCTAACTCTTGGCTTTTCCAGTGACAAGAACCATGTACAGGGTGACTTTTGTGTGTAACATCTGAAACATGACGTGATTAGAAGTGCAGAATTAAACTTTTTCTGACGAATAGCAATGCAGTTTTTGCTGGCTCTACTAAAGAAAACTTCAGTCTACATTTCATCCTAAGAACTCGTGAAATATGCCATATTTCATGATTATGCTTATCTTACACAGAAAACTATAATTGGAGAAATGATTTGTCTGAATTTGTAGAGCTATTGAATATCAGAGGCCAGATTAGAAACCAAGTGTTTTCTCCTCTGGATTTTCTATCATCTAACACACATCTCCATGCCTACCCACCAGTTCCCCACCTTCAGCTACTTTATTTTCGCAACGACACTTAGTACCATCTGAAACTCATCTTGGTCATGCATTTTCCATTTCTTCTGGCTGGATTCTCAATAAGGTAAGATGTTGGTTAACAGATGCCCACACAGAGTCCAGACTTACTAAGTTGCTAAAAATCCTCACTATGGCTAGGGAGATGGATCATTTGGTAAACTGTTTGCCTTTCAAGGGTGAAGATCTGAGTTAAGTCCCCAGAATCCATGTGAAAAACCAACCAACCAGCTAACCAACCAACCAACCAACAAACCAACCAACCAACCAACCAACAAACCAACCAAAACCCAAAGCACCACCGGGCATGGTGGTACCTGTTTATATTCCCAAAGCTGGGGAGGTGGAGACAGATGAATACCTGGGTCTCACCAGTCAGTCAGTTAAGAGTGTTTGGTGATTTCCAAGCTACTAAGAAACTTTCTATGTGGTGATATTTTATTTGTGTTTTAATAAATAAAATATGCGTAGAGATCAGAGGAAATAGCAAGCCATTTTAAGTAAAGAAGTCAGGCAGCAGTAGCACACACCCTTAACCCTATCACTTAGCAGGCAGGATCTCTGTGTGTTCAAGGCCACACCAGGGAACAGAGCCATGCGTAGTGACACATGCCTTTAATCCCAATACCAACCATAGAGTTCTGGAGGCCTGTACAGATAGGAAGTGACAGAGCTGGCCAGGAAGAGGAAGTGATGTAACTAGACAGCAAATCAGATGGTAGAACAGCAAGGCATATAAGCCTGGGTAGACAGAAAGTCGCTCTCTTTGGAAGCTGTGGACTTGGTGAGGTGAGGTTAGCTTGTGTTCCTCTTTAACCCAAATTTCTGGCTCTGTGTTTTTTTATTTAATAAGACCATTTAGAAGTTCATCTACACTTCTATCATAAAAAAGTGGGTGTGGCTGTGGCAGTAGTTGCAGGAGTCCACACATGTAATAGATCTAAGCAAACACAATGTGTACATTAAAAAGTGGCATTCCCATTCATGGATTTCACTAAATATCTGGGTTATGACACTGTGCTGTCGTTTTATGAAATGTTACTGATTGGAGAAATTAGGTATAAAGTATGAGAGATTTCACTGCAATTTCTTTTAACTTCTTGTGAATCTACAAATATGTTAAGACAGGTTTTAATTACAAATGTGTTTAAAGGCTGGTCATGGCCAGCATCTGAGACTCAAGCACTCAGGAGGCTGAGGCAAGAGTATTCTGAGTTTAAGGCCAGCAAAGAGAGATAAGATTGTCTCAAACCTGCCCCTTGAATGTAAATGTGTTTGACCTCTGAAGGGTCTAATGCATAGCACTGGTTTCACTCAAAGTTGGGTTTTCCTTTAGATGTTATTATAGCTGAAATAACTCTGCTGGAACCCACGTTTACTCTTCATCCCCAAATACTAGTTACAGATTTTAAAATATGAATATTCTGTGACACTAGACTACCAGCCATGACCTGGGGATGATATTCTTAGGGCCCGTTCCAGACTCTAGGACTTACTAACTTTGTCTCCTTGGGAAAACTGCTTAATTGACTCCATTTTCTCTTCTGTGCTATTGTGACAAGCAGGACACATAAACCTGTAGGGCTCTCCTCTGAGACCCCCAGGTGCCCCTCTCCTGCCTTTTAGATGATATGAGGAATGGTGCTCTGTGTCCTTCACATGCATGTCCTGACTGGGAATTTCTGTAAGTTAGACTGGGCATGGATGTGAAGACCCCCACCCGACAATAATCTTTGTTCATCATTTCAGTGAGACCACACCCTGCTGGGAACTTCAGCTGTTCCCTCTTTACAGGTGATGCTCCTGTGCCTGTGACCAAGAGGCTTTTTGGGCCCTGGAAGAAGTCCAGATCCAGTCAGTAGATGACGAGTGTGGAGAAGATCATGTGTGATTGAACAGGCTCTCTTTTGAAAAGCAAAGTTAGGTTTGCCTCTTATCAGAAGCAACCATCTTTAGAGCTGAATCTTGACAAAGTGGTGCGACAACTTTTCATATTTGCGAGAACTCTTGATCTCTTAGCTTCTCATTGTCATGGGCAACATGCTTTCCCGGGGTTAAGTCCAGAAAGCTCAATAAATCATCTGCCTAACCTCCTTGTTTAGGTTGCCCTGTGGGATGGGTGTAAGTATCTTATTAAGTGTTTGGCAGTGAGCTCCAATCAGCTCAGCGCTGGTGCAGCCAAGGCCCTGCAGCTGTTTTTGGATGCACACAGGCTGGAGTGGCAGAAAAGCTCTGCTGTCCCTAGCTGTGCAGAGGGGACCCCTTTCTTCACTCTCAGAGGGTACCCTGAAACTCTGCTTCCAGTGCAGGCTACCTTTGAGGGAGATTAACCCCTTCTAAGAGGCTTGCTAAAGGGTACTACTGGGTGTTTGCTTTTGGGCTTGCCACCTTGGGACAAATTGTCACGGGCATGAAGTACAGGGGGCTGTGGCCTTCTGTCTGTTCTGGGGCCACATCTGGAGCTACTCAGTCTCTGTAGCTTGATTATCAGTCTCTTCAGCCAATATTATTGTGTGTGTGTGTGTGTGTGTGTGTGTGTGTGTGTGTGTGTGTGCATCTATGGAATATTGGATGCTGAGTCTCTTGCCCTGAGGGGGTCTAGAATTTATTGAGACTCTAGAAAGGCAATGTGATCTTTCTGAGCCTCAATTCTCTTCTTCTTGGTACAGAAACCATCTCCCTTGAAGTTATTGTAAGAACTGAACATTTATTAACTTAAAATTAGAATATCACACACATACACACACACACACACACACACACACACACGCACACACACACTCGCACAGGGTTGCTGCATAGTTTTGCTTTGTGGTTGACTTCCCCACACTTGGCACTCTAGTGGTGTCTTCAGCTCTAACATCAGTCTGTTCTCCACAAGCTCACATTTTTGCTCTCCCATTGGGACTTACTTGTTTGAATGTATTTAAAATGGGTTTGGTACTTTTCCTGCTTCTCAGTGGGACTTGATGACTGTGCCTCTTCTTGCCCAACAATTCCCGCTCTGACTGGTGTTCCCTTTGGTCACCCGAGTATGCAAGCATTTGTCAACTGTAGGCTCTGAAAGCAATCCATAGACACGGCCAACCTGGGCAACATCATGAAGACATCATCTGACTTGTTCGGTGTCCTGCACCCAACAGCTGATGTTTTCTTATGAGCAAAAACATTCTGTGTGCCTTCAGGAGTCCACCGCCACTCTCTCCCCCAGTCCCAGATTATTGGAGATGTTACCAGAGCATAAGCCTTGGTGTATTGTCTCCTTTCCGCTTATGAACATTTTAGCAACATTTTCTAGCTAGAAGGTTAACTGCAATTGATCAAGTACAGGTAGAAGCTGATTAAAGGGAATGGCATGCTTCCATCCAGCCTTTAAACCTGCAGCTGAACCAGAATCTGACATCCTGTGGGTTCACTATGTTCCGATGCCAGCAAAATTCTGCCTGCTGTCCATGTCTCCCTCCATGTAAACCTCTGCAGTCAGCTCAGCCTCTCTTCCTTGTCTTATGTGTAGGGTTGTTTTTGGTTTCTCTGCTACCCGAGCTGGGTCAGGGTGAAGCACAGGAAGGGACAAGGGAGAGCCTTGCACACTGAATGCTGTTAGGGCCCAGGTACGTTTTGATACTGTACTCACTCTCCTCATTTTATAAGTGAAGAAAGAGGCATGGGACCGTCAAAAAAAAAAAAAAAAAAAAAAAAAAAAAAAAAAACCAACTGCAAGGGGCAAGTGAGAAGTAATATCCGGGGTCCACATTCCCAAGCCGGACTCAGAGCTGTACTCTGGTAGCTGTATGGGCCTGGATTCCATTTTCTGTTCTACTAACCACCAACAAGCATGGAGAGAGCTTCTGTGAAGCAGAGCCCTGTGTCCCGAGACAAATGGATGGATGGAAGCCCTAGGGATGCTGTGTATCCACGGTGGCTGGACAAATGATGCCTCGTTTGAATATACAATTTAAGCTTAATTTGCCTGAAACTGGGAGGAAAGGGGGCAGAGAGAGCAGGATTTGGTGCAATCTGTTCTTTTCTTCTTTAAATGTCTCAGAGCTGAGAAGGCTGCAAGACCAGTTGCCAGGGCTTGGCAGGGAACCTTGCTGTGTTTATTTTCTCATATATTTTTCTGTGACCTTCCCTATCTGCCCTCCCAGGGTGCTTTCTGGGAAGCAGAAAGCTGAGAGCCTACTCAAGAGATCCTGGCCCTTGTGTCAAAAGGCACAAGGCTGCAGACAAGGACTCGGGCCTGTCCTAATTATGCACCAGGCGTCCTGTCCCAGCTGTTGGCTTTCTCTCTGCTATATTCCCAAGAAAATGATAGCTTGGTAATAAAGCATGCATACATATACACATAAGTAACATTTACCCATCCTGCCACTGTTTTTTTCATATATGTATTACTGTATGGTTTCCCTTTTTGTGACTTTTTTAAAAGATAAAAGCCATGAATATCATGCTTGGTGCATACATGTCCAGTCCTCATTGATACATTCAATAACCATAAAGTAATAGTTGTTCAAAATCACTATGTCTGACCTGGTGATGTCTCTAATTGCTTTCTGGTCTCCTCAGTGGGCTTGCAGGGCTGGGGAGTGAAAGGTCCTCTATAGTGCATGCGAAAGTTTGCAGTGTAGAAGCAGCTCAGGAGGTCGTCTAGGCCTGAGGAAAATACACAACATAGGCTTTGCGGCCAATGTGAGGAAGTCACAGCCACTCTAGACCTGCAGGGAAACCAGGTTGTAAGAAGATTGCTATGCCGCGATCTGAACGTGCACAACTCTGATTAGCCCTTGGCTTTTCTCTAAGTATCCCCAACTGTCCTGACTCTTGGGAGAAAAAGACATTTGCTGGCCCTGCTGTGGGATCACTTCCCTGGCTCCCTGCTCTGGAAATGGCTGATTTTTCCCATCAGCCTTTTCGGTCCCTTTCCTTTGCAGCATCTCTAAGTGTCAATGCGAATTTTCTCTCATTCTTGTCCTTTTCTTGTTGCATTTGCAGACAACAGAAAGAATGAGCTGACTGGATTGAAGAAAACCATAGACTAAACCATACATTTGTGTGTATATGCACACAGGCATGTGGATCTGCATGTGTATGCCCATGTTTTCTGTGTACATTTGTAATGGCGATGTTTCTACAATTTTGTGTATATTTGTAGGCATGAGCATGTGTGACTGTATGCATGTATATTTCAGTGCATGTACACATATGTGTAGGTGATAAATGGATGAATCTGCTGTTTCCTCTGAATTTTCCAGGTTACCATTTTGGTTTCTAATTAGCCCAAGACCTCTTCTAAGAACCTGTTCAGATGCACCATGGTTCCCACAGGGCAGATGAATTTTCTGACCACAGACTAATTCTTTTTGCCTTTTCTTATGGCTAGAGGTTAGGTCTCTCTGTTCTACACACACTCATGGCTCCTCTGCTGCCAAGCCCATCCCCCATCATACACCCTATCCCCCCAGTTTTTCTCAGGAAAGTTTCTCAGGGCTGATGGCCCATGCATGCAGTTACCCATTCTATTCAGAAGGATGGAGAGGACTCATTAGTAGCCAAACACAGCCATGACCTGGAAAAGCACACTGGTAATATGTATGTAGTATGCTTTGGGTTCGCATGGGCACCAGCAAGACAGCAAAGGCGAATCTATCTGTGTTAGTAGAAGTACATGTTCATGATTCTGCCTTATTGTATATAAGTATCTTATTAAATTTGCAGTCATCCCCCACACCAGGTCAATGTACCTTTTGGCAAAGAGTCCAGGCTCTTAGAAGGCCGTAAGCAGGAAGTGAATGTTAGGATCTTCCTTATGCTTCGGTGGGTAATCATGGTGGCCCCTGGGTTGTAGACATAATGGTTTCTAGAAACAGATGACTTTGCAGGCACAGGTGGTGAGTGCTGAGCCACTTTTGGGGTGGCTAGAACCCACTGAGCCTCACAGAGCAGCTTGAGGAGAGGGGTCAGGAAAAGAGCAACTGGTCTACCTCTTTTCTCAGGACTCCTTTCAGTCCCCATCCCAGAGCAGGGTGGGGAAAGGATGGTGATTTCTTGCTGCTATGGTAGCACAGATTTCTGTGAAAGATGAAAATGGCTTGCTTTCCACATTTTGAATTGTGCACCCCCAGGGGTGCATAATTAGGCCCCCTTCTTTGCTAATGTTGACTGCAACCTTGCAGAGCAGTCTCCCAAATCCTCTTTCTCTAGAAGAGGAATCTGAGGCCACAGAAAGTTGCTTGGCTCTGAAAACCAGTACTTGTGACAAGCCAGTTCCCAGCCTCTACACCAGGGATTTGCTCTTTTGGGTGGGATGGATGGCATTCCAGGTGATGTGATTGGAGGTGTTAAACTGTCACTTTCTGGGACAGGCGTTCGTAAACCGCAGGCCACACTGAAGGTGCGTCTGCAGAGACTAAGGGAGAGGCAAGGGCTGCTGTGGGCTCTGAGGGAAGCCCTTTGGAAGACCCACTGACAAATCATGGACCACTAGCCTACACCTGGGCTCTCATACTGACCGGTCCTCGTATAGAGAGCATGCCTCTGGACCCTAATATTGCCATCTCAGCCCTGATTTTCCCTGTCCTGGGTGTGTGCTTGCCAAACTCAGAGATTCTTCCCCACACATCTTACCTGGCATTTGTGGGACTCCAGATAATGCCCAGTCAGGACCATTGTCCTCATAGTCCCTGGTATTGTGACCTGAGGCCCAAGTCTCAAGGTTCCCAGGTAGTGCTTCAGGCCATTGCCTCATCCTTTCATGTTTTGGTGTATACGTTGTCAAACCACCATCGCCAAAATGTTTACAGGAATTGTATAGGAACAAAGCAAATTGTCCGTGTAGAATTAACTTTCTAAATTTGGGCTGCAAAATTTGCTCTTATGATCTTGTATATTGCTTTTTTTTTTTTAATAAAGGAAAACAATGTACTTAAAAAATGACTTTACCCACCATTTCACATTTATGACCCTTAAGACTTTCTAAAAGCTGGAATGCGATTTAAATAAAAATAGCAATAGCCTCGACAATGGGCATTTTCCCCTCTGGCAGTCACACAATGAGAACACGCTTGACACACAGCCCAGAACATTCCAAGTGAACCAACAGCAGGAAACACACTCAAGCTGAGATCATTATAAGTTACTAGATGACAATTTGTTCTAAGTTTTGAAAGCTAACCCAGCAAGTACGATTTGGCTACAAGAATTGAATACTAAAAATCATTAAAAACCCATCGCTTCCAATGTTGGACAACGTTTTTGTTGTTGTTTGAACGTGGCCCCAATGTCTGCATTGTTCTTTATAGCCCCTGTGAGAGCCACTGGAAGAGCCCAGCCCCCCCCCCCCCTTAAGGAAAGTTCAGGACACCGAGATGCCTCCTGAGCATTTGAATGCAGTGTCTGGCTATCGTTAGCAATCTTACAGCATAATGTTTTGCTTTGTTTTCTTTAATTAAAAGCAATTGGAACTTTCAGGTGGCCCCAGTGACGACAGTGCCAGTGAAGTGCCCATTTCAATGTATAGAGAGGGTAGATGTGTAAAATTTACTGGACACTTAGGGGTGCCACTCCCCAATCTCCCATTCTAGTTCTAATTCCAATCAAGTTAACAACCAAAGTCAAACATTGCAGAGACCCCTCTACGGAAGTGTGAGATGCATGGTCAGCAAAATCACTATAGCCTGGGTTTCCAGGGATACAGACTGCCCTCATGGGAAGGGAAGTCATTTGGATGGGAGAGGGCTCCTGCCTGTTTGCCACCGTGCTTCAAGAAGGGAAGGGAAGCAGGGAGAGAGGGAGGGGGAGACAGTAAAGAAAATAAAGGATAAAATCCTACAAGACTTCCTGGGTCGCTGGGTTAAAACTGTTAATGTTGGATGCATGAAAACACACACAGATCTTCACTGGGTACAGCATCCAGCCTTCCAGTCCACTTCCTGCCCACTCTGAGGGCGGCAGGGGCTGCTTGTGGCTTCAATCCTTTCTCCATATTTCTTCTTCATTTCTCTCAGGTTCCCTATTCTCACAGAAACCCACATTTGAACCACTTTGTTCTCAGCATAGGAAAGAATTTCAAGAGATTTTGTCAGTGGAGTGGAATCTAGTGTTTTTTTACTTTGGAATATTTTCCCATTGTGAGCTGCACAGTAAGTCATACGGAAAAGGTGGCGTTCGTCCACTCTTCCCAGCTCTTGACCTAGATTTTGAAGATTGTAACCCTGGGATTCAAGCGTGCTAAGCTAGGGCCCTAGCTGATTCACACTGCTTCTCTTTGTACTTTATAGCAAGCGTACCTTCCGGACAAGCCTCTTAGTGAAGGCAGATGTATCTTGCCTCCCTGTGGAGGCTTAGATTTTAGCTCTCCTTCCTTACCTTCCCTAAACATCCTGTAAAAAACCTATCTGACTGTATTAACTGACCTACATGGCAGGGGCTACATTTATATATTTATGAGAAGAATAAACATAATTTAAAGGAACAAAGAGAAAATAAACCTGAATATGCCCAGCACCATGGATCAAGTTTGTTCTGTCCATTAAACGTATTTCTGATAAAACAAATCCAAACCAGATAGTTTGAAAAGAAATAGACCTCTGCTGAGATCGGTTAATTTTTGAGATCGGTAAACATTTGTAACTGTATTCCAGGTGTTGGTGTTGAGGATTCAGGGTTCCTTCTGTCCTTTTGATACATCTTTTTCAATCTGTGCCCTGTGGATCACATGTCAGAGAGAGAGAGAGAGAGAGAGAGAGAGAGAGAGAGAGAGAGAGAGAGAGAGAGAGAGAGAGAAGATGTGAAGACTTCTCTTCATGGAGTGGAAAGTGTGTCTTTGAAATCACACATCTCAAGGACATGGTGTGTTGCCGGAGGGCTTCTCTCCAGGTTCCACCAAGCCCCGCAGTCCCACAATCCACATATAAAATAATCACTCAGACGCTTATATTACTTATAAACTGTATGGCCGTGGCAGGCTTCTTGCTAACTGTTCTTATATCTTTAATTAACCCATTTCTATAAATCTATACTTGGTCACATGGCTGGTGGCTTACTGGCGTCTTTACATGCTGCTTGTTCTGGCGGTGGCTGCAGTGTCTCTCTCCCCTTCTTCCTGTTTCCCCAATTCTCCTCTCTCCTTGTCCCGCCTATACTTCCTGTCTGGTCACTGGCCATCAGTGTTTTATTTATATAGAGTGATATCCACAGCAATGGTGTGGAAGAAAGATGTTAAGAGTCATGACTTTGGCAAGCTTGGACACTAAGACAAAAGGTATGAGCCCTCCCTCCTGATGTGATAAGGGTTGCAAAGAGGGATGGGGTGGGATGGTTAGATTTGTGAGCAAATCCAGGGAGCTAGTAACAAGAGCAGTCAACAGAGTAAATGTGGAGAAAATGAAAATAATCGGATACAATCCCCCAGGGATTTCTCTTATGAGGTAGAAGTAAAGGATGGGAAGAGCCACGAGAAACAAGTTTTTATATAATAGTAAATAATTAGGGGGAGGAAAGTGACCCCAAGCTCAGAAAGGAGAAGGTGAGAATAGGAGAGAATTTAGTGACAAGGAATGTAGTACAGTATACCCCCCCCACTCAATGCATATTTAGATCTCTCTCTCTCTCTCTCTCTCTCTCTCTCTCTCTCTCTCTCTCTCTCTCTCTCCACAGAAAGAGTGAGGCAGGCAGCACAGTCCTTCATTTTCAAAACACACACTGTATACATACACACAGCAGTAGATTACATAATTGAATAGATTCACATTAATTAAGTGGATTAAGTAGATAAATATGTTTCTTTACTATGGTGTTTCTCAATGCTTTAATATGATAAAAATGAATCACTATATCGGGGCACATCCAACTATTTTGACCAAAACATGAATTCTCTTTAATATATTAGAAAACTGGCATTTGTATGCACTACTTTCTGATCCAAAGTATTTTATAAGTGTAGACTATTTAAAATGAATTATTCCATAAAGGAAGTGCAACCATCTCACTCCCCTTTAATGGATAGGGAAACTGAATCTTAAAGGTTTAATTTGCCAAGGCCATATCGCTATGAAGCATCAAAGTCCACTGACCATGACCACTCACTAACAGTGGAGTATAGGTTTTTTGTTCCAGACAGTGATCATAATAAACAAACATCAAATTTCATTACATCTCTCAAAAATGCCATTATTCCTAGTTTGTAAAGGAAAAATAGAATCTTATCCAGCCTAATATTATCTAGCTCACTATCCAACTCAAAGCTGTCCCACTGAGAGAGAAGATTATGAATTGATGTATGTACTTGACCCAAGATCAGTGTACTTCTGTGTCTCAGAGGCCAGAGGGTACAATGTCACAACCATCCAAGAGGAAATAGTAGCCAGTGTGTATAGTCTACTAAATAGTTGGTGGTTGGCTCCCATCTAGCACACTTGAGAAGACAGAAGTCAACCCTCCTTGTAAAACTTGCAAGAGACCTGGCCCTTTGGATTATTCTCTCATGCATCCCCCCCCACACACTTTTTTTGGTGCCACAGAAGGGGAAGAGCAATCCAGGTAGAAAAAGAAAATAAAAGAATCACACAAAGACTGAGATTCAGGCGAGAAGATACAGTGCTTGATGAAGGATGAGAAATTAGAATTGGAGCTGGAGACTTCCAAAGGATGCCCCCCACTTCACCCTATCCAGAAGAAAGTATTCAAGACACAGAGAGAAGAGATTGGTTGGCTAGTGTGGGCCTAGATACCAGGCTGCGATGAACAAATTTCGGTGCCACGCAGTAGAGAGCAGAGACACTATTTTGTCTTGTTTTGAATTGGTTTGGATTAGCTTAGGGTTAGAACTGACTCCAGACAGTTTGTTGGCCAGGGAAGACATTCCAGAAAGTGTGAAGAAGCGTGTCTTAGCATAGGAGCTGATGCAGAGACTTCACTTATGACGGTCAAAGTCAGAGGCATGAAGGTGGAAATAGACATGTCTTATGACATGAGGGGAAAATGGAGCAGTACCATGGCTCCTGTATGCTCAAGCATCTTCAGGCTCTGGCATCCAGGGACAAGGTCAAGGATGTGGAAAATACTTGAGCAGAAAGCCTTCTGTCTATCTTATTTAGAGAACAGACATGTTGTAATGATTTGGTTGTGCATTGGATTGGAAAATGTCTTTGAATGCTGACATGTCAAGGTCTCACCATGTAGAGAGAGGACTCTAGGAGTCATGGCTTTCAAAAGGCAGACTTAGACGTCACATTCTCATTCAGAAAGGGCACTGTGGGTACAGATAAGAAGACAAAGCCACTTTTCCCATAGACCCAAACAAGGCACTAGAGCTTGTCAGTCCCCTTACTGCATATAGTCACACATGGAGTTCTTCCTCTCATTAAGAACTTCTGCATTTTTGAGTACAAGTTTTTGAATAATAATAAAAAAGCATTCAATTCTCCAGAGTAATATAGATGAGGAGCCTAGCTTTAGGGTTCCCTGCTTAGCCACTCCATAATATGGCAGAAAGAACTAGGGGATTAGAATAGTTTGGAATCAAAATTGAGTCATCCAGCTAAGCAGTGCTTTGTTTCCCGGAAACTATTTTCTGACCTGTTAAACTGGCAACATTTATGATCCAGTGAATGAAGCTCTCACGATGGTGAATGAGTGAATACAGGCTGTGCTGGCTAGTTTTGTGACGACTTGACACGAGCTAGGGGCATTTTGGAAAAGGGAGGCATGCCTCCCTTGGAAAGACCTGTAGGCAAGCCTGGGAGGGGGCATTCTCTTGATGAATAGTTGATGTGGGAGGACCTGGCTCCCTGTAGGCAGTGCTACCCCTGGGCAAGCCAATAAGCAGCATTTCCTCCATGGTGACTGCATCACTCTCTGCTTCCAGATTCCTGCCTTGCTTGAGTTCCTGCCCTGAATTCCCTCAGTGGTGGACTGTGATGTGGAAGTATAAGAGGAAATAAACCCTCTCCTTCTCAAGTTGCTTTTGGTCACGGTGTTCCATCACAATGATGGAAACCCTAACCAGTACACAGGTGAGAATGTACGGTTTCTTAAATGCAGGTTCCATGCAGCCATCTATCTATCCATCACTTTACTTCAAGTTCTCTCAGAGCCCAAATCCATGTTCGGGGGTGCTAGAAGTTGGTGTCCATGTATAAATGAAAGCACAATCTTGTGGGAGACACGCTTGTCAGAGACAACCAGAACACACTTCAAACCTGGTAATGCTGCGCACACAAGGATATCTAGTAAGATCAGGGACCCCAGCTGAGTGGGATGCTCCTGTTCCCATCTCCCAGTATGCATGTCCTACCACACAAGGCACACCGAGAGCAATTCATTCTCATGTGAATGGTATGTGAACAGTTGAGAGGGCATACAGTATCAGCGGGGGTGCATGGGAGAAGCTCTGGGGAGGACCAGCATCAAAGATCTGGTGTTCAAACCCAAGAGAGCTGCCTCAGCTCTGGGTTTGAACAGTAGCTGCACTCTGGGACACGGTCTTAGTTTGCTTTCTGTTGCTGTGATGAAACACTGACAAAATTAGAATTTAAGGAGGAAAAGGTTCATTTGAATGACACTTCCGCATCATAGTCTACCTTTAAAGAAAGTCAGGGCAGGAACTCAAGCAGGAACCTAAAGGCAGGAACTAAAGCAGAGGCCATGGAGGAACACTGTTCACTGATTTTTCTCTCCATGGCTTGCTCATCTATCTTTATTATAGCACTCAGAACAGCCAGGGGTGGTACCATCCACAGTGAGCTGGGCCCTCCTTCACCAATCATCAATCAAGAAAATGTCCCACAGACTTGCCTACAGAGCAATCTGATGGAGGCGTTTCCTCAACGGAGGTTCCCTCTTCCCAGATACGGCTAGGTTTGTGTCAAGTTGATCAAAATTGGCCAGCACAGACTTTAAGTCAGTTGTTGAGTTTGTGAACATGAGAAGCTGCAGCCATCACTTCCCTGTCTTTGAAAGTTTTCTAAGGCTATATATGATATACACTGGAAAAGCTCAGCAGGCTGGAGCATGCTGAGGTAGGCTGCTGGAGAAGTCATTTCTCTTCCTGGCAGGCTTTCTCTCTTTGTTCTCTGCATGGAACTTTACATTTTCTAAGGAGATGGCGACATCATAGTGACTTATCTCAACACCTTCTAAACTTAGCTGACCCTTGGTAGTCTTCCATGTTAACCTTAAGGTTTTTATTGCATGTGTGTGTGTGTGTGTGTGTGTGTGTGTGTGTGTGTGTAGACTAGAGGAGAACCTGTGGAAGTCAGTTCTCTCATTTTACCATGTAGGTCCTGGAGATAGAACCTGGGTTTGTTAAGCTTGGAGGCAAGTGTCTTCACCTGCTGGATCATATAGGTGGCTCTAGATACTTCTTTCAGTTGGCAAAGTCTAGAAAATAGTAAGTGTAAAATATACAATTTTCTTGCTGCTATCATGACTAGTTAACATATGCTGCTGGATTCAACTACCATGTGGAGTTCTGAGCAATGGGAACACTGACCTGACCTGAGGAACTCAGAGCAGACATTTGCCAGTGATGCTCTGAGTGTCCTCAGCAGACTCTCATTTGGTTGACTAGTGCCTGTTTAAAAAACAAAACAAACTATAGATAATTGTTTTCAAAGTCACTTAGATAACAACATATTTTTAAGATCAACATTTAGATTTATTACATTTATCTATTTTATTTTATGTGTAAGAGTGTTCTGCCTGCATGTATGTATATGCGCCATATGTGTACAGTGCCCCAGAGAGGTCAGAAGAGGGCATTGGATCCCTTGGAATGGGAGTTATAGACAGTCATGAGCTCCCATGTGGGCACGGGAATTGAACCTGGATCCTTTGCAAGACACAAGTGCTCTTAACTGTTGAGCCATCTCTTCAGCCCCTAAGATCAACAATAGGAGACTATCTAGTAGAATAAAATTTTGAAGGGAAAGATTAGTAGAATGTTCTAGAGATTTTTTTTTTAAAGTCTACCTTTTAACACAGAGTTTAAAAGAGTTTCCAATTTGCCATCTACAGGAAAATCGACAACTATCTTGATACTTCAGGCTTATGGACATTTTTTATCTATGAGAAAATCCACTACCATCTTGACATATCAAAGCATGTGCACACTTTATTATCAGTTCCCTCTTCCAAAAAATTTCCATCTTGATTTACTATGCTAACTTGTATTTGTGGCAAATAAAGAATTTAAGTAATTTATAACAAGGAGGTTCTTGGGAAATCTATTTTTTGCATGGAATGAGATTATCATTTTAGTTTATATCTGGTTATATATTTTCCCCACATATCTTGGAAAAACAAAGCAAACCAAAATGCACATAAAAATACTTTTTAAAGATCATTCCTTTTATTCTTTTGGGAGATGCTTTTTAGCCATCTTTTGTGCAACACTTCAGTAATTTCTAAAGTGCTATACATGTATCGTTAAAAAAATCATTTTAAGAGACTAATCAAAGAAGTCAAATTCCTGTTTTATTCTTTCCAGCTAATACAAAGATAGTCTGAGTGTGAAGCAAGCATGACTTTTAAATCATTCTTTTTTTAGCTTTTCTCCATCCCCATAGCTTGAAGTAACTGTGCTAACCAATCAGCTGTCTGGGGATCCTTTGTGCTCTTCAGGGAGAAATCCTGGGTAGGCAAGGAGAAGCTCATCTGTGCCAGTCTGTAGCAGCCTTTGTTTCCTGCAGTGTCTGGGAGCAGGGAGCAGCAGCAGGAGGCAGGTGGAGGCGGCAGCAGGTGACACCCTGTAAGCAGCTCTCTGGACCTTGGGCATCAGAATCCATAGCTCTACCACGTTACAGTTTTTGTGTTGGCCCGGAAGTTGGAGTTCCTTAGTCCTTAAGGCTAGCCAGCATTACAGTTCTTGGCCTGGCGCCCAAGCTCTCTGCTTAGCTGCCATCTCTCTACTTCCACTGTCCTCTTTCTTCCAGCCTGGGCTACTTTTAAAGCATTTGGTTGCTGCTTCTTCAGCTGTCAAACAGTGTTGTGCCCGGAGTCCCCTAAAAACTGAATCCGATGCAAAAGCAAAGAGTCTTTGTATTGTTACGAGTTAACTTGGGACCCTATGTCTGTCTGATGCAGCAGCAGAGCGGGAGAGACCCTGAGTAGCAATGGGGCAGGGTTTTTAAAGCAAGGGGGGTTTGGGGTCTACAGACTACATAGGAACAGACTCAGAATTGGTTTATGCGAGTGGCAATCATGTTAGTAACTTTTAATTGGCTAGGGTTAGTTGGGGATTACAGTTATCATTTTTTGGCAGGCCTGGACAAGGCCCCGGCTCTGTCCTTGAGCTGCCATGGAGGCTGGCTGGCTTAGCATGTACTGACTGTGGGGACTGACTCCGTGGCCCAGGCTCTGTCCTTGACCCATGCATGTAGCTCTACATTGGTGAGAGGTTCCAGACAGTAAACAATTGGCTGAACCTTGAGCAATCAGAGTACATGCAGAAAGGGAGCTCCTGCAAGGACTATGTCTTTTGTTCATGGCCCTCCCAGAAACTGCTTGCTCCAGTCTCAGGAAACTGAAATCGAGGCCTGATCTCTGAGAGGAGACTTAGCAGCCTGTTATCACATCTGGTTGGTCCATTCCACAGCATATTCATAGCCACGCTGTTGACTGCTTAGCTGTTGCCATTACCGCTGCTCTAGCATCTGCTCTTACCGCTGGTTCCTATTTCTGCTGCTTCTTTCTTTATGTGACCAGCTTAGTCTACGCTTTCTTTTGGGGCTCTAAAGTCACATCACTAGGAGAGGTAGCAGCAGGCAGTATCTCTCAGCCACTTCACCAAGTGAGCTGAGGCAGCCTGCCTTAATAGCCAGAGATGGGGGTGTTCAGATCCATCACAGTCTTGCCTCTTTACACCAGATGAGCAGTCCCTCTGCTAGGTTACCCAGGCAAAGTGCTCCCCTTATGGCTTAGGTGGAAATGGCACAGAGTCATCTAGAGTTCACTAAGGCTTGCAATACCCGAAAGTCTGGTACAAACTGTTTCAAGCAGCCCTGGCTCAGGCTGTGCCTTCAACAGCTGCAACTGTTGTGTTATTCTCAAGGGGTCCATGCAGTGTGTTCAGGATGACTGATGCTGGCATCAGGGTAGCCTGGCTGCCTATTTGACTGACAGTCTCTTAGAAGGGAGAGTCCAAGAGCTATTAATGGGAAATGGGAAGTCAGATTGCCCAATCCCCCAGCATAAAGCTTTGCTTATTTATTGGAAAGCGAACATCAGGAGTGCTTATAATAAGAACTTAGCATTTAGGCCAATCATGGTTTTAACAGAATCTAAGGAGGCTTACCACCTGCCCAGCACCCCAGGCAGTGGTAGGTCCTCTTTTTCTGTCTCACAGAGACCTCTGGCTCTGATTTCTGAGATTTTGATCAGAAATTTCACTATTCCAAATATGCATGTCAGCTTCATCATAGCCCTTTCAAATGTCTCCTCTCTGCTCAGAAGGTTTTAATGGGGCCTAATCCACTAGACTAAAGGCTTGGAATGTTGCCTGAGTCTGGATGGGAGTCCTGAGGGGTTGTTTCATGGGGTGATATATCACTAACCAGGGAGCTGTTGGGCATAGCCTAATCTTCCAACGGACAACAGAAGAAAGACAAGAATTTGCAAAGTGAATTAAGATACAGATCGAGTTGCTTTTGAAAATCTGGTTACTCATTTTTGGGAAAGGTGTTCCTTCTAAGCAGGTGTTTTAGGGTCAATCACCATGCTATGGGTGTGGGGACTGCTATCCCACTCATGACTGCTGAAACATTTGAACTTATTCTTCTGTTTCAATAAGGAACAAACCTGACCTACCGAGTCACTTAGACTCATTCTTTCAGGGGACCTAGAATCAACTTCCTCAACTTCATACTAAATTCTCCTCAGGGAGGCACTCCCACCAGCCAATTTTTAAACAGCTACATATGGAAGAAGCCTGATTTTGAGCTTAGCATGCTCAGGGAAGGAACGTGTCTGCTTTACACACCTGTCCTATATGAACACATGCTTGTTTTCTGATAAAAAGCCTCCTCCTTTGCTTGTTCTGGGACACTCTTATACAGAGGTTGTTCCCAGAGCACTCCACACTGGCTCAGGCAGTGACCCCTGCTTCAGTTTTCTCTCCTGGTTATGCTCAATGACTTTGCACTTGCTAAGGGCTGGCCTGTCGTGCTCTGGCACATGGCATCTAATGCTAATGGCAGCTCTGATCATCATTTTCATGAAGTTTGATGTAACTTGTCCAATTAGGTTTCTTTCTGTCTGTAACTCCTAATCACAACATTTTTGTAAAAGAACTCACAGATTTGGATGAAGTCTGTGACCAACATGTCCTGTGAATGATGCCGTCTGTCTGATCAGTTTTAACCCATACTTGTCACCATGCTTCTTCCCTAAGCCCAGATCTAGTCATCATGTCAGATGCTGTAGAACACTTTGAAGCCTCAGGGTGTACGTCACACCTCCATCTCAAATGTATTGTGTAACTAGAGAACCTCAGACCTGTAAATTGTACCTTCTTAGGTGTTTTTTTTTTTTTTCTGGTTAATATTTCCCTTTTTTTTTTTTTTTTTGATTGTTCAGAAGGGGTTTTGGAGATGTTTCCCAGGTGTTTCTTCCACAAACATCCATATTCCTCTATTGTGACTACTTCACAGCTGTTTGATTGGCAGCTCCAATGACATTTCATTAGGAAACATTTACAGGAGAACCTCTGCCCTAGAATATCTTATAAAAGCTATTCTTCTTAGTCCAAACTAAAATCTTTTGAGTACAAATCAGTAAGTATAGCATTTTATTCTAGTGTTTGAATATTATATATGCTTTTATTATTAATTTAGTGTATTTTTTCCTTCCCAGTGGAAGGAGAGGATCAAAATAGCTTTATAACTGTGAAAAAGCATGACTATAATTCTAATACTGTCTGTTAGCTTTCTGTATCATAACAAGTGAGTGGGATCATGAACTTAAGAGGAGAAGGAAGACTATTTTGACTGACAGTTTTGGAGGATCTAATTTCTGACCACTTGCTCCAGCTGCTTTGGGCAGATGGGAGAAGGAGGAGAAGTAACCCAGCTCTGGTCTCAAGCCGGAGAGAATAGAGAATGCTGAGGGGCCCTGAGGTCTCATTCCCTTCAAGGACACACACATTGATACTTCAAGACACCCCACCAGCCGCCCCCATCTGTTAAAGATCTGGCCACTCCTCATTAACACCACTCCGGGGACAAGTCTTGAACTCATGGGCCTTCTGAAGCCTTTTGGGGTCCAGCCTGTAACAGACACCTCATTGGGTTGTCATGAATGCTCATTAGCATGCCCATCTACAAATTTTGTGACATAATTAGCTACTTCAGTCTCCAGTTTCTCCCATGTGCCCTTCATCCTGTCTAATGAATGCATTCAAGATTTATTAATAGACTATGAACTAGTCTTGGAAGGAAAGTTTATTTATGTAATGTCAAATATTTAAGTATTTTGTAATATCTCAAACAATCCCTAGATTTTTGTCTTATGTATAAACAGTGTCACGCTAGAGTGACACCCATAAAGGCTTCAGGATCTGACTGGCTTGCTCACTGTCTATTTAGAAATATTTCTTCTCAGAGGACCTTACTTCACAGGCCTCCTTTGTAGAAATTAGAATCTTCAGGGCTCACCTGTCCCATTCCATAGCATTGAAAGGAGATCATACATACGGTAGTCAGTGTAAACAGTGGCTCCACAGACAGAGTTAATGTATGCCTGTACCAGTTTGCTCAGGCTGTGGGAACCATGTGGCTTAAACAATGGCACTCTGTTGCTTCTTGTTTCTGGAGACTGGGAGAGGAAGAATGCCGCCCTGGCAGATGGGTTCCTTCCAAGGTCTTGCTCCCAGCCTTATGGACAGCCATCATCCCCAGCTCCTAGCCTATGGACAGCCATCATCCCAAGCTCCCAGCCTTGGGGACACCTATCATCCCCAGCTCCCAGCCTTACGGACATCCCCCTGTGTCTTCTCACATCCCCTTTCTTCTCTGTACATCACTATGTTGGAATCCCTTCTTTGTGCTCGATTAGAATCTCTCCCCACTTTAACCTGATTCCTGCTGACAAGACCCTGTCTCTAATGTTGCATGTGAGTCCATAGGAATTGGACCTATCACATATAACATATAAATTCAGCCCACAACAGGATCTCCATCTTAACAATAATGAGGCTTACTTTCTTAAAAATTATACTTGCATCGATATTTAATGGTCTCTCCTATGGTAACTTTAAGATTATATGTTTTTTCAACTGTAGAAAGAATAAATTGGTGCTCCATAGCAAGAAGATGCTGATAATCAAGCAAGAAACATTTGTTTTGCTGGGTCAGAAATGTGAGCAGTCTATTCTGTCGGAGAATCTACCAACAGTTTTCACTGGTAAACATGGCAGAACTGTTTCACCTGATGCTGAATTCAAGGTTGTTTGAGGCTGGCATGTCATCTGTCCTTTGCTTTCTGACTAGAGTTTTCACTGGCTTGGTTTCTGCCTTCTTCCGTCTTTTTTCGGTTTTATCAAGGATTACTGAGTTCTTCTTTCCTCAAAGATGGAAATAGTAAAGGTAGAAAGCAATGTTAAAATCCTCTGTCTTCCCCCTGGGCAGACAGATCCCTCTCTCGTTAGTGAATGGAAGGCAGGAGGGCCCAGTATAAAAAGCACTATGATAGCCGGGCGGTGGTGGCGCACACCTTTAATCCCAGCACTCGGGAGGCAGAGCCAGGCGAATCTCTGTGAGTTCGAGGCCAGCCTGGGCTACCAAGTGAGCTCCAGGAAAGGCACAAAGCTATGCAGAGAAACCTTGTCTCAAAAAAACAAACAACAACAACAAAAAAAAGCACTATGATTTTGTTGATGGGGAGCCCCACAGGGTCTTTTGAGATGCTCTAATACCAGTGAGTTACAGAGATCTGAGCAGACAGCTCAGAAGCTGATCTTCTGCCTGACTGCTGGATATGGGAAAGTTTCCTCAGTCAGGGACAACCTCATTTCCGGGCCTTCCACCTGGAATGCAGCGTATAACTCATTTCATCCTCCTGAGAAGTCCCAGGTTCAGGGTATAGTGTTGGTGAAGCCTCCCTTGGGACAAGACTGAGGTACAACCTGTGTCCCTGTTGTGGGAA
The DNA here is from genome assembly GCF_004664715.2 of Peromyscus leucopus. Lineage (NCBI taxonomy): Eukaryota > Metazoa > Chordata > Mammalia > Rodentia > Cricetidae > Peromyscus > Peromyscus leucopus. The sequence continues at coordinate 25,702,745 of NC_051071.1, forward strand.
TGGAGTTGTAGTGCCCTAATTTCTCTTTCTCACATGACAGAAGCAGGAAAATTGAGGGAGAAACTTGGGCCTGAGAAGAGGGTCTCAGAGTCCCTAACCGTGTGTCACTACAGCCATCTCTTGAGAGTTGGTGTAAATCAAGCTTGTATGGTTTGGGCCAATATCCTCTGTGAGCTGTTGGCTCTATTTTCTGTATTCATATGCTGGGATTCAACATCTGGGATTGAATGTAAAAGGACATCTGTTGCCTAGAGAGACAAGTCACCCACAAGGGCAGTCTTTCAAAGCAAATGGCCAACACAGACCAGTGAGTCCTTCTTCCTGAGATTCTCTCCCTCCTAACTATCACACTCTAGCTGCCTGTTCACCTCAGGGCCATGTGCTCTGTAACCAGGACACCTGAAATAACAAAGCAGCCAATGGTAATCATACTCTGCCTACCTCAGCTTTTCTCTCCTGCAGTTACCATGGTGAGGGTCACCATTCACACTTTCTGCCCTCTCTCTGCTATCTGGGTAAATGCTAGTGTCTCCCTGGTGGCCTTGAGTAGTCAGCCCAGCACCTCCTTTTAATAATAGACACATGTATCCCATCTTCAATGGCAGTTGTTTTCTGACATGTTGAACCAATTGTACATTCTCTTGTACTACCCTATAGTTTGAAACCCCAGAACCCTAGATGCAACAGTTCAGTACCAAGGCATGTGTCCAGAAAGTACTAGGGCTTGGTCATATCTGCTGCCTGTCCTCAGGGACTCTCCCACCCCTGTGGTCTCTTCCTCTGAGGACCCTCAAGGCTTCCTCCAAGGCCATCTTCTCCATTCCCCTAGAACCATTTGCCCCCATGGCTGTTACAAAAGTCATCAGGGTGTTCTGTGTTTGGCTACGCCAGTGTTTCTCCCTGCTTGATGAAGGTGGGAATGAAATCATTGCAGGCAGAGCCCCAGACAAATGTCTCTGGCGGTGGAAATGCTTTCGAGTCTGCGCCCCCTCTCCCCGCCCCACTGAGGACTGTCCTCTAAAGTGTAAAGCCACATAGCTTAAGAATAACAAGCAATCACAATGGCTTTCATAGGTAAATCATCGAGAGGTCAGCCCTGAGAGCAATTTTAGTTTCCCAGCTCTCTGTTCCCATCACAATGTAGGTTGATGTTTTCAAATAAACACAGTAAGCCCAGAGTAAGTAGGAAAGATTATGGTGTGATTGTAGTGTGCCCTACCCCTGTATTAGATGAGTTCTCTCACCTATGTTCACTTGGGGGAAGTAATCTCGTAAACATGGCACGGAATACCACATCTCGTGTTCCTGGAAGCTCCAAGAACAAAAGCCAGTGTGTATTTTCTTCTCTAGCCACCTTTCAACCGAGAAGCCCAGTGTTTAAGTCTCCCACTTGTCCTCACCCGTATTGAGTCTGGTTCTCAGAATCATTAACTCCTCCAGGAAGGTCTGTCCAAGGACTGCTGTGGCTCACATCTCCTTATGCGGAGAGACCAGTCAAGCCCTGCAGAAGCCAGAGGACTTTCAAATTAATGAGAAAGTTAATTCTGTGTATCTAGAGATAAACCTTAGGGTAAATATTTAAAAAAATAAAATCAGTGAATTATTTTGCACATAAAAATGCCAGAATTTCAGTTGCTTACAGATGTCCAGATGGCGTGAGAGCTGGAAGACATGATTCCAGTGGAGGAAAACATACCAGCTTATCATTAGCTGAATAAGCAGGACCTAATTATTGTAGGTCCCCTTGATGCTGGTAACAGTTGAGAAACATGGCATCAGCAGTTCTAATGCAGTTGATAAAACATATGCATATTCAAAAAATGTCACGATGAAATATTTCTTGCTATCTCATTAAGTATGTCTTTCCTGGGAAATACTTCATCATTTCAGCTCTCAGATAAATTCCTTTGCAATCTTATAATTCTGACACAGTAGGAGACCCAAAGTAGAAAACAGAAGATGTTCTAAAAAGTCTCAGTTTCTTTCTTCCTCCTTACTGTCTTCTCTTCCTCCTTCTTCCCTTAAGCAGAAAAGTCTCATACATGTGCCAAATGTAATGTAATTAAAACACAAATTGGGAACCATGGTAGGAAGAGAATAAGAAAGTCAACATTTGGATCTTATCAGGAAAAAGTGTCCGGTGTTAGAGTTGACATATCATGTATGTGAAATTGTAAGAGGGCCGATATTAATGGGCATGGCAGGATAATTAACTGACAGTGCCTGAAGATCTCCAAGTGCCATGCAATATTTGATGCATCCTTCCATGAGCCTATTATATTCTTTTCTATATTATTCTTTATTTATCTACAACCTATAAGGTAGCAGAATTGACTTGAGAATAGGAACCCTCTGACTTGACCTGCACATTGCGTTGTGTTTGTCCTTCTTGGCTAATGAGCAGCTCCTTGGTAACAGGAGGACGTTGGCTTGTGTGTGTCAGTGCTGTCCTGAGGTCTAAGGCAGAGCCTGCTTGTGCCGCAGGGTGTGGCATGTGCTCCCCATCCTCACAGAGCTCCTTGGGATGCTAACATTCCTCTGTAGGAGGGACATTGCTCTTCTCCCAGGAGTGACAGAGGCTGTCCGGCTATTGTACAGGACAATTAGGAACTGTGGCCATTCTAGAGGAATTATTTTCTGGTTCTTTTTCCTGTGTCTCCTGAATAGAGCAAGAAGTGTAAATTGGAAACAGGCGGTGGCCCTTGCAGTCAGCTGGGCAAAGTTTCATGAACAGAAGACTTAGAGCACTTTAAAGATGCGCTTTGAATCCTGGTGGGAATTAGTTTTTATTAAGCTCTAGTTTGCTCTCATTTCATTGCTCAGCCTCAAGAGAAAAAAAGACAATAAAGGGTTTAAATATAAGTGATTTTCTGCAATTAAAGTCTTCTGGAATTTTAAAAAGCCCAATTATATTGGCATTTGCCAAATATAAATGCATTTTCCATTGGCTCAGCCAAGAGAAGCTGGAGGGGCCACCAGATTTTCAGGGAGCTGGGTGGCTTTGCAGTCCCCACCTTGGGAATCAGGGCCAGTCCTGCAACTGGTGGTGGCACAGCAGGACACTTAGAAACTTTCTGTGGGGAGAAATGGCCTGAAAGCAGGTGTTTTGTATTGAACTCATGCTCCTAAAGCCGACAGATGTGGTCAGGTACCTAGCTGGCTTTCCCCCAAAAGGTTAAGTATCCCCAAAGTCCAGCCTCAATGTCTATTCTAGTCCTGGAAGGCAGCTATGAAGTTCTTCTATGTGTCATCACCATAATGCTGGAGCAGCACAATAAATAAACCCCAGGGCTCTCCAGAGCCTGCTCAGTCAAGGGTGGGAGGTATGAAGAGCCTGCCTGGGGCACAATCCTCCCCACAGCATCCCACTCCACTGCACTGTGACCAGCTCTGTGACTTTACACATACCATTGGATCCCTCCATGCCTCTGTTTCCACATGCATAAGGTGGGGAGGGATGGTATATAAGTAGTTCTTAGAGTCTTGTGTAGATTTATGACTAATGCACACAAACGTAGCCTATTATCCTGTGCCCACTACCACTGCAGAATTGCTAGGGGGCAGTGGATGAAATGACCTATTCTAGATTCTTAGAAAGGTGACTGGCCCTGACCAGTGCACTATAACAGGAATGCCACCCTACTCTCTTGGGATGAGAGGATCAAAGGAGGTTGGGAAATCTGGGTGTTTCAATGGCCAAGGAGTATGACTTGTCCCTAGTCCTATCTGGAAAGCAGACCAAGAGATCGTTAGAAAATTAACGATGAGTTGTGGTCCACTGTCTGTTTGTTTTTGATTACTGTGTTCTTTACTTACTCATTTAATATTATTTTTTTTCATACAATATATTCTGAATGTGGTTTTCCTCTCCCCAACTCCTCCTAGGTCCTCCCTAATTCTTCATCCATCTAACTCCATACCCTTTCTTTTTCTCTTTCTTTAAAAAAGCAAACAAACAGCAACAAAATAAAACACATACACTAAAGCCCCACAAAAATACAAAAGAGGAAAATAAAATATCCAAGCAAAAGACCAACAATACAAAAAAAAAAAAAAAATCCAAACAAAGCGATATGAAGCAGAAAGGCTACAAAAATACTATTGAGTTCATTTTGTGTGGATGACTACCCCGGGTATGGGGCCTAGCCCAAGGTGTGATGAATATAGTTAGTGAAACTCTATTGGAGACAATGAATTTTTCCTTTGTAAGCAGGTACCAATTGCAGTTAGCTTCTTGGTTAGGCATGGGGGAGTTTTGTTTGTTTGAACTTACTGATGCCTATGACCACAGGAGCAAAGAGACATGGGTGTGGCCTTCATTTGGCTCTCCTTGTAAGGTACTATCTACTTTTACACAACCTTTTCTCATTACAAAAATTACAGCAGTAGATATTTTTGTTCATTTTTGTGTATGTGGGATCCATATTGTATGGTATAACATCCCAAAGTCAAAATGCCTAGAAGCATATTTTAAGAAGCCATTTCTGCTATTTAAAACATCACTTTCAGCCGGATGGTGGCGGCATAGGCCTTTAATTCCAGCACTTTGGAGGCAAAGGCAGGAGGATCTCTGAGTTTAAGGCTAGCCTGGTCTACAGAGCAAGTTCCAGGACAGCCAAGGCTGTTACACAGAGAAACCTCGTCAGGAAAAATAAATAAACAAACAAAACCCACCAAATCAGATAAACAAAAAACGGTGTCACTTTCACAGTCCTCATAAACATCTGGTACATTCCACAACAATGGCAACAGTCAACTGGGTGAGAAAACACAGAACTATTTGAAATACTTATTTCCAAGTCAAAGAGATTGTAGTATGGGTGAAGGAAAGTGCCAATCAAAAGAAGAAAGGATATATCATAATGGGAATTTATGTTGGATTTATTATACATCTGTCTACCTTTCTCTTCTAGATGACAAAATGGAACCTGCTCTGCTATTGGGTGGCAGGACACTTGGGTGCTAACACTTTCTGTTCACCATAATGAAGAAGCATATGACCAGATACTCAAAACCAGACATGAAGAGAAACCAGAACCTCAGAGCAATTGCCACCAGAGCAGCTGGGCAAAGAATTCCCAACTGTCAAAGCCCTGGCGTCAGGAGTGAAGCAATGGAGTCCTCAAAAGACAGAGAAACCAAGGCTCTTGGACAACAGGGAGAGATGGTAGCACATGCCTCATTTGTCACGTAGAAAATGCAGTCTGTGTTTACAAACACGTTACAGAGTAAAATTATCAAAATTTTTTCATGTGCTGCCCTGAAACCCATCATGGTGAGGAGCACACACTCCTCACTGTGCAACTCAGGTTTTACCTCTGCTCATCACTGGCTGAGAGAACCCAGGGAGGCTGGCCTGGCTCCCACCATGAGAACTTGGTATAGGTGTTCCCATGGCACTGAGAGAGCCACACAGGATTGGTTCAGACTGGATGGGATAACAAAGAAGTGTCCCTGGACCCCTGCTGTGGTTGAAGTATCTCCACTTTCCTCCTAAGTGACCCCCTACTGGTAAAAGGATCCAATTGATGTGAGTTGCTATCTCTGAATTATCTTCTGTAGCCTCCTCAGCAGCAAGCCTTATACAGTTGCTTTCCTAACTCTAATGTACCAGGGAGCTCCCCACCCTTCAGGGTTGACCCCACTCTGCCATGCCTGTCGCTTGAGATTTTGTTTCTGTTATCAACTAGAGGAAATGAGACATGGTAAGTTATGTAGCTGTAACTATTAATAAAGTTTTAGCTGGGGACAGCTCTCATCTGCCTTAATAAATAAATCAAAAAGGAAGAAGCCTGAGAGACTGCCACCCATTCTCTTGCGTAGACTCTGTGTGCTCTGGTTTTTGATTTGTTGTTAGATTTCCTGTCATGGATACTTATATGGACTTCTGGTGAAATGGGCTCCAAACCACTTCAGGACGGAACGTGGTGAGGTGCTCTCACTGGAAGGGGAATGTTCTCTCCAATTCTTCATTTCACCCCAAGTTTAGATGGGTGCTGCCCTGTGAGGACTGACACCAGGAAGCATTGAATTCTTTGTCAAGTGAGTGCCATGTGCAATCCATTTTTATGTTTGAAGCGCTTCAGTAATCAGATGCAGCCTCGACTGGGAAAGTTGGTACAGGTTCCTCGTCTTCATGGGGTATTTAGTCAAACACTGAGGGATAAAAATGGAAACGAGCACTCCCTAGGGAAATCACAAGCTTTTATTTATCCTGGAGGCCACTGAGCATCAAAGACAGATTGGATCTGAGCTGTTTCTAAATAGGGAAGGCAGTTCCTGGCTGTCTTCTCAGGAGATGTCATGGGCAAACACTGGAGATTGCTGGTCAGCCGAATCAGACCTTCTCCCTCCATAAATAGAGCATAAACGCTCTTCCTCCACAGAAGCAGACAGAAATAGTAAATGGACACAGTAGTGGAATTAAAAAGGAAGGCTGTCCAACCACCTTTTTCCCAGTCTTACAAATGCATCCTTTGGGGCTTTTCTGTATGGAGTCTTCCATATTTTTAATGTAGTATTTTTAGATTTATTTATGTGTCTGAGTGTTTTGCCTGCATGTATATATGTGGACCACATACATGCCTGGTGTTTGCAGAAATCAGAAAGGGGGTATCAGATTCCCTGGACCTAAAGCTATGGATGGTTGTGAGCCACTATGTGGTACTGGGAGCTAAATCTGGACCCTCTGCTAGGCAACAAGCGCTCTTAACAACAGAGCCCTCTCTCTGTCCTTCCAGATCTTTTAGTGAATGGATAGATCTGAATGGGCCTCCTCGAAAGTCAACTGTGGCTAACCTATCATCTATGCTGAGAGGATAGGGCTTGGTCTCATATTCCAATTTGAGAAAGGGCATATAATGAGAACAAATCTATGTACTGTAACCAGTGTTTGCAGCGTAGACATGAGGAATACGGCATGGGAATCACTCAAGATCCATACACTCTACTGGAAGGAGCATCAGCAAAGAGCAAGTACTAGAGTGTAGCCTCACAGTATTGGAGAGTTTTCATGGTAAAAGGTAATGCAGGAAGTTCCCAGCCATAAAGATAAGGCCTGCTTTCCACATGGGTCTCTGGGACTGTTTGCACGTGTTTATCAAGGGGTGGGGGGAGGGTTTGAATCAAGCCCCACTGACACTAGGTGGCTGTCACTCCTCCTGGTGCGGTGATCCCCTGAGCAGGAGTTTCTGGGCCTTTGGGGGCAGCTGCCGAGGGGTGTTAAGGACAGGAGGCTTCTGGACTGTTTTCAGCTGTCAGGGAAGTTTTCCTTTTTCTCAGGACTAGTTCTCCAAGGAAAGACACAAAGACAACACAAAATGTCTTCTTTTTCCATTCCACACTTCCAACAGGACTAATTTATTATGCATTTTCTATTTGAAATAAAATTACCACAGTCCCTCATTTTGATGATGTGTTGCTTTGGCTCAAAAGCTCTGACAGATATTTGCATTTTATGTTTTATTTCTCAGCAGTGGGGTGCAGACGAGATACTTTTATTCAGTGACTGTGATTTCTCAGATGTGTGAATAAATAATACCACTTAATTTCATCAAATATAAATTAAAGGTTACATGGTGTTGTATGGTGTGTGTTTTCAAGTTTAACGACAAGGTGTCTTAGTTAAGGTTCCCTTGCTGTGAAGAGACACCATGACCCACAGGCAACAGGAAGTGAACTGAGACACTGGGCATACCTTGAGCATAGGAGACCTGAAAGACTGCCTCCACAGTGGCACACTTCCTCCCACAAGGCCACACTGACTCCAACAAAGCCACACCTAATAATGCCACTCCTCATAAGCTTATGGGGGCCAATTACAGTCAAATCACCTCATAAGAGGTCTTGTTTTGTAATGATTATTAGCTACTGTTTTACATAAGATTTAATTTTTATTTTATGTATATGAGTGTTTTATGTATATGGATGAGCACTATGTGCTTGCACTTTGGGCTGTGGAAGCCCAAAGAGGGCATCAGCTTCCCTGGGACTGGAGTTACAGACAACCGTGAGTAGCCATGTGGGTGCTGGGAATCAAACCTGGGTCCTCTAGAAGAGCAGCCAGTGCTCTTAATAACTGGGGTGTCACTTTCACTGCTATTGAAGCTTTAAAATGGCTCGGTGGTGAGAAAGCTTTCAGACACAAGTAATTAAAATTATGATTCACAGTGGCTTAACAAGACAGGAAGTTGTAGACACTGGCAGTTACTAGCTTTGACACTAGCTATCTAGCATTGCCATCCTGAACCCAGAACTTTCTAAGCTGTTTTCTAATCTGGCTGATTGTGTTTCTGCTGACTTCATGGCTACAGGGTGGTTGCTGTGGGTATAGCCATCACTTCTGAATGTGTACCGGGGAAAAGGAGGGAAAGACCGCTTTAATTCTAACAGAGGCAGAGGCATCACAGCGTGCATCCTTCTGCAATGTCTCACCATGAAGTGATGTCAAACATCTGGTCAGTTCATATTAGAAGGCGTGATAAAAGAAAGGTGTAGAGATGGGTTACTGAAAAGCCAACAAACAACACCCGAACACCCACCTGTAGTCCCAAAGATAATCTTACCAACTCAGGCTGATCTCAGACACCCCAGGAACTCCTGTGAGGTTGGCACTGCTGCTTCTCTCTCTGAGAGACATCCTCAGGGTGTTGGTGGGGTGCTGAGCATGGGGCACATCTGTGTGAGCTGGCTATGTTTCCTATTGCCATCTGCTCACACGTACCACCTTTCTGGCCTGGGCTGGCCGTCTGCTTTGCTGGGTTCCTTGTTCACATTCTATCATCGGGGATTTAGAGGGGCTTTGACACGACTCCCAGTGTCTGTGCACTCCACCTCATGGTCTTAGCAGCAGCTCCTCCCTCTCTGACCAGGACATGAGCATTTCCCAAGTGTTGATAGAGACTGCCCCCAAGGCTTCTAGAGATCCTAACCTCGGCTCAATGTCTTCTCTCCCTAGACACATGTTGCCAACACTGCTTGTACCCCATCATTGACCATGAAGCTGTAGGGCTGATTCATCACATTTGTTCTCTCTTCTACTTCTGAAAGTGCTTGTCCTACGCCCTTCAGCCTCCATCTACACACACACATTGGCATCCTTCCATCCGGCCAACCTCCATCTACATACACGCCATGGTGTCCTTCCATCCGGCCATCTTCTTTCCCATCTTTCTTGCTTCTTCTATCTCCAGCTGTCCTTTCTTCCCTTCTTATCTTTTAAGACTCTCTTTTCCAAGTCAGTTGGGTTTTGCTTGGGGTGGGCAGGGGTTTGTATCAGATTTAAAGTAGCATCCTATGTCTTAGCTTGAACATTTTAAAATGTAATTCATAAAAAAAAATCTTTTAGAATAAATCTTATTTTCCATCTAAGTCTTGTAAATTTTGTGTTGATCTTAGAGGGCTCATCTCTCATAGTTGTTTCGTAGTCAACTGGATTGGATTCATCTGAAAACTGACCTCCATTTGTGAGTACGTTTGCTTCTTAAACTTGTTGAAAATGACTTGTAGACTTGCTGTCTCTGCTTATTTTACCCCATGGGCTGGGTGTAGAAGCCTTGTCTGTCTGACTGTCAAATGCTCTTGGCTGGTGATGCTGCTACCAGCCCAGTATACTGGAATATGTGATCACAATAGGCACATTGGGCTGAGTTTCAACATGCATGGAAACATTTATGTGTATCACACTTATGAGTTCTAATACTCTTCTTTGAAGTCACCTTCTGAAACATTTTTAATTACAGCTATGAATTTACATGTTGGAGTCTACCTTCAAAGGCAGGTGGACACCACCTAAAATTCGTTTGGGGGCCTGTTTGACTCCATGGATGCTATACTCACATAAAGAGGGTATGGGAAGTTCCAGTACTGGTATAATTGAGGTCCCTGGGGAGGATAACGTCTTCTGCAGTCACCTAGCTCCAGAGAGCCAGAAAGGGAGTCTAGCTCTGGGCTTCATTGTGACCAGGAGTGGGGGTCAAATGAGGGTTCCCTCAAGCAGAGAGAGATTTACATGGTCTTTATCTCTCACTGATGTGGAAGGAGGGATGCTCAGCAGTCTCCTCACCTAGAACAGCTTCCCTCATGGAAAGAAGGGGTGGCCGACATATGCCAGCTGCTGCCCAACAGCACACAGCTGAGTGTGATTCATTGTTGCAGCAAGATGCCACAAGCACCCGACTCTCCCTCAAAAACCAAGAAAACACACACAAAGGGTAGTGCCATGTCAGAGGAATCATAATGGTGTTTCTTTCATGCTGGCATCCATGTCTGTGCTAGGTCTTCCTCCTGCTTGGCACAGACATGACCCCTCAGGGAACACAGAGTCCTCAGGATGGCTGGATCTTGACTTACTTTTCTTGAATGTGAAATCATCAAACATGGAATGTTGTTTGAAGCTTAGATGGTCTCTTAATAAAAAACCCAGAGCCAGATATCAGGGTGAAAGCTGAAAGATCAGAGAAGCAGAACAGCCAGCCACTAGTTCTTACCTCTACGAAATCCTCAATCTCAAGAGAGTGAGTTCCTGTTTCCTCACACCTTATATACCTTTCTCTGCCCTGCCATATTACCTCCTGGGATTAAAGGCGTGTGTGCTTCCCAAACAAAGACATGAGATCTCAAGTGCTGGGATTAAAGGTGTGTGCCACCATTGCCTGACCTCTGTGTCTAATCTAGTGGCTGGCTCTGTCCTCTGATCCTCAGGCAAGTTTATTAGGGTACACAATATATCACCAAAATGAAAAATAGTTTTTTCATTATTTCAAAACTATTTCACAATGTTTTTGCTGTGGGAAGGTGTGGTGGTTTGAATAAGAATGGCCCCTATAGGCTCATATATTTGAATGCTTAGTTATCAGAGAGTGGCACTACTAGAAAAGGATTAGGAGGTGTGCCTTGTTGGAGGAAATGTGTCACTGGGGATGGACTTTGCAGTTTCAAAAGCCCAAGTCAGACTTAGTGTCCCATTCTTCCTGCTGCCTGTAGATATGGATAGAACTCTCAGCTACTTCTCCAGCACCCTGTCTGCCTGCATGCTGCTGTGCTCCATGCCATGATGATAATGGATGAAACCGCTGAAACTGTAAGCAATCCCCAATAAAATGTTCTATTTTATAAGAATTGTCATGGTCATGGTGTGTCTCCACAGCAATAGAACACTAAGACATGATGAGTCAGGCTTGTCATGACTTCAATATGTAAAGCAGTGATGTCTCAAGAGCACTCACTTTGTACAATGGATAACAGGGTAAAAAAAAAAAACAAAAAACACCAACATTGAGCGACTAGGATTCATAGTAGCTTTTTCCCTACAGAAACCTGATGAGTAGATTTGTAACTGGAGGCCGGGAGGAAACCCCACCCAGATATTAGGAGAGTATAAGGCAAATACACAGTTTTCAGACATTCTGAGTCGGTGCTGATGGATCTAATTCAGTTTGTCCTGCTGCTCTGAAAACATCACTTGCTCATGCAAGTGCTCTCCACACCTCACCGTCCCATCACTTTTGCCCACATGTGCTCACAGACAGGCTCTCACTTCCGTTTAGCCACCAGCAATTAGAAGTTCCTTTCACTTCTAAAAAGAAATGAAAAGCAAGTCTAAGAGTCAGGGCGATGAGTAAGTTAGCCATTTGAGCTTCTCTGTAAAAGTCCAAATTTTGGTAGCAGTTCACATTTGTTCAGTGTATAGTCTGAGAACTGTATAACACAGTTAAAAAGATCACAGACAATTCAACGCAGATACCATTAATACAGATGAAGTCATTAATAAACCACACTTTAAAAACCCACTGAAATGTTGTTATCAAAGTAAAGCCATTCTAAAATTAAGGTTGACATTTAGAAACCAATAACAATATAATACACACACACACACACACACACACACACACACACACACACACACACACACACACACAAAGAGGGAGAGAGAGCCAGGTATCATGGTCTATAATCCCAGCACTCAAGGCAGAGGCGGTAGAGGCAGGTGGACCTCTCTGAGTTGGAGGCCAGTCTTACTACATAGTGAGTTCCCAGCCAGAGAGAAGCACATCTGATAGAAATAAGCATCTATTGTAAGTTTTTAAAAAGCATAAGTCTTTAACATAAAATGCAAAACAGCACTTTTTCAATATTGCTCACAAAAACTCCATAGTAAGCTTCATACTTTATCAAGTTTCTCCTCACAATTAGGAAACAAAAATTACTCATAAAATTCTGTTATCCAGCATGGAGTCAGAAGCCTAATAAGTCAGAAAGGCACGTCTCTCACAAGACCAGATATCAATGACTTCTCAAGTTGGCTGTACCCCAGTGCTCTCTCTTAAATATTATATAAAAGTTTCCATTGTATTGATTTCTTGCCAACATTTGGATTTGTCAGCCTTTTTATTTAGTCATTCTTGTGAATGAAGCTGTAACTCATAAACATTTGAATTTGCATTTGCTAATATCTAGTAAGTTTGGGTACATGCTGAACTTATTTCCTATGTATTTTCTTCACTTGCCATGTCCTGGCCTCATGCACATTTTTCTTTTAGATACTTTACTATGGATTTGTAAGTTTGTTTTGCATTCTAGATACATTGTTCTTGCTGTTTTTATGGCAAACAGGGCAATCTCCAGTTCTGGCTTGCTTTTTTTTTTTTTTAATTCTGCTTTCGTTGTCTAAATGAACAGAAGTTCTTAATTTAATGTGGTCAGGTTTATTGCGTTTCTTCCATGCACTGCCCTTTGTGTCCTGTTTAAAATGTTTCCATCTCCCCAAGATCATGGGAACAATTTCACTGATGTTATGTGCTGAAGTCACTAGTCTGCCTTTCTGTTCAGATCTATAACCCTCTGGGTTATCCATTGGTTAGAGTTTTCATATTAGTGCTTATTTGTCTTATCATATCGGCTTCATTCACTGCTCTTTGCTTTCTTGTCTGGAAGAGTAGAATTTTCCCAGTGAATGGATGCTGTCTGTACTTCAAGCCTGGAATATTATTGACATGGGCAGAGAGCTACAGGCTGTGGAAGCTGGGCCCACAACCCAAAACCAGCCGGCAAGACTGATTTTCATCATGTTTCCTATGTTGAACACATCTTTTGATTTGAATGAAATTTAGTATGACTAGAATGCACTCAACAGCTTAAAAGACAAAGGACTGACTTTATGTGTAGATCAGCTCCATTTTTCCACCATACTACCAAAAATGCTCTATGTTCCTCAAAGGTGCTCTCCAGTGGCTGCTGTGAGATCCTGTGGGAAGAGTTCACTCCCCATGTTTTACCATGTTTTTCTCTATGAAGGGAAAGCTTAGTTCCCTCACCCACAAGGATGGCCTTTCTCTTGTTGCAATCAGAGGAGAGTCATAACTAACAAATCTATAGACCTGAACCCACAGTGCTTAGCATGCATGTGACGCCTGGATGACTTGCTTGAGGGCCATCCTTTCTGTTGTAGTGCTTAAAGATAACACATTTTAGAATGCTGAATCTCTTCAAAGGACACTCTAAGTGCTTCAAAGGAGAAGCAGCAAGAGGAAAAAACTATTCCTGGGAGCTGCAATGCCGGAAGCCTCATGTGCAGCTAACTGATTGTGCTAACTAGCTTTCCACTACCATTAAAAGTCCCAGAAACAGTCAACTGATAAAGAGGAAGGTTAATTTTGGCTCCTAGTTTTGGAGCCTTTACTCCACGGTCCCATTGCTTTGGGCGGGAGACCGTGCAGCACATCATGGAGGACCCACCCCATGGAAAGAAATGTCTTGCCTTACGGCCAGAAAACAAGGAAGTCAGAAGAGATGAAGGACCCACAGTTCTCTCCCCAGATCTAATTCCATCTACCTGAAGACCTAGCTGGAAGCCCAGCCTCTTCTAGAGGCTCCATTTTTTCCTCAATACTGAGTGCCATGCGAGTCCAACCTTTACCCTGGGACCAGATCCAGACTGAAGCTTTGATATTCTGCATACAATTTGCTATGAGGATGCCTCCAAGCATTGTTTTTATATTTACATTTAGGGTTTATTGCACCAAGTGATATTTGGGGAGTGAAATGATAAAAGGGCTACAAAAGACCGTTTGGCAATTTTGAAGTTATGAGTTGAAATTGACTTTTTGTTTGTTTGTTTGTTTTAACTAAGCTTTTGCAATTTGAGGGCAACCATGATGCTGAGAAAAGAGGGCCAACACCCCTGGAAATTCACTTTCTACAGTAATTACCTTTGACCCTTCTCTAAAATGTAATTCTCTTGTTTGGAGACACCAATGAAACAAGATTTTTTTTTTCCCTTTAAGACTATTAAATATTTACTTTTTTTCTCCTTTTTGCTTTAAGACCACAATTAAGTAGCACCTCAGTTTCAAAACAATAATGAATATATATATATATATATATATATATATATATATATATATATATGTACTATGTAGATATTTATTTTATATATGTATTAAAAGTCCATCCAATTAGGATTGGGAATGTGGCTCAGTGGAAGTAAATATAGTTTTAGGGAATGGGGCCCTGGGTTCCATTACATCTCACAGCAAACAAACAACAACAACAACAACAACAACAACAAAATAAATTAAACAAAGAAAAGCCCCCTCCCCATGGTCGTTTGAAAGAAAGTGCCCTCCATAGGGAGTGGCACTATTAGGAGGTGTGGCCTTGTTGGAGGAAGTGTGTCACTGTGGGGGTGGGCTTTGAGGCTCCTATGCTCAAGCTACCCCAGTGTGACACACAGTTCACTTCCTGTTGCCTGAGGATCAGGATGTAGAACTCTCAGCTCCTTCTCCAGCACCACGTCTGCCTGCATGCTGCCATGTCCTTCCATGATGATAATGGACTAAACCTCTGAAACTGTAAGTCACCCAATTAAATGTTTTCCTTTTTAAGAGTTTCCATGGTCATGGTGTCACTTTACAGCAACAGAAAGCCTACCTAAGACACCCCCTGTACACACAAACAAACAAAACAAAACAAAACAAAATCAGAAAACACAGTTGATATTGATGACTCACACCTGTATAATTCTGAATTTGAGAGGTGGAACAGTTGCTCTGAGTTTAAGGCCAGCCTGTGACAAAGTAAACAAAACAAAACAAAACAAAAAAGCCTCACATGCTCAAGGCCCCAACAAATTCAAGCTAGACAAAAATCTCAGTGTAGAGGAGGAGAAATGGAAAAAGCCAAACCCATAGCCAAGACACAATTCACAAATGGTAGCTGCTGAGAGCAGAACCTCATCATCGTCTCTGGTGGTAGCACAAACTATGGCCATCCTCACAGCCTTTGGCTATGCCATGAAAGATGGACCTCAACAGGGAGCCCAGTGGCAGCATGGACCCTGGACCTCATCACGGACTCTGGCAGCAGCACAGACCTCAGACATCAACACAGCCTTCAGCTGCAGTACAGACCAAAGAGTTCAACATGGCCTCTGGTGATAGCAGAGACCACAGATATCAACATGGTCTCCTGTGGCAGCTCAGATCATAAACAGCAACATGGCCTCTGGAAGTAGTTATAGACCACGAACATCATGGCCTGGGATACCACCTGAGGTCATGTTGATTTCTGTAGTCTACGCTGCCTCCGTACTATCAAAGAATAAATAAATAAATAAATAAATAAATAAATAAATAAATAAATAAATAAATAAATAAATATAAATAAATGAAACTCTGTCTCAAAATAAAGAGAAAAATAACAATAAAACACAACAATAACAAACTCTAGAGAAGGGGCACCACATGTTTCTGTATATACTGAAGGCAGTTCCAATCTTGGAGCACTTATTCCTAGGACATATAAGAATCGATCACACATCTGAAAGAAACCTTCGGACTGTGGAGTGAAGCCACCTCTCCAGGGTTCCAGCCTCGAAGGCAGCTGCCAGGAGCTCTCCCCTCATGCCAAACCCACCCAGCCCTTGAAGCTGTCTCCCCATGTGCACCTCCATCTTACCACATCATTTAGTGGCTTCCCCCAGAATGGCGGCTATGGCTGCCTACTATGTTTCTCACTATTGTGAAGGAATTTTGCTTTCTTCATTTATCTCATGCAAAACAGCCCATATTTCAAAATAACAGGGTGACTGAACACCAAATAAAACAACCCTGAAAAGACAAGAGAGGAGTGTCTGCACTTGACATGACGGTTGCTTCTGTGCATCATGCCAACTATGGCAGCATTTTGACTTGTCAACTCTCCTTGTTGGCTATATTCAAGGAGGCACAGGTTGGTTACTTCTATTAAAAAAATAATCTTCCTGATGAGCTCCCTAGCACTTCTGATACTTCCACCTTAGACACTGATTTTACTACACTCTCTTGGTCATAGCTTTACATTCCTTATACTCTCAGGAGCACATTTTTATTTTCCTGTAAGTAATTAGGTATTCACTTTGAGTTTTGTCTCTATTTAAATGATGTGTGCCGAATTCTCTATCACGCGTTGGACTATATTCTTTTCCCGGCTCATATTGATGCTTCTGACATTGTCGGATGGTGTTCTCGTGTTAGGGTGCCAAATTCATCCTTTTTCCTCTAATTGACTCCATGATGAAGTAAGAGAGGGATTTAGATTTATACATTACAACATTGTCTGTGAGCAGGCATCTTTGCTATTTCCACGGAGTACTGCTTCAATTGTTTAGTGGTTGGTTTCCTGCTTTGTAAAGTTGTTGTGGTACTTATTTTGATGTGTGCTGCTGAGGATATGGAAATTTAGTGCCCACCAAAGAATGTGCTCCTTATTCGAGATAGTAACTGGTCAGCCAGTGTTGGGTGAATAAGTACACCAGTGTGTGAATTAAAATGCATAACACTCTTCAGTGTTACCAAGGAAAAGTTCATGCAGCTTTGGTGTTTTAATCTTTACACATGTGGGGCGTAAAAAAGTCTGTGTGAACTCTGTGGGCCAGCAAGTGTCCTATCCCCAGCAGCAACTCACCCAAGAAATCACAGCTCTGTTGTTATGAAAGCCATCCATGTTAACAGCCTTTCATGGAATATTTTGAGATGTTATGTTTCAGAATTTTCCTTTCTTCAGAACTTTGTAAGAATCATATACAGGTGTGTAGAATCATATAATACACGTACAGATGTATATACATGTATACACACATGCACAATATGTGGGATAAAAAATTTCCCTGGATTTATTCTTTAGTTCAGGTTTTATAGCCAAATGAATTTATTATGTCAAGTGTTAATAATGAATAAATTATCAAAAATATTTTGTCTTAAAAATCTTTTGGATTCCAGAACTGTGAATATGGACACTGAAGGGTTATCTTGTGTGTTTATCATTGTGGTAGTTATGGGTTCATACACTGCTTTACACAGTGCCATGTTTTCCTCATGCAAAACTAGAGCCACAATCAGCAGAGTGCCATGAGTGTACTGCCCAGCGCACTGACAGTTCCATCAGTGCTCATTCTGAGTGTTTGCACTGAGCTCTGCTTTCCTCCTTTATGTGCAGCGTTGAGAGGCCCTCTAGGCTGCATGTTTCCCCCATTTTAATATAACAAGAGCAGCTCTCAGCACTGCATTGCAGAGTGGAGAGCTGAGATGCTCCTGCTTTGGACCCTTTTCCAGGCATCCTTTCTTTCACTAGAAAGAATAGGTTTCCATAGCTGTTCAATTTACCTAAGTTGTAGACTTCGAAATGTGTTTCTTTTCCTTTGCTTAATTCAAGGCTTCACCTCCTTGTGCAGGATTGTCCTACCTTAGCCTTCTGGGGAATAGATTCCAGGCACATCCCAAGACACCCAGTTCAAATTTTGTTTCTTTTAGAAACATAGCATAGAGTTGAGCTAGTTTTCCTTAATCCGTTTTGATTTTTGTGGTCTTGATATTATGGTTTTCTATTATAACCTGGAAATTTTATCTATTATGTTAGAAGTCTGTAAAGATTTTTCTCTTGGAAGGTATTTTTTTTCCGTACTTAGGTCATAACCTATTTTTTTGTTGTCTTTAATTTCATTGCAATATCTTTTCAGAGCCCCCAGGAAACCTTTTTCTTATTGTATTAGGTTCTTTTTTTTTTATTAAGAAATTTTTTATTCATTCCATATACCAACCCCTCTCATTCCTTCTCCTGCTCCCCCTTCCCAGCTTCCCCCCCAGTCCACTCCATACCCTCCTCTGAAAGGTAAGGCCTCCCATGGGGAGTCAGCAAAGACTGGCACATTCAGCTGAGGCAGGTCCAAGGCCCCTCCTCCTGCATCAAGGCTGTGCAGGGTGTCCCACCAGGGATGGATCCTATTCCCACTGTCAGGGGGTGATCAAACAGACCAAGCTACACAACTGTCTCGCTCATGCAGAGGACTGAGTCCAGTCCCATGCAGGCTCCTCAGCCGTCGGTCCAAAGTTTATGAGTTCCCACTAGCTTGGTTCAGCTTATCTGTCAGTTTCCCCATCATGGTCTCGATGCCCCTTGCTCATAGAATCCCTTTTCCCTCTCTTCAACTGGACTTCTGGAGCTTGGCCTGGTGCTTGGCTGTGGCTCTCTGCATCTGTTTCTATCAGTTACCGGATGAAGGTTCTATGATGACAGTTAGGGCATTCAGCAATCTGATCACCGGGGTAGGCCAGCTCAAGTACCCTCTCCACCACTGCTAGTAGTCTAAGCTGCCCTCCCAGAAACTTTTATGGTCTTGTTTTGTGGGGTACTATTCAACCTGAGTGGGTCAAAGGGGCTTCCCCTGAGTGAGCTAAAGCCCTGGCTTTCTTCTTCCTCAGGAAGCAGTGTGGTGGGACTTTCCAACCAGGGCTGCTATGTGCTTCTGAACCTTTGTGTGAAGGAGACTCCTAGGTTGCAATGACAAAGGGGCTGTATCACCAACCATTTTTATTGCATATAATTTTCTTCTAGTCCCACCTGCCCATCCCTGAAAGCACATGGAGAATCTCAGCCTATAGAGTCAAAGAGGCTTGCAGTCCCATACCCTGGAGCATCCAGGCCGGAAAGAGAGCCGTGGATGCTGGTGTTCGATGGCCTTTTCTTGCTTGTTCTATCACCATTGTTGATGTTGTGTTAGTCAGTAGAAAAAGCCACATTTTCCTGCCAGGCTTTGGTTTATCCCTTTCTTGTGGATTCAGCCTGCAGACTGCCATCACACTGGGCTTCTATTCCATCTGGAGCAGGGATGAGTCCCCCGTGGCTCCCCTCTGCTGCTAAGCCAGGGTTTGCAGAGCTCAGGTTCTGAGTCAGCCGCTTCAGTGTTTGTCTTGTAGCTTCAGTCCTGGACACCCAAACCAGTTTGCCCCCGTCATCATACCGAAGCGCGATGTGTTTGATGGGAAAGGTGAGGAGAACCAAACCTATACTGACTGCTTCGGCTTGAAGACAGGCTTCTGAAGAGAACTCGGGTTTAATACTAAACAGTTGGAAAACTCTTCTGTACAAAATGTTCTCAGTTTCTCAACCAACTTGGATCCTGGTCTAAATTTTTTTTTGCTATTATATTTATTGATGAGAAATATTACAAAAGTAATATCTAGGCATTCAATGCATGACATTTATCATAAAGAAAAAAATTACCTGGGACTAAAATATCTCAGTGATGTTGGTCACACGTTGGTGTTTCACGTGCACCGAGTGGATGTTAGGCATTGTAGAAACTTCTTTTAGAAGTTTAATTTTCGTTAGTATTGTGGTGATATCGAAGGTCAAAGAATTGTACTTGGCAAGAGAGAGTGAATGTGCTCAACTCCAGATGTATTTTGTTCTTTTAAACGTACAGATTTTCCATAGTCCATCTGCATACAGGATTTTCCCTTTGCATGTCATGACATTCTTGAAAAGTAACACAGAAAAGTGGATTTTTAAAAAATGTCTCATGGCTCAGCATCCTTAAAGAGAGGGTATTTTTTTTTTTTACATGAATCCTCAAAACTTATCCAAAGATTGGCTGGAAAAAAAGTTTATCCTGGTAGCTAGCTGGTGCTCAGAATTTGACTAGGAATACAAATTTTTTTTGTAGCTCTCTCTGTGCTCTTTGGGATCTGGCTTATTTAATGTTGTATTTGGTAATTCTCAGTAGAACAGTTTGTGTTTGAAGTTTCTGTGGCCGTCTCCTTAGTCAAGCCACAGGACCATGTAGATGAGAGAGGAGGTTATCAAAGGAAGATGTGTTGTGAAGTAGAAGGACTTTTAAGAGGCAGAAAAAATACAGAGCTAATGGACTTGAAGTCAGACATTGAACTGTATGATGATGAATGCCTAGTTTTGGCGTCTAAGTCATTCCCTTTTCGTTCTTTTTTTTAAAAAATTTTTATTTATTTATTATGTATACAGAAGAGGGTGCCCTATCTCATTACAGATGGTTGTGAGTCACCATGTGGATGCTGGGAATTGAACTCAGGACCTCTGGAAGAGCAGTTGGTGCTCTTAACCTCTGAGCCATCTCTCCAGACCCCCCTTTTCAGTATATCCACCATGTATTGGAAGCCTATTTTACTAGGTATAAAAAGGAAGCAAAGTAGGGCCATTACAGAAGATAATACAAAATTTAATTATCCCTAGTTACCAGAATTACAATAACAAACATGTCACCACCATCCACATAAACCATTAGATAACCACATCAGCCCAGGCCACTTAGCACACCCACATCACATTAAAAAGCAAACTGTATTTATGTCAGCAACAGATAAGAGAACAGGCTAAACAGTAGAAAGGTTAAAGGAAGTGAAATTTAAGAAAAGCATTTAGCTTACCACTGAAATCTCAAGTACGTAAAAAAAGATGTAAACTCTTTACGATGACAACAGTGATATTGAAAGAATACAGAAGTAGAAGAGTTAGAGTCCCTCGACATGATCACAGGTACAATGCAACCGGCAAAATCTGGCGTTTCACTACTGCGTGTGAGTGTCTGGCCACCAAGACGCTGTTTATGAAACCATGGAAAAGAGAATCCCATTCCAGTTTACAGCAGGCACCAGCTTTGCTAAACCACCACCATTTCCCAACTCCAGGCCATGGTTTCCCCACTAACGACTTCTGGTCTCCCAGTGTAAGCTTTGTTACGGTACCCACCCCCACCCCGACCAAACACACACAACCTCTTCCTGGCTGATTGTTACTTGTATAATACACCATCAGAAATCACAGCGGCAGAGAGCGTGATCTCAATGAGTCCACACACCTGTGAGCCAGCAGAGTGCTGGGGGGCCTAGACTGGCTACACAGGCAGAGCTCTGCTGATGCTGGACCAACTACAGGTAAGGATGTCAACGGCTGAGCTCGCTGTATGGAGGAGCCTGGGGTAGTGCTTCCCTTGCTGTTCATACTCACCCTCTCCTGTCATCTGCCAGGCCATGTGTTCTTCATGACAAAGGACAGATGCCAGAATTCCAGTTCAGCATGATAAGCACTTAGCCTTGAGCCCAGCTTGTCTGCTGTCCTTGTGTTGCCAAAGCAAGTCTCTTGGGTTTTGACAAACGATGATGAGTCATGAAGGGCATTTTCATGGCCCCACTTATCTCTGCCTACTCATCCTTCCCCCATATTGAAGCTGCTCGCAAGTATGGGCCTCGCTGCTGTCCCCATAAGCTGTCTGTGTGGTGTCAGGGAGTTGAATTAGTGTGTGTGTGTGACTTCAGACTTGATCCTCTCACTTAGTAATGTATGGAAAGGTTATTTCAGGTCTTTTCATGCCTTGACAGCTCCACTTCTTTTTAGCACTGTGTAATACTCCACTGTTTATCCATTCTGTCATTACAAGATATCCAGGTGGCTGGGATAGTTAATTCCGATTACCAAACCAATTGGATTAAGGGACGCCTCAGCATTAGGCACACCTTTGAGTGTCTATACACACATCCAGACAGGTTTAACTGAAGGGCAAAGGGAATGCCCTGAGTGTGGGCAGCACTATCCCAGTGGGTCTGAATCTTAGACTGAACAGAAAAGGGAACAGAAGAAAGCCAGCTGAAGGGTTTATTCTCGCCCTGGTTCCCCAGCCTGTGAGGAGGGGCAGTCATGTGTTCTCTGCTGGCCCTGGCACGATGGGCTATGCCTTCAAATAGCACTACAGAATCAACCCTTTCTACTGCAAGCTGATTTTCTGTTAAGTGTTTGCTCATGGCAATGAGAAAAATAACGGATAGAACTTGAAGTTTGAGCAATTTTGAAAACAATGCTGTAATAAAACTCTACATTGCAGGTTTTGTGTGAACATAAATGTTTGAGTCTTTTGGGTACACATTATGGTATAGGATCACTGTGTCAAACACCTAAAGTATATTCAGTCTTGTAGAACTGTCTTCAAAGTGAGTGTACCATTTTGAATACCTATGAACAGTTACCTGCCATAGGCATTCTTATGTTCATTAACCTTTGCTGTTGTTTACATTTAGTGTTTTTAAAAACACGTATTTAATTAATTAATTAATTAATTAATTAATTAATTTAGTGTGCTGTGCATGTGTTCTTGTGCATGTATTTGCTCACCATGGTGCACGTATGTAGGTCAGAGTCAATTTGTAGGATGGTTCTGTCCATCAGAATTCAAGTGAATGAAGAGACAATGCATGGACTTGAAGAAAACACCAGCAAATATGTGTCTTATAAAGAACTATTATCCAAAATATATCTTAATTATTTTTTAATTATAATATAATGACATCATTTCCCTTTCTTCCTCCCCAAACCCTTCATATACCCTTCCTTACTCTCTTTCTTTTTTTCTTTTTCTTTTTTTTTTTTTGGTTTTTCGAGACAGGGTTTCTCTGTGTAGCTTTGCACCTTTCCTGGAACTCACTTGGTAGCCCAGGCTGGCCTCGAACTCACAGAGATCCGCCTGCCTCTACCTCCCGAGTGCTGGGATTAAAGGCGTGCGCCACCACCGCCCGGCCTTACTCTCTTTCAAATTCATGACCTCTACTTTTTATTATTTGCTGTTACATACGTATATGTATATATATACATACATACATATTCCTAAATGCATAAATACAATGCTCAGTCTGTACAATGTTACTTGTGTGTACTTTTTGGGGGGTTGACCCTTTAGGTTTGGATAAACAATTGGTGTGCTCTTCCCTGGGGGGCAGAAAATTTTTAAAATTCAAAACTTTCCAACAGAAATGACTAATTTATAACAAATAGAAGTAGATTTGAATAGTAGACACCTCATCAAAGAACACACATAGATGAGAATTTTTAAATGTTAGTGAAGTCTAGCTTATCAATTATTCTGTTCACAAATTATGCCAGTGATGTTCTCTCTAAAAAGTCACCTATCACCCAATGGTCACTGTATTTTTTCCTGAATAGTTTCACAGCAGTTTTATAATTTGCATTTATACTCAGGTCAGTGCATCCTCTGGAGTGGGCAGAGGATCCTGTCCAGGCTCTTCTGTGCATGTAGCATGTGGTTCTCTGTTGAAGACTACTTCTACCCTACTGTGGTGTCTGCTACTCCAAGACTATGTTTCTCTGAGGCTGTTTCCAGCCTTTCTGTCTTGTCCTGCTGATCTGTTGGTCTGTTTTTTCATGGACTGCACACTTTCTTGGTGACTGTAATGTCATTCTTAGCCGTTTTCTCCTTCAGTACCATGCTGGCTATCTGCTAATGTCCTCAAGATCACACATTGGCATTTCCTTGGGATTGTCCTGCATCTGTGTATCAAATTGAGAACAGATGGCTGGTATCATGGCAATACTGAGTCTTCCCATCCAGGATTTGAACATATTTCCTTTTTTTAAAATTTTTTCACTGATTTGTACTGTTCCTCATTTAGATCTTATAAATGTCTTATTAGATTTATATTCAGTTCTTTCATTTTGTGAGTGCCAATACAAATGATTTGTGCCTTTAATTAAAAAAATTGTTAATTCTTTGCTGAAATACATTCACTCTCTTTAATGTTTAGGTCTCTTGGAACATTCTTTTTTGTGTGTGTGGAAAACAGCTTGGCAGTTTGTCTCTTTCAATAAATTATACTTTTTCACGTAGATATGCAAAATCCTTAGTATAGAATTGTCTGTAGTGCTTTTGTTGTAATTTTAATAACCACAACATAGAGATTGCTTTGTTTTCATTCCTGATATCTGTAACCTGTGACTTCTCTACATTTTTTTTCTTCTTACCTTGACTAGAATCTCTCCATTCCTATTGGATCATCTTTTGATTGTGTTGATTTTATCTGTCAGTGGCCTCACTTAATTTAATTGACTTTTGTTTTCATTTTTACTGTTTCCTTTCTTTGAGTTTTTACAAACATTAACCTTCTCTGCCTTTTCTGGTTTCCTGAGTCAGAAGCTCAGGCTCCTGACTTCAGATCTTTCTCTTTCAGCTGATGAGTTCAGTTCCAGAAGCTTGCCAGCTTTGTCCCCAGTTCGTATTTTCATGTTTGTTTATTTCACAATATCTTCCACTTACCCTTGAGAGTTCTTCTTGGCCCCCTGTGGTACTTAGAACTGTGTTGTTTAACTTCCAAGTATTTGGGGGGTTTCCACTTCCCCTGCTGATGCCGATTTCCAGCTGAACTTCACTGTGCTCAATAATTTCAGCTTTAAAATACTTTATGGTGTGCTTTGTGGTCCAGAATGTTCCTACCTCTCTTAACATTTCACATGACCTGGAAAACAAGGTGGCTATCCTGCTGGTGTTGACTGAAACACAATTGATTAGTACTGGCATGCCATAACCTTACCTATGCCCTTGCTTTTATTCTGCATGTTTCTTTATGTTTGAAGTTAGTTTCTCTTAGACAGCACAGATGAGATCTTTCTATTGAACTTTGATGGCAGGTCTTTTAATTGGCTTATGAATACCATCAACAATTAGTCCTCAACTGATTTGTTAGAACTATAAACCACCCCATTAATTACTCTTCTTTGCTTGGTCTATACTTGTTTCTAGTCTTCTGAGTTTGGGGGCATTGTTTATTTACTTATTTTTAGGTTGTTTGGCTACAAGTCGAAACTAGGGCTTCATGCATGTTGAACACTTATTCTACCATTGAGCTGTACCCCTCAGGCCCTTCTGCCACATCAATTACACACTTCCTCCTAGTCTACTTCCTCTCTCTCTTTTATTATATTGGTTATAGTCTCTCATCCCCACAGACCTCTAGTGGTGGCTCTTGTGCATGCAATATTCATTTACAATGACATCAAATTTATTTTCAGATAGCACTGTCCTGCTTCGTGGGTGACTTGGGTAGCTTACAGCAAAGCTTTCCTAATACCTCTCTGCCTGAGACTTTCATTAAATTAACCTTATCAAATGCAATGCTGTTCTTCTAACTAGTTACTATTTATTGGGTTAATTAATTTTTAAAAATCCTCCACTTATTTATGCTTATGCTCTTCATTTCTTCATGTAAGTCTGAGTTTCTGACCCCTGCCATTTTCCTTCTTTCTGAAGGATTCCTTACAATGTCTTTTAGTACAATATCTTCTAGCTCACTCACTTTGCTTATTCAGTATTGTGCTCAAAGTCTTAGCTAGAACAACAGAGAAATGAAGGGATATGAATAGGAAGGGAAGATGTCAAAGTATCCCCATTTGCAGACGGCATGCTATTATTCAGGGTCTTCAAGGACTCTAATAGCTCCATCAGAAAAGTCTTGGAATGAATAATCCCTTTCAGCAAAGTATCAGGGTACAAATAAACATGTAAAATCAGTAGCCTTCCTCTACACCAATCAAAAACTCCCTGAGAAAAAGAAACAACAACAACAACAAAACAAGAAAAAGTTTCATTCAGCCTCATGCGAATAAAAGTAAAATGTTGAGGAACAAATATAACCAAGGAAGTAAAAGACTTGAACAAAGAAAAAAAGCCTCAAAACACCCTTAAAAGAAAACCGAAAACAATACTAGGTGATGGAAAGACCTTCCACGCTCATGCAAAGCTACTGTGAAAATGCAAATTCCAATGAGACTCTTTTCACACACACAAAAATAACCTCAAAATGTATGTGGAAGCACAAAAGGCCCCAGACATCCAAAGCAATCTTTAGTAGAAGGAACAATGCTGGAGACACCATGATATCTGATCTCCAATTAGTATCTTAGAACTATAGTAACAAAGACAACACATGGCTGGCATTAAAAACAGACATACAAACCAATGGAATCTAATAGAAGATCCAGAAATAAACTAATACAGCTACAGCACCTAACTTTTGACAAATGTTTAAAGAACATGCACTGGAGAAAAGATAACCTCTTCAACAAATGCTTCTGGGTAAACTGGATTTTCACATGTAGAGAGATGAAAGGTCCTTCTCACCCCGAACAAAAAACCATTCACCCTGGATCACAGACTGCACTGTGAGATCTGAGACTCTGAAAGAGCTAGAAGAAAAACATGAGTAAAGGGCTTCAAGAGAGAAGCATAGGCAAGAACTTTCTGAGCAAGACTCCGATAGCACAGAAAATAATACCAAGAATTGACAGATGAGATGGTATGAAATCCCAAGCTTCGGCATAGCACAGGAAATAATCAGCCAGGGGGACAAACAGCCTGCAGAATGGGGAAAAACATCTTTACAGACTCTACTTCAGACACGGAATTTAATATGTAAAGTATATGCAGAACTTTGAAAACTGAACACCGAAAGACTCAAGTCATCCAATCAATAAATGGGCTAATGAACTGAACAGGGATCTCTTTGCTTCCTTCTGCCCCATTGGATCAGCCATCTCCTATGTCCTCGGTGACATCTCCCCCTCTGCCACGCATCCTCTATCATTGTGGACTGAAGCCCTTCGAATCTTTGAGTGGAGCTAGGTTCTCCACCCTTCCCTTGCTTCTACCATGTGCTGCCACAGAGGTAACAAACACAACTAAGACAGCACTTGATTGCAGTGAAGCTTTGTGAGTTATCTGCATCTCCATTTGGTCTCTACTGTCAACCTCGGACAATTCTTAAACATTGTAGTCTTAATGGTTTTTTTTTCCTGCTGGTTTCTTCATTTTTTTCTCCTTCTGGTATTCTAATTATGCCCAGACTCTACATTTTAAAATTATCCCCTTTGTGTTCTTTTTTTTATTAGCTTCCCTCTTTTAATTATGTTTTGGGAAATTTCTATTAATAGGTGTTATGACTTGAATAGGAAATGTCCCCCACAGGCTTGTGCGTTTGGACACTTGGTACCCAGCTGATGGCGATATTTTGGGAAGTTTTGGAACCTTTGGGAGTGTGGCTTAACAAGCCAGCTCCCCATGGGGGATGGGCTTTTTAGGTGATGCCCACTGCTAGTTTTGACAGATTTGATCTTTGGGCTTCCTGCCCTGTCAAGAAGTCTGCCATGGACAGTCACCCAAGCCATCGTGCCTTCTCCACCATGATCCACTGAGCCCGAGGAAATCCTTCCTCCCAGTTGTTACTGTCAGGGATTCTGCCATAGTGATCAGAAAATTAACTACTACACTTGCAAAATTACTGATTCCTTTCTCCATTTTATCTGCTTTATCGATGAAATCATCAAAGATATTTTGAGCGATATATTTTTAAGTCATTTATCATTTTCTTAGCGTGTCTGTATTATACACTTGCTCTTATATCTCGCCCACTTTTTCCACCAATGCTGTTGACCTCTGGCTCTGACACTTACTTTTCCTCATAGTGTGCCTCTCTGCCTTTGGCATGTCATTCCCTTTGGTTGAACGATGACACAGGGAATTAGTAGCTGGGCAGACAGGATGGAGCTTTTTATTAATTGGCCCTGGTCTTGGAATGTACTTGATGCTTGCGTTCTCTTTAGAAGCCAGGAAGTTGTTCCTTGTTCCTTAATTTGACTCTTGTTTTTTCTCTTTCCAGAACATTTTTGCTTGCAGAGTCTAGATCTTCCAGCTCTTTCAACAGCACCTCATTTCAGCAAGATGGAGCAGTGTTGGTGAACTGGAAAAGATCTGGATCTCATGACTAAGTCCCAGGGTTCTAATCGGTCCACATCCTTGGACTGTGACCTTCATGCTATTTTCCCCCTTTAAATGAGGCAGAAAGGTTAGGCGGTTCTAGCTTGGGAGTTATCTTCCCTGTGTCTCTTCAAAAAAGCTCATATAAAGTTTGTTTAATTTTATTTTACTTTGGAGAGGAAGCTGTTACAAGGAACACTCTGTGATTATTGAGCAATATTTTCTTTATCTCTTGTGAGAACCACGAGGGGATCTTTCTTGAATTTTTGCTGTGAGAACATCATGAGTGCTGGTGACAATACATCTCTCCTTCAACTCCCAGGACATCAGTCGTCCTTTTTAGATCATACTCATCACTCACTTTTTCAGCTTGCCACTGAATATCCCTCCATCTTTGGCTGCAGTGAGCTCTGGGCAGCAGACCTCAGCTATGACTCTGCAGTCCATTTCTCTAGAGTAATTGGCTCTTGAAACTTGTTCTTCTGATACAAGAGGACTCACTGGTGTTTAATGCATTCTTATTGTAAGACAGGGATCATGAAACATAAACTCTTTCTACATAGGAGCTTCTCTCTCTCTCTC
This sequence comes from Peromyscus leucopus, assembly GCF_004664715.2. Taxonomy (NCBI): domain Eukaryota; kingdom Metazoa; phylum Chordata; class Mammalia; order Rodentia; family Cricetidae; genus Peromyscus; species Peromyscus leucopus. The sequence goes on from NC_051071.1 coordinate 25,731,204, forward strand.
TCTCTCTCTCTCTCTCTCTCTCTGTGTGTGTGTGTGTGTGTGTGTGTGTGTATGTGTGTGTGTGTGTGTGTGTGTATCCATCAGCATGTGTATGGAGGCCAGAGGTCAATGTTGGGTTTCTTCTTCATTGCTCTCTCTCCTGTCTTTTGAGATTGAGTCTTGCACTGAATTTGGAGCTCACCAATCCGGCTGGTGGGCTAAGCAGCTACCTGCAGGAATTTTCCTGACTCTGCCTGCACCCCTAGAGCTGGGATTACAGGCATGTGTGCTTCCACATGTCCAACTCAGCTTTTTGGGGGGCATTTTGGAGATCAAACTCATGACCTTTTGTTTCCTTGGAAAACACTTAATAACTGAGCTGTGTCCCCGGACTAGAATTGAAGTTCATAGTTTCATTTTAGAAAAAAAAAATCCATCTATCTCTATCATAAATTCCTTTAGAATTTGTAGGAAAGAGCAAAGAAAGGAAGTTAGGCATTTTTAAAAAACTTAGAGACAGGATGATGCTATGTAGCTCATGATGGACTTGACCTCCACATCTTTCTTCAACCTCCGGAGTGGGGAGAGGCCAGGTGTGCAGTATCATGTCCTAGTCTAGTGCTTTCTCTTTCTTTTTAAAACCAAGTGCTAATACACTAAGGGGCAGATTTGCTTTCTCCTGGAATATAAACAGGTCTAGACATTGGTAGGGGAGGATTGATCTTGTGTTTTACTTACAGACGTTTGAGTCAACTAAGGAGGGCCTGTTCTTCCAATTTAGAAGATACAAAAATGAGACTGTGATTTGGAATTCACTTGTGCTAATTTCTTCCTGTGTTCATTCTCTTCTCTGATTCTTAGAGCAAATGTTCTTCTCAATCATTTACTTTAGTTTCTAACATTTCTCACTAATGATTGGTTCATTTCACGAACCCCTCCCCCTTTTCAAAATTTGAGTGATTTAAGAAATTTAGAATATACATGTAAAGCTTGCCACAAAATTAGCCAAAAATAAGTACATTCAGGTCTTTAAACAATTAAATGCCTTACCCTCATTTTTCCTAAAACAAACAAAACCAAAAATCACCTTTGGGTAAAAACTAAAGATGGAAAATTTCAACCAAAAAAGAATTATTTATAAAATTCAAGTGTCCTCAAATTAAAGTGTATAGTGGAAACTGTTTCACAATTTTAATTATATTGGCCATTCTCTCTAATGTTTATAATGGGTTATAATACCTAAAGTGGATGAGAAAAGCCAAGGACAAAATGTCAAGCCCAGAAACCACATAAAGGCTCCTAATAATTTTGCTAATTTCTGCTCCCCTTCAGGCAGACGTTGTGAAATGTAGACATCATCTGCAGGCGACTGGCTCACCCACACCAGAGTCCCCAGTGAGTCCTAGAGAAGTTTCAAGAGGTAAAAAGTTGTTTCCCTCTTCAGTAACTAAAATAAGAAAGCCTCTATTTTCCTTTATAAATTGGAATACAATGTCTTTATTTTGGGATGTGTTGGTGCCACAGGCACAGAGTGGATCTACAGCGTCTGTGTCTGTGTGTGCAATCTGTAGAAATCAAGCGATGATTTTGGTGCAAAGGAGAAGCTGGTGTGCAGTGAGAAGCCTGCTTTTCTCAGCTGCTCTTCTCCCACAGTTCCGGTTAACCTGGAGCCAGGGGTTAGTGTGCAAGCTCTTATCTGCAAGTAGCTTTGAATTGCAATAGTGATTCATAATCCACAATCAAATCAGCCATTATATTCCAGACACTGACCCTGCCTGATTTGCTGTCCACCATTATCTTTATTATAACATAAGGAGATAGACATGTTCCTCCCTTTGTAAAGGCAGTTGTTAACTTGTCAGCTTTTATCCACTGCTCTTAATTGATGGGATATCTCTTCTGGTCAAGAGAAAAGGCTCTTGGGAAAGTGAACAAAAGGGCTTTAAAAAGGGAAGGGGCCAGTTCCAAAGGAGAGAGGACTGCCCTATTAAGATCTTTTCAGCCTCACCCTAACCTACTAGCCATGCACATGCAGACTCAGTAACCCTGCAGAGAACCCTTCAGTCACATGATCACAGCCAGGCCCTCTTTCTGATTGCCCTGGGGCCACTTTAATAAGCTCAGAGTGGAACTGGATCACTGAGTATTAGAGCATTAATTACTGCTGCTGTGACATTTGGCTGGCTTCCGGGGAACTAGGGCATGGCTGTTGCCCCTTCAGCAAAGAAGACAAGATCTCAAAGTTCTGGACTAGAAAATAAGTCAAGATTTTTGCATTATCTTCCGTCTTCCTACCTCCTGATACCTGTAAATCCATACAGTTCATCTGAGTTTGTGGGTAGTATTCTGGGGAGACAAGAAAAAACTAGTCCACTTTTCCAAACTTCAGGAAGACTGGGTGGGTTATCAAAGAGGTCATTTCCTCTCCTTTATCTGTGGGAATGTTGGATTTCTCAATTGCCGTCCATCTGTAAGCATGAAGGCTGTTGCTGTTATCCATCACTGGAAGACAATGGTGTATCTTGGCTCTCCCCACCCTATGTCCAGTATCAGTAGACAATATAATGTGAATATCATCCTAAACATATCAACGCCATGGACACAACAGCCCTAGTGTTCCTTAGCCACCACTGTTTGAGATGGGCATCGTACTCCTGCCTCCACACTTCTCCATGTAGCTACTCTCAGCGTGTGGAAATGGGGACTTTAACCAGAGAAAGTTATAACACAGAGAGTCAAGCCAAGATGAGAATAATGAAACTATAAACACTGACTGGGGAGACGGTGCCTGCTAGAAGTGACTCTAAAACTTAGCATTAAGCTCTCTGAGAATCAAAAAGGAAAACAAAGCAAAAAAACCATCAGTACATGCACAGATGTATACACACATCTGGAATAGTGACAACAGTTTATGCTTTAGTTTTCTAAACCGAAGAAATTATGAAATGATTTCTATTGGGCTATAGCTGATAATATAGGAGAGTAAAGAGAGTATGTTTAAACAATAATTCGGAAGATATTTTGTGCTTGCTAGAAACAACTTCGGACAAATTCCCCTTCAGCAGAACTTTATTAGAGAGTCACAGCATCATGCCATAGACAGCCATGATGACAATACCTTGTCTTTATATGTTTTCTTGTGTGTGTGTGTGTGTGTGTGTGTGTGTGTGTGTGTGTGTGTGTGTATTGTTGGGGCATGGGGAGTGCTCCATGCCCCTATTTGCAGGGAGCCCAAAGTCAGGGAGGCAGTGGCCCAGTCATGTTGTTGATCTGGGCCTCAGGGAGCTGAACTTGACTCCAGTTGCAAGAGTCAGGGAGGAGGGTGCAAGGCCCCAGCTGCTCACCTGCTTGTCAGAGCTCTCTCTGCAAAGGGACATGCTGCTGGGAGGGAGAGGTCCACGTTTGAGGAGCAAAAGAGAAGCAGCCACAGGATCTGTGATCTAACAATGACAGACTATGGTTTTGCTGATGGAGTCTGGTACATTATCTGCAAAAAGTATCTGCCCCAGACATAGAAGACTGGGAGAAGGAGAAAGCAGCCTAGAGTGGCAATCACATTCCTCACACAGGATCCTGTTTCTGGGGAAACTCCCTGTGGGTCTTTGATTAAACACTGCTTCCCTCTCCTTTCTCTTAGGTACTCTTCAATGTAGACTTAGTTCACGTCTCCTAACACCTTGGAAAGTTTCTAGATAATAAGCACATGCACAGCAAATAGATATGCATATATCTGTTGGTTTATTTGACAGAATAGCCACAGGTTTACAAAGTAAACCAGGGTCTGGTCTAAGATAGCACATATACGTAAGGGGGAGAGTGTTGGGTGGGATTACAGCAGCAGCACCTTTCTCACAGGTCTTAGCCTGCTGTCCTCCTGTAATGAAATACCTGAGACTAGACTGCTTACACAACAGAAATGTATCGTCTCATAGTTCCAGGAACTGGAATAGCCAAGATGTAGCTTCTTGCAGGGTTCTAGGGAGGCTTTCTTTTGATCCTGTAGGAAGGAATCCCCAGTGACTCTGGCAAGGGCAGTCAGTCATCCAGTCTCATTAGGACTCTACCTTACAGTCTTTTCAATCGTAATTGCTTTGTTATTGAACCTATCACCGGGAATAATGGCTCTGAAGTTCAGATCTTCACCTGTGACTGGGGAGGGCACAATGCAGGCAACAACACCTAGAAGCACCAAGGATAACTGATTCAGGGTGTTCTGGAAGTTGAGCAGATGAAAAAACAACCAGTCCTAGAGCACTTCTCCAGTAAGACAGGGGGGATGATAATGCATGAATAACAATGAGGAGTTTCTAGAATACATTTTAAAACTGAGTTCTAATTGCTAAACTCCTCATAGATTCTTAACTCCAAGTCTTTTCAATCCAGGTATGCACTACATACTTAGATACAATTGTCTCAGTGAAATAACATGTTTATGAAGGTGAATATGCAATTTTATTTTCTCATGCTCAGTGTTGGTATCCTTCAATGGTTAGCATATTTTGCAATTTAGAAAAATGTTCTGAAAATTAAATGGGGCCATAAAGTCAAAACAGGAAAAGTTACCAGGGCCAAGTAGAAATATTTGAAAGTTAAGAAAAGCAATAGAAAAGATGAAAAACAATCCTGATTTTTTCTGCCAATTAGCATAATTTGCCCAAAGTTGTTGGCCATTGCATCTAACTCTTTGGTGAGCTCTGTTACTTAGCAAGAGAGATTCCCATTTCCTTCTTTTTTGACACTTTGGTTTTCCATTCAGCTCCGCTCTAATGTTCTTCTATTTTTGACTATTTATCTCCTAAAATCAGCACTTTTTCTCGACCAGGCCTTCTTCCACAGAAAGGTTTTTCACACCAGCACTGCACCCCTGAGCCATTGCTTCTCAAATTTGCATTTGTAACTCTCAGTTCTTCGTCTAGGGCTGCTGTTCCACAAGCCACTGCTCAACGGTCCTTCTTCTTGGCTTCCTCATAGACATCTAAATATAACCGGTTCCGGACTTCATTCTCAAGTCCAGTTCGAAGTACTGGTGGTTGAAGTCCACACCCACAGTCACGTCTGGTCTCTCCGTATCAACTCTACTAACCAATGTCACCTCTGCTACTGTTTGTGAGTGTGTGCTTTGGCCTGCTGGCTGGTCCTGACCTTTCTCCTGTGCAGACCTTAGGACCCAGACTTTCTTGGTTACACAGTGAGATGAGTGCTGACTGATGTCCAAGTCATAGTACATTGGAAAGACTCCCATCTTAGAGCAGAAAACAATGATCCCATGTCCAAGATGCTTTTATCCACTTGTGTAAGTTGTTTTCTTCCTAAACTCTGAGTGGGAGAGACACTAATACTTGGGTGATGGTTGTCAGATTTCCCTTGCTATATTGGCAACATATGGCTTATTATTTGGTTTATAGGAGCTGACTGCTTAGAGTTCACCTTAGTCTTAGAAAAGACCATGGAGACCATGGACTTTGGATTGGCAGTATTGAGACTATTAAAACAATGGGATGCTTGAAATCAGATTTAAAGCATTTACTTTATGAAGTGGCCATGAACCCATGGAGGTGAGTGACAGAATGCTGGGGTCCGAATGTGAATTGCCTTCCAGTGTTTGAATTCATGGCCTCCAGTTGGTGGTGGCATTTTTGGAAGCCATGGGGCCAGGATAGCTGAAGTAGGTCACTGGGAGCAGGCTTTGAGGATTATACCCACTTCTTGCTCCAGCCCAAGATCTCAGCTTCCTGGTTTGCTATAATGTGAGCAGTAAACATGTGTTCACCACTATTGATGAAGACTTCCATGACTTGCCTGCCATGCTGGGCTGTGCCTTCTGAAACAATGCACTCCTACCTCTCGTTGTTCTTTTCAGAAATTCTGACACAGTGGCAGAAAGTAATGAGAAGCAAATGTTTCATACCAAATGTGAACTCGATTCTTATCTCACCCGCCTGCTATATCCAAAGGGGGAAGCTGAGTCTCCACACAAGATAAAATAATGTTAAGGTCCCACAGCTCATCATCAGAGAAGCCTCCTCCTGAAGCAGATGGGAACAAATACAGAGACCCACAGCCAGACAATATGCAGAGAGTGAGAGACCTCAGAACACTCAGCCCTAAATGGGATGTCTCCATCAAATCCTTCCCCTCTGGGCTCAAGGGAAACCTGCAGAAGAAGAGGCAGAAAGAGTGTAAGAGCCAAAGGGAATGGAGGACACCATCAAAACATGACCCTATGAATCAACGTGATCAAAGTACATCTGAACTCACAGAGACTGAGGCAGCATGCACAAGGCCTGCATAAGTCTGCACCAGATGGGGTCCTAGAGCTGAAAGGAGAAGTTGGACACATGCCCCATCCCTAACCCAGAAGCCACCTCCAATTGATAACCAGTTGAGAATGAAAATTTAATTTTCTCCAAGGGAGTCTCATCAGGGAAACAACTACTTTTAAGGGTAGGCTTCAAGCTCAGCAGTAGACGGCCAACAGAAAATGAGCTCAATGGTATCTTTGGAAGTTCTTTGTCTCATAAAGTCAGGCTAGGACCTTTTTGCTTTTAATTTGATCTTATTTTTTATCTTTATTACATAACTATATGTGTATCTAGCTATATAATTTTTCTCTTTTTATCCTATGGATCTTTTGTATATATATTGTGACTTCCAGCTTAGTGTTTCTATGTGGTTCCCGAGTGTGCAAACAAGTGGGTTTCTGTATTAGTTTCTTGTGCTTTTTTTTTTTGGGGGGGGCTCTTTTACTTCTGTTTCTTTTGTCCTAGTCCAATATGTTAGTTTTTATTGTATCTTATTCTATTATTATTTTTGATAAACCTGTTTGTTTTCTAATGTGAGACAGAAAGGAGGGTGGATCCAGATGGGAGGGAAGGTGGGGGAAAACAGGAAGGGGTAGAGGAGGAGGAACCATAATCAGGATACATTATATATAAGAAAAAAAATCTACTTTCAATAAAAGGGAAAAAGATTCCATGGCCTCCTGACATTTCTGACTTTCTTTTATATTAGATGCACATTCATTAGATGTACACATGTGTATCCCTTGCAAAGAGTTGCCCCCTGTATTTTCTGGGAATCAATTCCAAAGCAGCTCATTTCCAAAGGATAGTAATATTTGTGGTTACCCAAGTCCTATATATAAAATAGTTATTTATATGTGACCTACACACCCCCAGCATACACTAAATCATCTCTCAACTGTTGGTCATGCTAGTTCAGTGTAATGTTATATGAACAAGCTGCTCAGATTATGTTGACAAGAAAACATCTATAGCAATTCAGTGCGGATACAACTATGCCCCCCCCCCCGAATAGTTTTAGTTCACAGTGTTGTCTATAAATTCAGACTATAGACACAGAAGACAATTGACAGTTCTTTCTCCCTCTACCCCTCCCCCAAGACAACTCCTATGTGCCCCTCCTTTTACACGTTCTTCCTCTCTCCCCCTTTATCTCTCAGCCACGACATCCACTTTCCTTTGTTCCCACAATTTCTCTTCTACTTTCATGTCATAGAAAAAAATATATATATATATATACTCCAATATAAGAAAATGAGAGAAAACATGTGCCATTTGTCTTTCTGTCGTTGTCTTAAATCATTTAACATGATTATCTCCCACTGCATTCATTTTCATAAAAACTATGTAAGTTCTTTATAGCTAAAAAAATGCCATTCTGTAAACATGCCACATTTTCTTTGTCTGTCCCTTGGTTGATGGACACCTATGTGGGTTCCAAAACTTGAATGTAAAGAATAGCATTGATAAAAAACACTTTTATGCAAGTATCTTTGTGATATACTGAGTTGAAGTCCTTTGTGTAATCACCCATGATTGGTACTGCACACTCATGAGTTAAATCTATTTTTACTGTTCTAGGAAACTCCACACTAATTTCAGTAGTGGTTGGAGCTGTCTCTGTTGCTGCTAGCAATGTTTAGGGTTCCCTTTTCTCTACATCCTCACAAGTATTTGTAGCTATTTGTTTCCTTGGTGATTGCCATTCCCCAAGGGAAGAGATGGAGTATCAATGCTGTTTTAACTTACATTTTTCTGAAGGCTACTGATGCTGGACATTCTTTTACATGATTATTGGACATTTGTCCTTCATCTTTTGGGGGCTGTCTGCTCATTGCATCAGTCCACTAACTGACTGAGGGTTTTACTTTCCTGATATTTATTTTTTTTGTGCTCTTTGTATATTCTGGATACTAATCCTCTGTTGGATATATAGCTAGAAAAGATTGACTCCCATTCTGTAGGGCTTCTCTTTACTTGGTTCTTTCTTTTGACATGCAGAAATTTTCAGCTTTGTAAAATCCAACGTTAACTTTTGGCATTATTTCCTGAGTCTTTTCCAGAAACCCTTTGTCTGCCTATGTCTTGAGGTATTTTCCTCTAGGAATGTCTGTTTCAGTTCTTACATTAAGATTAGGTGACTGTAGTTTTGTGGGTTATGCAGGATTCTCTCTTTTGTGGCAGTGCTTTGCTGTTTTGTTACTTTGGATCCATAATGTAACTTGAAATCAGGTATGGTGATACCTCTAGCAATGCTCTTTTTGCTCCACGTTGACTTTATTATCTTGGGTCTTTTGTACTTCCATATGATTTCTTTATATTTTGGTGATAAATTATGTTATAATTTTGGTGAGAATTCCATTGAACTTGTAGATTGCATTTGGTAGCATAAGCATTTTTACAATAGTAATTCTTTAACACACCACCACAGGAAGCTTTCCCATCTTGCAGCATCTAGAATTTCTTTCTTCAATATTTAAAATATTTCACTGTACTGTTCTTTCATTTCCTTGGTAGGGTTCTTCCAAGGTATTTTATTTTGTTTTTGAGGTAATCGTGAATGGGATTATTTCCATGAATTGTTTCTTAGCATATTTGTAATTGGTATGTAGAAAGGCTACTAAGTATTGTGTGTTAATTTTGTATCCTGCCACTTGGCTAAAGGCATTTATGTGATCTAAGAGGATTCTGGTGGAATTCTTTTTTTTTTTTTTTTTTTTTTTTTTGGTTTTTCGAGACAGGGTTTCTCTGTGTAGCTTTGCGCCTTTCCTGGAGCTCACTTGGTAGCCCAGGCTGGCCTCGAACTCACAGAGATCCGCCTGCCTCTGCCTCCCGAGTGCTGGGATTAAAGGCGTGCGCCACCAACGCCCGGCTCTGGTGGAATTCTTGGGCTTCTTTATATCAAAGAATCACTTCATCTACAAATAACAGTAATTTGACAACTTCTTTTTATATTTATAGCCTACGTATTTTCTTCTCTTGTCCTGAGTTCTATTTAAGACTTCAAGTGCCATCCCGATTTCAATAGAGACACATAGTATGAATTTCATTGTTACATCTATTTTCATTTTCATCTCTAATTTTTCTCCTATTTGTCTCTGTTAGTTTCTCTAAAGCTTTGCCAATCTTGTTTACCTTTTCATAAAAGCAATTCTTCCAGTGATACTCTATGTTTTTTCCCCATTTCATTAACTTTTTTACTAATTTCAATTATTTCTTTCTGTCTCTAATTTGGGCTTGGCCTTTTTTAATGTTTCCAAGGCTCCAAGTAACATCATTAAGTTATTTGCTTGATATCTTTTCTAATTTTCAATCTAGGCACTGGTGATTATAAAATTCCCCTTTAGGATTGTTTTTTAACATATCTTATAGATTTTGGTATGCTGTGTTTTCATTTTTGTTTAATTCTAAACATATTCTGATTTTGTTTATGATTATTTTGGTAAACAATAGATTATTCAGCAGTGTGATATCCATTCTCTATGAATCTGTGTATGTTCTGTAGTCTATCTTCCTGTTGATTTCTGATTTTATTCCACTGTGCCTAAACAGACTACTAGAAGTTATTTCAATTTTCCTTGTTAAGACCTCTTCTGTACAATGTTATGTCATTTGCTTTAGAGATGAGCTTCTGAGAAGAATGTGTATTTTTCATATTCTGCAGATGTCTATTAGATCCATTTGATCTGTGATGCCATTTTACTCAAATATTTGTTCTTGTTAGAATGGCATGACTTTTAGTAAGAATGGGGGTATTGCGGTCACCACTATTATTGTGTTAGTGTTAATCTATGTCTTTAAACCTAGTGGTGTTTGTTTTATAAATTGGGTGGACACCTGTTCAACATGCACAAGTTTAAAACCACCATGTTCTCTCGACACATTCTTTAATCGGTTTGTTTTGGTGTTATTTATCTCTTCTAACTAATTTTGGTTCCACGTGTACTTTTTCAGAGATTAGAGCAGCTATATCACTTCTTGCCTCACTCCATCTGCTCTGAATACCTTCGTCCATGATTTCACCTAAGTTGTATCTGTCTTTGACAGTAAGGTGCTTTTCTTGGAGGCTGCAAACAGATGGGTCCTGTTTCTAAGCCAATCTGCCACTCTATGTATTTTGATTATGGAATTGAGACCATTGATAATCAAAGTTACTATTGAAGTTATGCACTAATTTCTATCATTCTGCCCATTTTGTGGTGTTTGGTATTTTTCTCATTTACTAATTGCCATTCTAGTATGGTTTATTCTTTTTTGCAGCTTCGTGGATGAATTTAACTTTCAGTTTACTCAAAAGATTTCCTCAGGTTTCGCAGAGCTACTTTAGTGGCTATTAATTCTGTGTTCTCTGTTACCTGTTGTATTGTCTGGCTTTTCATGGTGTTTTTAATGTGATTTATTGACTTTTTCATTTCCAGTATTTTAGATTTTTCAACATTTCTTGTTATTGACTTCCACATACATAGATTATACTGACCTTCCTATTTGCCAGGAGTTTTTGTGTCTTCTTTTATTTCTATTATTTCAAGATTTTCTCTCCCTCCCTCCCTCTCTCCCTCCCTCCCTCCGTGTGTGTGTGTGTGTGTGTGTGTGTGTGTGTGTGTGTGTGTGTGTGTGGTATGTGTGGTGTGCTCACACTTGCACTCCCGCATGTATGCACACATGTGTATGGATGCCTCTGGAATCCAGATCAGGATTTTGGATCCCCTGGAGCTTGAATTACAGATGGTTAGGACCTGGGAACTGAACTTAAGCCCTCTGAAAGAGCAGTAAGCACTCTTAACTGCTGAGCCATCTTTCAGTCATCTCTTCAGTTTCTCTAAATACATCCATTCTTTTTATTCTTTTCTGGGATTTCATCTCATTCACTTGCATTGGAGGACATTGTAATAGGATTAGTGGTTTTTGAAGGAGTCATGATGCCTTGGATTTTCAACTGTCTGGTGGATTTTGTTGTTGAGACTTGCAGATCTGTGACTAGGTTGTTGGGGTTCCCCCCTTAAATCACCTTTATTATTTCAGTAGCAGAGTTTTCAGTTCTCAAAGGGGGATAGGTTATAAAGTGTTGAGGTCTTCTTTTTTCCAAGCTTCAATTCTCAATACTCTTCTGAAGTAAAATACTGTCTATAATAGCAATCACTACCAGAGTTTAGGCCAGCTGTGAACATGCAGTAATAGTCAGATAACAAACATTCACCCTTAAGCTCCAATCCAGAACACTGACAGCATGTACTAAACTAAGATATTAGGTATTTTCTAGTTCCATCCATTTTTCATGATATCATTGTTTTTTACTGCTGAGTAGTACTCCATTGTGTATATGTGCCATATTTTCTTTATCCATTCTTCAGTTGAGGGGCATCTAGGTTGTTTCCAGGTTCTTGCTATTATGAATAATGCTGATATGAACATAGTTGAGCATATGTCCTTGTGGTAAGATTGAGCATTCCTTGGGTATATGCCCAAGAGTGCTATAACTGGATCTTGAGGAAGACTTATTCCCAATTTTTTGAGAAACTACAATACTGATTTCCAGAGTGGTTGTACAAGTTTGCATTTCCACCAACAGTGGAGGAGTGTTCCCCTTTCTCCACATCCTCTCCAACATAAGCTGTCTTCAGTGTTTTTTATCTTAGCCATTCTGACAGGTGTAAGATGGTATCTCAGTGGTCCAGAGGGTGCCTGGACCAGTCTACTCTAGTGACCAGCCTAGCAAATAACCTAGCTGTCATCATAGAGCCTTTGTCCAGTGACTGATGGAGGCAGATGCAGAGATGCACGGCCAGGCACCAGGCTGAGCTCCGGGAATCCAGTTGATGAGAGAGAGGAGAGATACTGCAGTCGAGGGATATCAAGATCACGATGGGAGGACGTGCAGAGATGACCGGCCACACTAGTGGAAGCCCGTGAACTGTGGACTGGTGGCTGTGGACCCTCCCCCTTTAGACTGGACTAGGCCCTCTGGATATGGAAGATGGTTGTTTGGCTCAAACTGTTTGGGGGGCACCCAGGCAGGGGGATTGGGATCTGTCCCTGGTCTATGGGCAGGCTTCTGGGAATCCGGTGCCTGTGGTGTGACACCTTGCACAGCCTTGGTGCAGTGGGAAGTTGCTTGGACCTGCTTAGGCTCAGTGTGCTGGGCTCTGCTGACTCCCCATGGGAGACTCAATTTGGGAGATGTGGGGATATGGGGTGGCTTGGGAAAGAGGGCTGGGGGATGGGAGGAGGCAGGAGGGGGGATCTGTGGATAGCATTTGGAGTGAGTAGAAAATTTCTTAATAAAGAAAAATGAAAGAAATAAAAGATATTAGGTACTGCTGGTTTGAGTGGAAAGAAGAAAACCAGAGTAAGACTAGTGGTTAGTATTTGGCTATCCGTAGTGGGGGAGTATATATAGAAGGAGGGCTGGCAATGGGGAAAAAGGGCCATAAGGCAGACTTTGCTGAAAGTGGAATAAAAGAAAGAAGGAAAGAAATACCATTAGACATCATAAAAGAATACCAAGTCTCAAGAGACTGAGCCATGGAGACTCCCCCAACCATTCTAGGCACTGGGAAGCTCACCAAAAGGTGGGGAGGAACCCTACACAGATTACAAAGTGATGTAGGGAGAGGGTTGGCAAAATGGCTCAGTGGGTGTTTGCTGCTGAGTTTGGTGACCTGTGTTCAAGTCCAGAGCCTGCGTCTAGAAGAAGAGACCTGACTGGCACAGTGAGTTGTTCTTTGACTTTCATACATGTGCCATGGCATGTGTATTCACAAACACACACACACACACACACACACACACACACACACACACTAAACAATGAGTGCAGTTTTAAAGCCAAGAGTGTGGGGGGAACAGAGCAGAGCTGGCCTCTTGAATTGACATGGGATATGAAATAGGAAGGATCACTGTGAAGAGGAAAAGGCTGCCTGGGGGTACAGTGTTGGAGTATAGTCTTATGCGGCTATTGCCTGGAACCTGGACTTTCTTGGCATTCCTGTTCTGACTCCTCCCAGATGCCTACTGAATCCCAGCATATTTCTTCACTGGGTCAAGTCCTGTCAGCGAGTCATCTTTCACAGATTGTGCCACATGGTCAGGTCATGGAAGCTTTTAACACCTCTTGATTGGCCCCATCATGGAAGTTCCTTCCCGATCAGGCAGTCCACTGGAGACTTTTGACTCTATCTTGTGAAGTGCTGTGTAGTACCACCTCGGTTCTTCCCCAGGGTTTATAGGTACAATTTTCTGACAGCTGTTATCTGGCTCTCCTCATTTTACCTCTGGGAGGTTCTGGTAGACCATGTATGGATGCCACTCGACATCTTGGATCTCTTAGTTTTATCACTTTCTGTTCACATGTCTGAGAAATCTCTCCTCTACAAAAGTTGTTGATGTTTTCTTTGTCAGCTAATATCTGTTTTTGCTCACTGCTTGAGCAGAAAATGTATTCTATGTTAGTAGGCTGTAGATTTTCTATATAACCCCAAAGATAACATTATTATTTTATTATACCTATTTTGCTTTATGTTTGTTTGTTTGTTTATACTTGAACTTGCTGGCCTTGAACTCACTAGGTAGCTGAAGATGACCTTGAACTACTGAACTACTACTTATCCTTCTGCCTCCATCTCTGCAGTGCTGGGATTATAGTGTGACACACACTCAGTTTTATGTGGTACCAAGGATTGAACCCAGGACTTTGTGCATGCTAGGCAAGCACTCTATCACCTGAACTACACCTTGGCCCTGAATCCTCTTGGTCTATTTTTCCTTTCATTGCCTGTAATAGTTTCTTCACAGAAGTGAAAAATTTCATCTCCATGACAGAGATAAATGCTTACAGCATTAAACATTCTCTTTAAACGCCACATTTAGTACTTTGAGTTTTGAGATCTCTCTGATAGGCTCGCTGTTCTGCTGGTTCTAGGTTTTAAATCTTTTGATTTCTTGATACATTTTGTTCATCCCCAGTCCCCACCCCCCAGTAGATGGGGATTGATGGAGATGGTGTAAAGATAAACAGAGCTGACAGGCACCTTCAGAGGCCGAACTGTTCTTTTGTCAGAGTCACTGAAGGGCTGCTGTTTCTCCAAGTGAGACTGTGCACACTTGGCCCCGGGGGGTTTGAGATTCTATTGGATAGAAAAAAGAGAACTCTGGAGATGGAAGACTCCATCTGCTGGTCAGCTCCCCTGGATTCTGGAAGTGGTAGAGCCCAGCAGGTTGGGTATGTGGCTCTCCTTATTAGAAGCTTCCACGGGTGGGTGCTATCAGTCTTTCAGCTTCCCTGTGCAGAGCTTCTCAGTCTACCTGTGACTTGTAGCTCATCAACCCTCATCCTCCATTTTAACCTTTCTCTGTTGCTTTGTGTCCCTCGTGCCTTTGTTTACCTCTATAGCTAGATTTTTATTTTGGGCATCGAATTGTAGATACTTTTGGCAAAAGAACACAAGGGATAGGGAAGAGGAATATGGTCTAGAGGTGAAGAAAGAAGTGGGGACCAGGAGTAGCTGTGATGTGAGCGAGCCAGCGGAAGGGAAATCACAAAATACATTTTGTTAGACTACATCACAATGGCGTCTAACACACGTTATGCCGATACTAACGTTTTTGACAAGCAAAAACGAAAAGAATTAGCTGTTCACAGTCAGGCTTCCTTTGTGTTCAACTTTTGCATATTTCATAATGACGTATATTTTGTTACAGTTTTGGGCGCTTTGTATAGGATGTGTTCTATTTAATTTGGGGGTTTGAGAAGGGTTGTGCTTACTGTATGTCTTTACTCTTGTGCTATGTGTATTCATCTCCTTGCTTTCTTCTTATGCTTCATTGATTGGCATCTTAGGTTTTTGTTGCTGGTGACTACATCTTTTAACAGCGACCAACATGCTGATTATAAAATAGTGAGGTTTATTTTACATCATTTCTCCTTTTCCTTTCTTGCCTCCAAACCCCTGCTTTCCACTTTTAGTTTGGATCTTTTAACTGGGTAACTAAGGATCGACCTGATGTGTGTGTGTAGGGGAGGAGGGGGGGGCGGGTACAGGGTATGACTCATTAGTTTGATACACTTTCTTATTTAAGTCTATTTCTTTTAAGAAGTTTGACATTTCTTTTTTATTTCTGAGATAAGCTTGTCTTTTTCTTAAACTTCTTTCTGAGATCAATTAAATATATTTAAATTTTTTAAGTCTGTCTTTATCCATTTAATTTTTTTTCAGTTTCTAATTCGAGGCAATTTTCGTAACTTGAGTGCTAGTTTGAGGGTGTGAAATTATATTTAAAGCATTGGGCTCACATTCCCTGGAGAAGGTTCCCCGAAGTGTATGCCTTCCCAGAGCTTGGCAGTACCTGTGAAACTGGTCATCTTCCAATTCCATAATGATGGAATATTGCTTGGCAAACTATTTTCAGATGTAATTAAATTACCCATCTGACTTCAAGTTGGGTAGGCCTGGGCTAAAGAAGGAAGTCCGAAGAAGACAGAAAGGTCGGTCGGTCAGTTCTTCCCTCCTGGCTTGCGAGAAATCAAGAGCCACGATACTGAAAATACGCATGTGGTTTTCAGACTGGACAGCGGGGAGACTGTGGAAGCGTTTTGAGTGGCGTGACAAAGGAAGAGCAGTGTTGTGAACAGTCGGACTGGGAATTTGGACCCTGAAGGTCCTGTCAGGAGTGGTTCAGGATGAAGTGACCTAGGCCACCGGACACTGGAGGAGGCAGCATCCTAACGCAGAAGCAGAGAACTCAGAAAAATCGAAATGATGTGGGAAGTAAAACAAGCAATCGGCAAAGTTGCTCTACATGATAGGGAAGAGTGATGAAGGTGCCTCTGCTTGGTTACCACTGGGAAGATCCGGGCCAGGGAGCTGAATGGAGGAAACAGCTGCTGAGGGGGAACCAGAACCAGATGGGGCGAAGAATCCTTAGTCTCTCCAAATGACAAAGGGTCCTAAAAATAAGAAGTGGCTGCTGACAGCTTTCATCTAGAAAAAGGCTTAGTATGCATGAGAATGCAGCCTTTTGCTAAAACTGCAGGATGACCCAAAGATTCGCCTATTCACTGCACACAAAGAGCCCTTTCAAGAGATTAGGGGCGGGATCCTCTCAGGAAGTGTAAGCTCCTTGTCTCTCAATGACCTCGGCAGGCGCCAAAGACTGACTCATGATTATCTTGAAAAGAATTGTGGCTATGGCTTTTGTTTAATGGAGTCTAATCCGTGGAAAACCCACAAAGTTTTAAAGAAATTATTTCATCAGAAACCAGCAAGTTTGGACGACCAGGGACAGAGAGAGGACAAAGGAAAGGGGGCTGATAAGACAGGAACACTATTCATGTCTACCTTTCATGAGACTAAGAAGGGAGACTGAGGCAGTGGGATCAAGAGTTGGGGAACAAATCTCAGAGCTTCTAATCTAAAACCAGCCGAACCTCTCATTCTCCCAGAAGGCTTTTCGTCCTGTCCTAGGAACTCTTATCCTTTCATTTTTTTTTTTTTAAATCTTACTGCATTCTGGGATTATTAAAGACATATGGCCTCTAATTTTATAGATTCACAGATAGACATGGGAACAGGAGTTAGGAACTGGGGTGGGCACTGGACCCCACAGTGACTGTTCTGAGAATACCCTTGCCTGAGGCCAGGAACACCAGAGTGAGTAATACTTCTGTATCTTTGTCATCTCCTAAATGTGCACTTTGCCGAAAGGGGCTGTGCGTGACGGTGAGGCAGAGGCTGCGGCAGGACCCCTGGACCCCTGAGTGGGCCAGCTGCACTGAGCATCAACCCCCCTCCCTATACCTCACCCCACTTCTACCCTGGGTCCTTTAAAAGACTTCTGAACCAGCATCTCAACGGTACCCTATTTCCATCTATACAAGAGCACCCCCGCCGCCCCACCCCAGGCTCCTACCTATGAATTTATAATAAACCTCTCTCTAAAACTCACCCTCTGTGGTCTGTGAATTTCATTATTTGGATTTGCAGGACAAGAATGCCCCTGGCTTGGGAAAGCTATGGTAGCCATCACATTTGACCCCTAACTCCTGGAGAGGGCTCTGTTTTTAGAGACATCTCAATATTCTCAAGTCCATACAAAGGACTCGTTGGATTGCACCCAGGAGCTTCCTTGGAATCAACCCAATACAGATCCAAGGGAGGATGAGAATTTGGGATTCAAACTGAGAAGATGAGGCCCAGACTAGATGGGAAGGTTTGGGTTTGGGGAGGCTGAGATGGAACCTAGATAATCCCTGCTTAGACTCCTGACCTTTAAATACTGCAGATAATGAATAGTTATTCTTTGAGGCCAGTGTGTTTGTGGTAGTTTACTCGGCATGGTAGAAATGAATTTTCCATTGCTTAGTGACTGGACTTCAAGGGGAACCTGCTTTAGATTGCTTATGTGAAATTTTATTTTCTCTAGAGTTCCCTATGGATTTGATTTTTCTTTGTTTTAAATTTTTTATTATACGTATGTGGTGGGGGCCACACATATGCCATGCCATTCATATGGAAGTTAGAGGGCAATCAAGAGACTGCCCTCTTCTTCCACCCTATGAATCCCCAGGATTAACCTCTGGTTGTAAAACCTTGGTGGCAGGCATCTTTACCCACTGAGGCATCTGATGGACTTTCGACTTGCATTTCTGTTTTTAGAACATTGTTTCTGCCTCAATCTATTATAACTAAAGCCAGTATGGTTATAGGGTTTCAAACAGTATAGGAAAAGCAGGTACATGAGCAACTTTGCTTGGTTTGTTTGGATGGGAAGAATGTTGCTGCTTCCCTTTCTGACTTTCTTTACCTTGTAGATGCTTCGTTAGCCCAGCTTCTGCACGATGTAGTTGCCAATAGACATACCTTCTTTCCCTTTTGGTAAGTCTGAAGAGCTATGCAAAACATATCAGAGGCATTAGTCCTGGGAGGTTCTTTTTTATATTACTATGTGTGCATGATGTATGTGTTAGGACATGAGTGCCACAGAGCATGCATGGAGGTCATAGGACAAGGCTGTAGAATCAGTTTTCTCCTTCTAGCTTAATGTAGGTTTGGAGGGTTGAACTGAGGTCTCCAGGCTTGTGCTGCAAGTACCTCTCCCAGCTGAACTGTCTCACAGCCAGCCCCAATCTGAGGGATTCTTTTTAGTAGTTTTATTTAAAACGTGTCTCCATTGATCATGCATTAGTAATATAATACTATTAACAGTAATGGTAACATTAATATTAGCTACTGGTTATTATGGGCTATGGGCTACTCTTTTATTTGTTTTCATTTTAAAAGTTATTATGAATTATATCACAATATACCAAGCAAAATATTTTACTCAAATGATTTTAATGTGCAATAAAGTTTCTTAGGTAAACATTATAACTCTCTTTTGAGATTAATTCAGATAAATGTCAAAAGTATTGTTTCATATGTCATAAATCAAAATGAAACTTTACTGGAAACCCAATTAAACTCCTAAGGTGAGTGAGGGTCCATCTTCTTCCTCTTTGATTATCACCATTGTGTGGTGAGTACGTATTAAGAGTTCATTGAGGGCCACACACTGTGGAGAGTGCTTCCCAAACACAATCCCGTGTAGTGTTCCCCAAAGCCACACAGAAGGAACACAGTTTGCAAAACATTCACAGCACAGTCAGAGAGGCAATCTGTGTTTGGAATAGAGTTCCAGGTACTTCCAGTGACGACGGCGATCACAAACATTTGTGACTAGTCGAGCCCTTGCCTCACTGCTGTTTGTGTAGGAAAGAACTTCAGCATTACAGGACTCAGTGGCCATCAGATGACGGGAAACAACATGGACCTGGTGGTGGGTCATGGGAATGTTCAAACACTTTCTTAGGGTACAGGAGGAATTGGAGGCAGACCATGTCAACTAATTTCCCAAGCTGTTTTGTATGAAGTAAGAAGAATTTGTGACACTTGATAGAACCTAATTTTTTTTGTGTTATGACTTATAACACTCTGCTTGGTTGACTGTGGATATGGTCAGTCATTTATCTACTCAATGTGTCTCCTGGGTCCTGTAAAGCCAAATTATATTCAGTTTTGGATTAGGAAAATGTTTGATTAGGCTCTGCTTCACATTTCCCCTTCCTTAGTACATTCCACTCCGGGAATGCTCTTACTGAGAGAGTTTTAAAAACAACTTTTCTAAAGAGTTCCTTAGTCTGGGTCAGGCCCTATTCATGGCCCCACACCTGGGATGTGGCCCACATTTACCCAAAATACCAGGTCCACCTTTATCCGAGGACTTTTTAACCATATCTCTGGTCACACCCCACCCCCTCTCATGGCCTGAGCAAATGCAGATTTGTTTTCAAGAGAACTGATCTTTTTCTCTCCTTGAGGCTGGTGGGACACAGGCAATATTTTGCCTTTTCTTTTGATGGAGGCATGGCTTTCTTTTCTTTTGGGGAAAACAGTTCCACGTTGCCACCTCAGAAAGGCAAACCTAGGAACGGGCACGCAGAGAGCTGTTGATTTTACTGCTGGGTCTAGGAGGGGCTCACTGTAAATTCTGAGCTGGCTCCAAGCTGCACCATGGCTTCCCGGGCTGCCCAGTCTGTGACTGTCTCCCTCCTTCAGTCCTGGCTTCTCCTTCTGGAGAACTCAGTTCACTACTAAGAGTCTCCAAAACGAACAGCCTAATTTTTGCGTGGTCCTGAAGTGATATTTTAATCCTGGGTAAACAGTTAGACGGTTCAGTGATTGAATGCAGTGCAGATGTTATTAACTGGCCTCTCAAGCCTCGAAGCATTTCATGCTTTCAAGAGACAGAGTTCAGAGCTACCAAAAGTTTTATAAATATAAATGAATCCAGCAATATCTGGAAAAACACATTTTCTTCCTTTGAAATTTTGTTCTAGAGCTTAAAAGATTAAAAAAAACTAATTTATACAGAATATTGTGGCAGTCTGTTTAATAGAATTTACAACCTTGGATGTACCAGACTTTCTTTTTTTTTTTTTTTTTTTTTTTTGGAGACAGGGTCTTATGTAGCTCAGGCTGGTCTTCATACTATGTAGCCAAGGATAGCTTTGATGTTCTGCTTCCCCCATCTCTACCTCCTAAGTGCAGGGATTATTAGAGTTCACAACTACACCTTGTCTTTAAAAAACAAAACAATTTTTTTCTCCTCCTTCTTCTTACTATAGTGTCTATCTGGGTAAAACAGTGCAATATCTCATAGCATCAGCCACAGTCCTCAAGAGTGAGGGAAGGTCTTCCAAATGCCTTTGTTATTCAGGGCAAAAGACAGAGTCTCTAAGTCTCTAAAGTGGGAAGAAGGAGGACAATAAAGAAGGGGGGGTTAGAAGACATGTTAAAATGAAGGATGTAAGGAGGCTTGAGAGACCTCATTTATTTTGCAACTAATGGAACGAGCCACACTTTCTACCCTCTATGCGAACTGGGCTTGCTTAGCCTTATGAAAAACTCCTTAGTCCACACATGTTAGTTTGACTCTGTGTTCCTCTTAGCTTTCTGGGGTCACTCATTCAAACCTATTCTTTCAAAACGTAAGGGTCATTTACAAAAAATCTTTATTATGCATTGAAGAGATCATTACAAATGCCCTTGGAATTGACATGGGTTTAATAATCTCAAGAGTCTTCCCTCAACATCTAAAACAAACATCATATATCAAGGATGGGAGTGTTGTTGCCTCAGAAATGTTCACCTCTAGCATGTTAGAAATGAACTCAGGATCATAAAGAGAGAGATCCCCAGCTGAAGTGTCTTTGTAAGGTAAAACTTTACACTCGATCAAGAGGATGTGCTACTCACAAAATCCAAGGAGCAAGCACCAAGAGTGAGGAAGTGCTTTTGATTTTTCTACAAAAGGTGGTGACTATGTCTGTTAGCCCTTGGCTGGGGTCTCACCTCACAGTCTTTTGAGACTGATTAGTGTATTAGTCAGGATTATCTAGAGGGACAGAACTGATAGAATGAATCTATCTATAACTATTAATATATAAAGGACACTTATTAGAGTGGCTTACAGACAGTGGTCCAGCCAGTCTAACAGTGGCTGTCCACCAATGGAAAGTCCAAGATCCCAGTTGTTCAGTCCACAAAGCTGTATGTCTCAGCAAGTCTTCAATATATGCCAGAATCCCAAAGAAGCAGGCTCTGATGCCAGCCAAGGAACGGACTTGTCAGAGAGAGTGAGAGCAAGTAAGTAAAAAGAGCAAGTGTCTATCTTCCATGTCCTTTACATAGGCTGCCACAAGAAGGTGGGGCCTTGATTAAGGATCTTCCCACTTCAAAAATCTAGATTAAAAGTGAGTCTTCTCACTTCAAACGATTCAATTGAGAAAAATCCCTCACAGGTGTACCCAGCTGCTTGGGTTCATTCCAGATATAGTCAAGTTAACAACCAAGAATAGCCATCACAATTAGTTTGAAAAGAGTTGATACAAAAAAAAAAAAAAAAGAATGGGGGAGGGGTCAAGAAGGCAGTAGGGCCTTTGTATAAACAAAGGTTTTACTGGGTGAGGGATTTTAAAACATTTGTGTAAAAGTCTTACAAGGTGAGGGGAAAACATTGAATCCTTATTATAAAATAGTTGTATAATATTTGATAGAAATGATTCATATTTAATTTTCTTACAAATAGCTACTCTTATTTTTAAACATTCTTTTCTTCAAACTCATTGAGATGTTTGCTCTCTTTTCCTGTCCTATCTTGGAATGAAAATACTGCAGTAAGGAGGGGGGGCAGTCTGCTTAATAATAGTTGACTCAATCAGCCAGAGTTAGGCCCCTAGTACAAGGAATTAATTATTCCATCTATTTCATTAGTATGATTAAGGTGGGCCTGCCTTCCTGGGGGAAATCTCTTGCCCAGGAGATTGACCTGACTCCATTGGAATGTTGGGTCTGCACCCAGGCCAGAGATTCGATTCTCTCCACTGGAAGAATTTTCTCTTAACAGGCTTTCATTGCTACTTTAACATTGATATTGATTTTTCTTACAAATACCTCCTCTTATTTTTAAACATTCTTTTCTTCAAACTCATTGAAGAAACTCTGTTTCCTTAAAGACTAGAGTCATTTAAGATCCAGAGCACCCTCAACACCATCTTTGGCCTCTGTTGAGGCTGAAACTGCCAAGAGTTCCAATGACATTTGTTTGCTCTTAGCCAGGAAAAAAATAGATTTTTTCCTTTGGGGTCTTTTTTTTTTTTTTTTTGCCCTAAACTGCCTGTTTCTACTTCCTGTTCTTTTTTTTTTTTTTTTTTTTTTTTTTTTGGTTTTTCAAGACAGGGTTTCTCTGCGTAGTTTTGCGCCTTTCCTGGAGCTCACTTGGTAGCCCAGGCTGGCCTCGAACTCACAGAGATCCGCCTGCCTCTGCCTCCCGAGTGCTGGGATTAAAGGCGTGCGCCACCACCGCCCGGCCTCTACCTCCTGTTCTTATCATTGATCTCCCCTTGAAGAGGTAACCCTAACTGCTTCATGGGATTAGGGTGATGATTGATCTGACTTCTTAAAACTTAATGTTGGGTATGGTAGTTTTGGGGGTACCCCTCCAGAGGGACTATCTAAAATATTCCAACTATCAGATGTAGGGAGAAAAGGACACCCTTGACTGGTGTCCGGACAGAGATGTGAGGGAGAAGACTAGCATGACAAGTCCCACACTGGGAACCAGGAAAGACTAGAACACAAAATATTTTAAGACATCTAAATCAAAGTCCATTAATGTCTCTTGATGGGATCACAAGGGCATCTTCCATTGGGCTCCTTATTTTTTCTAATTTACTTTATTATTATTAGTGTTTGATCTCCAAGGCTGGTGTCCAGTGTGATGAACCCATGGCCTGCTTTCATGCCCTTTGATAGCTGTCTGAGTGGCTAAAAATCAGGGTGATGTCCCTTCCATATGACTTCCAGGTTGGAAGAGAGATATTTACCCACCCTTTAATATTTATGTTAAAAACAGTAATGGACCTGTCTCTTTTGACTGTAGGTATGTCTTATATCTGGGCATCAATTTTTTGTCAAGAAGGAAATGATTAGTGAACCATAGTTGTCCAAATAACATCTCATATTAATTTATGCCTAACATCTGGGGAAGAGCAATCCCTTGGACTGTTAAAAAATTCATCCTAGTCATTCTTTCCTGCTGGATGGTTAAGACTATGCAGGTGGCCAAAATGAAATTTTTCTTTCCTGTTAAGGCCAACAGAGGGTCTGGCCCTCAGGAGTGACTTTGGCTCCTCCAGCCTTCCTTTACCAGTTGTTCCACAAAAGTGTGTGAGGGGAAGTCAAAGGCCTTGCCTGACCACTGCTTTACTTGGAAGCATTGAGGAAAATTTCCCTCTGTATTGACACCCGTCTTACCTGGACTGAGGGCACATCAATTCTCATTTCCTTCATGTATTTGACGTTGAAGTTTGAAGGTGTGATGTGGAGTTACCCAGCAGTAGCTTATTTATGTGGCTTGAAAGGTCCACAAAGAGGTTGCTGAAGAATCTGGAACAAACGGAAGTGAAGTGAAGTAGAGTTGCTTGGTATCATTAGTTGTGTAAGAGAATAATAGAGACCAGGAAGAGGGCAGAGGAGCAGCCATCACCAAAAGACAGAAAGAACAGTCCTTCTAGGACCTTAAGCTGCAGTGCTTGGATCTCAGAGTTTCTGGAGGTGGCTGCCCATGAAGGCACAGTGGGACGCAGTGGGGTGACATTCATGGGGTTGTAGGTGGTCTCAGAACAGAAATAAAATCAGAGCACTGGGGACATTTGTAGGTGAAGTCACAGGCTGGGGAATGCAGACAGTTCCACACTGGAGTCCAGTTGTCTCCTCCAGCTCATTCATGAGGGGAGGTCTTGAGGCCTACACACTCTTTGGTTTTGGGTTTACTCTGTTTTGTGTGACTCTGATAAGAAGGACTTCAGGATACCTCATGAGTAGATAATGATGACTTCCTGAAAACCTACAAGCTTCCAGCTCTAAGACAGATGCTTTCATGTACTTGGTTTGCCTAATTCAATTCCTGTAACTATTTTTGTTTCTATTTTATAATCACAAAATAGTTATCAGTTGGAAGACCCAGGACTGCAATTTAGGTCCAACCTCCAGACTTGTTTTCTTTCTATTACATATTGTTGCTACTGGTTGGAGATTGCTCTCATGTTGCAGCTAAGAGATTGAATGTGTGGTTCAATACAGTCTATGGTGACACCAGGGTTCTGGCTGGGGACTGGTGCTTGACTCTTCTGATCACCCCTATATCACACAAAGAAATTTCAGATGGCCAGTAGTGTACCTAGCTAGGTACCATGGAGCAAATGTTCAAGTCACAATCTTCTTGCAGTCTGAATAGTCCCAGGTAAATAGCAATTCTGACCTTAAAAGCATATCAGTTGAACATGGGTTAAACTTAGTGGAAATAGGAATGGCCTATGATTTAAAGACAGAACAATGAACTTGTAACTCAACAGAAACACGATGCTGGCCAAGAACTGTCAACAGCAAGCAGATTGATTCCTGAGTCATCAAGCTATCGGAAGAAAGTAAATCCATAATCCAGGAAGAAATTTGGTGTCATTTTTTTTGTAAGGATTTCAGTATAGTTTAGATCTTCAATAACCCCAAAGGACCACATGTCAAAAACTTAGTTAATACAAATGTCAAATGAAACCTTGAGAAATGGTTGGTAGACATTTCAGAAATCAGTAGTCTATCCTCGGTATATGACAGCCTATATATTCATATATACATATATATATTCATATATACATATATACACACATGACACATAATTTTAGTTAAAACATAAAAAATTTAAAATTAATAAGATATTCAACATAAAACTTGAGAGGTACAGCCTTAAAATCATGGAAGGAGTGAAAAGATGGAAGAAATCTCAAAAGACTTGTAAGGTTCCAAGTTAGGTCAATAGCTAAACTTCTCCAGGTGTAGATTTTGGTGTGTGGAGGGGGAAGACAACACAAAGCACTGGACTCATCCTTTCTGGTATGTTCTTCAGTATCAACTGGGCTTGCAAGGCTTACTGAGTCTGCTGGGAATGGAGAACCATCCATCCAGGTCTGATGATGGGAGAGGAAATGAAGGGTTTTTAAAGGCAGGAAGGAGATGGCGGGGGGGGGGGGGGACTTATTAGACAGTGTTGTTCATCACGGGAACCCAGGCCATGGAAACCTATACACCATTCCAAGTTCAGTCTCAGTGCTGTCACACCCCACAGCAGTTGCTTCAGGGAACACTGGATTTTTCTTTGTTTTCTGCATAAGAAAGTTGGATTGAAGACCAGGGAGTCCCACACCTCACAATCTCTGCCTATACCGTACACCAAGGCTTATTTGTCATCTGTTTCCTAAATTGGTACCTTCTGGGACACCCATCCCCTTGGCCAATTGTCTTAGTGTCTTCATACTAACATGTCACTTTTGAGGCTGACTTCCTTCATTTTATAATGAAATTTCCTTTAAACTGTTTTATTTTATTTATTGTGTGTGTGTGTGGGGGGGGGGCGGGTAGTATGCCACAGCCACATACTGTGACTCAGAGTTCAGAGGACAACTTACAATAGATGGCCCTCCCCTTCCACCATGTGCCATGTAGGGATCAACCTCAAGTCATCTGGTTTAGAGATAAGTGCCTTTATCCACGGAACCACCCTGGCATCCCGAGGCTAGCTTCCAACAAGTGAGTTGCTTTCTGCAGAAAAGAAATGAGATTTATACTCGGGGGGGGGGGGGGACACGGGGACGGGGACTAAATGTGGAAACAAATTTAGTTCAAGTTTTTAACTCTTCAGAGAACCAGAGAATGGGCTCAACCAACCCTTCCCCAGGCACCCCAAGATGGTGCAGAAGAGGGGAAGAATGCAATCCTTGACTCCTTATTGTGTTACCACACGCAGCTGATTCAAGGGCTCAGCAGTCTCCCGGGCCAGGTGGGCAGGGGCTGGGACCTCTTTGTCCTTCTAGAACTGTCTCTTGGAAGAGAGCACGAAGGAGAGAAAGAAAAAAATGTATAGAAAGGAGACAAGGAGGTGACAAGAAGGAGAGAGAGAAAATAGGAATATTCACTAGGTTAAAGAATTTGCAGGTGACAATTAAGAAATAAATTGTATGTGTGAGCCTGCTGTAACTTTTTATTTTCACTGAAAACTTATTTTCTTTTTTTCATTAGTGGCATGGAATGGGGGGAGGGGCAGAAATCCCACCGAGATTTATGTGGACAAGATTTGGAATCTTCTCCCAAAAGTATACTTGACTAAATATAATCAAATTTGGTTGAAATTTAATCTGTTTCTGATAGCAGTCAGCAGCTGAGACCCTGCTGAAGCTCTCACTGGGCACTTAGAATCCCTTTGTTCTAACAGAGACAGGATCCATCCAGATTTCCTCGTGTTTGGCTGGCTCGTCTGTGACAGCGCAGGGCACACCAGGTGCCACACACCCATTTATCATCACATGGGGCTGTCACCTGGCCTCCTCCGGTCATTTCCGGGATAGATCAGGTCTACCCTGTGGAACCAATATCAGATTTTCTCATAAAGACTGTCGGGGAGAATTTTGCCAGCTGTTGGGAAAATTCCACAGCTTCCTATTATTCGCACAGAATTTTGCTGTGACATTTTAGAATTTTATGTAAAGGAGAAGCCTGCTGCTTATCTGAAGTTTTAGTTTCAGTCATAGTGTGAGGAGACATAGAGATCTCAGCAGATCCACAGTCTCAAGGAGTCACCCTTCTGGTTTAGTAAATATTCCACATCGTGGAATGTTTTCCCCTCTGGTGCCTGAACGTCACTGTTTTGAAAAGTGAGTCATGTGGCTGGCAGAGCATTGGCTTCACTATAGACAATTTATAGGTCTCCCCCGCCTGCTGAAAAACAGGGGGGGGGGACCCAAACCACAGCTTTTCAAAGAGAAGTCATAAATGACTAAGGGAAATTCTGGGTAAAGATGACAGCGGCAATGGCAAGGGCCATGTGTCAGACCCAGCGTCAACGCTGGGCCGCCGCCACCACCGGGAGCTTCCTTTTGTTAAGATGTATAGGAATGTATATATAAGATGGCCGAGTGGGTGGAGGGGCCTGTCTCAAAGACTGAAAACCTGAGCTCGATCCCTGGGACTCACAGTGTGAACAAAGAGAAACAACTCCTGACGCGTCCTCCGCACATGCACACCCACATGCATGCACACATGCAATAAACAGAAGTGTCACAGACATGTATAGAGTTGTGTCGCATTAGTATTTTGCTGAAATCAGAACTTCTGCATTACATTTGTGTTTGCAGAATTTACTTTTTGACCATATAGCTACTGGCTGGCTCCTGGGACATACTTCTCACAACATCTCTAAGTTCTGGCAGACACTACCCAGAAACATGCCTACACCCACAGAAAGCCTACAGTGTGCTTACAGGTTCCTATCCTGTGGAGCCTGGGCAGGGCATCCTGGGCTCAAGAGAGAAGGCCTCAAGAAGCCTGACCAGACCTTCGTGCCTGGCTCCCTCTGACACTTACTGAATGGATCCTCCACTTGATGGCGACAGAGTCATAAGGCTCATTCCATCAGCTTCCCAGCTGAGCCCAGCAAGCTCCACCCTGGGAAAACAAACACCCTACAGCCAGAACTTGCTTCTGTGATGATTTTGCTACGTTCTTAAACTAAATTATTAACGAATTGTTTTTTTCTCTAGTAAAAATGTGAGGTGCTTTTGGATGAAACCAGTTTTTAAATTTTAGTAACTAGCAATCTGAATATTTAATATTCAATGGTGGATAAAATAATTTTATGCATTTGTCTCTGTGGACCAATGATGTGATACTGCCCAGAAACACGTGTTCAAACCAAGTTTTATATTTCTTTTATAAGAATTCAAACTACACTTTTCACTCAGGGCTGTTTTATACTTAAAATACTAAAATTATGGAATTGCTCTAAGTCCTTCCATTTTCTTAACTATCAGAAATAACTTAGAGTTACAGAGTGGCTCTACCTTTCAGCTTTAGTTTTAGTGCCTACCTTGAGTCATTTCACGAAGACTTCATTATGTTTTTAACTTTATTCTGCAAAGTGCCAGTCTTTCCAGATGCTTCGGGAAGTTTCCACTGAGTGGCTGAGACACTGCACTGCTTCTGCCCCGCCTCCACTTCAGACCCACCCTTGGGAGGGTTCCACCTTCCCTGGACCACTGGACTCCCAGTGATGGCACAGTGGCCACTCTCACAGCCTGCACAGAGTGTGTGCCTGCAATCGGTTTAAAGGGCATAGGCTATTCTTTTAATTCCTCTTGCTATTATTATTATTATTATTATTATTATTATTATTATTATTATTATAATCCAGGCTATTTGTGTTTTTTTTTTTGAAAATAATATTGAATTAAATGTCACCAAAGCTGATACTATTACCTTCTGTTTCTAAGAAGCCATGAGGTCTTAGGTCAATTGTCTAACCCAAGCCTATCTCAACGTCTTATTCATAAGGCGATGCTATAAGATGAAGGCAGACTTAAAATAATCCCAGCACCGTTGCTCCACAAACATATTCATTCTGGTCTACTTTTCAAAAACTGAATCCTCTCAAAGCTTTTCTGGATTCTGGGAAACAGCATAAGGCAGGACACAGGATTTACTAAAGATGCCTGAAATGAAGAGAGGAAACAAAATCCATTTCAGAATTTCTCAGGGTGATTACAGAAAGAAATCACCTTCAGAGCTGTGGTTTTCAACAAAAAGGTCCAGGTCTTGGTGTCGGTGGGGATGTCTCATGAATGATGAGAAACAAATAGCCCCTACTTCAGAGCTGGACCTAAGGCCAATTTCTGTGACACTGAGATTTCCCCTCATGTTGACATCACGGCCACTGCCCTCCAAAAATAATGTCCACCCCTCTAATAAGGAGTAAACAACAGCAATGAGGAACCAATATCCCTCCAGGGAGAATGAGATACTTTGCAATTGTTTCTTTCAGTCTTTGCTAACAGCCCGAGCAAGAGGAAATGCATCTAGGCATAAAGGAACAACATTGAACTGTGTTGAATGATGTTCTCAGAGGTATGGTCTCTCTCTCTCTCTCTCTCTCTCTCTCTCTCTCTCTCTCTCTCTCTCTCTCTCTCTCTCTCTCACACACACACACACACACACACACACACACACACACACACACACACACACTTGAGAGCACTTTTATCAGAGTTTAAAAAAAAACCCAAGGCAGGTAAGCAGATGCTCAGAGGAAGAAAACGAAGAAAAAGAAAAGAAAAGAAGAAAAGCAAGTATGCTGTTTGAGTTAAGACAGCATGGAGGCCAACACCACAGTGGACAACACAGAGCTTTAGAGAAAGAAGAAGGAAGCCCGGAGTACCAGAAAAATCATACTCGGTATGCAGTCAACCCTAGCCCTTGGAAGGCAGAGGCAGACAAATCTCTGTGAGGTCGAGGCTGGTCTACATAGTGAATTCCAAGCCAGCCAAGGCTGCACAGTGAGCCCATGTCTTAAAAAAAAAAGAATGAAAGAAGTTACTGGTCACTGGAAATCTTGAAACGTCACTGGGTGGACATTATCAATAGCATCTTATTCTGGGTGCTGTCTTGTACTGTAAGCCAGTTTGGTGAGCACAATCACAATCCTGCTGGTGAAGAAGGGAGCCAGGCAGGGAGCAGCAGGGGCTGCCACACCCTGTGCTTGCTCTGTTCTGAATGCTGCACTGAGTTAAGCTGCTCTTTGGTGGGAAAGGCTAAAGCTGCTTCAACCTCTGTGCCGAGTGGGAAACTTCATTACTAACGTTCCCTGTCAGCTACCAGACCCCATTCCATCCTTCAGCACCATAAAGGCCTGTGGGTAATATGAACACAACTCTAGCTTTCCAAAGATGTCTTAGTAACATTTCTGTTGCTGTGATAAAGCACCCTGACTAAAGCAATGTAGTGGAGGAAGGACTAGTTTTAATTCAAATTCTAGACTGTGGGGAAGTCAAGATGGCAGGAATTGAAGCAGCTAGTTAAATGCACAATCAAGAGGGGAAGAACAAATGTATGCATGCTCATACTCAACTTGCTCTCTCCACTCCCATGCAGTTCAGAATCCCTACAGTGGGTAGGTCTTCCCACTCAGTTAATATAATCAAGATATTTCTCTACATATCTCTCTATGGGGGGCCAACCTTATATAGCCATTACCTCATTAAGACCTTCCCAGATGACTCTAGATTATGTCAAGTTTACAGTTAAAACTAACTGTCACAGCAGGCAATACAGTAAGACTCCAGTGTATAAAAGTTTCCCAGGTTTTTAATGCAATCTGCAAATGGAAAGTTACAAGTACACTTTACTGTAACTTCATTAGTGAAATTGCATTATGACAGAAGTCTATAGGTATCCACACTATAATTAAAGAGAAATTGTGGCCCATGCCTGATGGTGCATGCCTGTAATCCCAGGTACCTGGGGGCTGAAGTAGGAAGCTTTGAACCCTGCCTCAAAGTAGCAAATGAAAAAAGAGCTAAGAATACAGCTCAGTGAGAGAATACTTGTCAGCTCGTGGGGGCCCCAGCTTCAAGCCCCAGTACAACAAAAGCATAAGAATCTATAATAGAAGTAGAAATACCTCTCAGCTGCAGGAATGAAGGCAAGTCTATGCAAAAACACTTATAGGAAGTAATTCAGATTCCCTGACAGTGTGGACAAGAGCCCCAAGCAGTACAGACTGGGGGGATGGTCACATTCCACACATGCCTTCCATCTCAACACAGCTGGCCTTCTGAATTGCCTACATGCTAACAGCTTTCAAGACCCCTGCTTTGCAAGTGACAGAAGCTTAGGAGGAAAGAGCAACGGATGTGAAACTCAGGAGAATTTAGCACCTTACCTGAAGCTGTAACAAATCTCAAAACAGACCCAGCCTAAGACAAGAAAAAGGGAATTGGCCTTTTCCATGTCAGCCTAACATTGAAATAATGTTTATTTGTTCCTATCATAGGGCTCCGCCTTTTGAAGCATCTTTTATTCACTTTAAACTTATGCAGAATTTCCTTGGCTCCAGCCATAACCAAAGGCTTATGTCTCACACAGCCTAGGCACAGGAGAATGGGAAAAGATGACCAGCAGCAGGCATGAACAGCATGGGGTCATTTCCAGAGTGATGCACTCCTTGAACAAAGGAGGTTTTGCTTAGGGCCATAAACACATTCATGTAGGGTGGGCCAGTTCCCAAGCATTCTTCTTAGAAGCACTTCATGACAATGCACAGCTTGCACTACAAAGTTTTACCTGAAAAGAAAAGGATATTCTGCAAGCCCATTAGCAGGTGTGTGCCTGCCCTTCTTACTAATTGGTTTGAGGACTAGCATTGTTTTGGGTCTTGGGTCACAGGTCAGACTATACTTAGACTGCCCTTGGAGAGCCTCACCTGATAGCCTCACCCAGGTGCTCTAATTGCACCTCTCACCCTGTTTCTTCCTTGGCCCAATCTTCACTTCTGTGCTTGAACAGGGCAGTTAGGAGCAGACCCACAGGGCACCTGGACTAGCAGTTCAGCTCTGTTTTCTTTTCACTGCGTCCATTTCTTGCTTGTATCGTGTAATCTTCCATCAAGGTTCTTGATGCTATCTGATTATCGGATGTCACACGATTTATAATATCATGTAACTGTCACAATTTAGAATTAGCAGCTAAAATAGCAAATCACCTAATTGACTAACTAACTAACTAACCCACTCAAAATGTCCCGTGAACCTAACTTGGCTGTAGGCTCCTGGCTGACTTTGGAATACGGAGGTGGACAGCACATATATTACCCTCTCAGGAGTCTGCATGCTTCTGACTAGAGGTTTTGGGCAGTCTCTAGAAAGCAGCTAGCATCTTCTCTTTCCCATTTGGTGACTATTTGATTTCTCAGCATGCTTCTGTCTGAAGATTCATTGGACCTGGACTCCCTCAGTGACTCCTGAAAAACATGGCACCCATGATTATAGTAGACATTGCACAGGACATGAGCTGCCCAGAGCAGAGGTATGTCCTTCACAGACCCTGTAGGCACTGTAAAGTCACAAGCTGAGAGTCTACATTCCCAGTTTCAAGGGTTAGAGTTGACGTGCTTTTGTTGGATCCCTGAAAAGAACAAGTGAAGTTTAAAGTGAAGAGTCGTGTCATAGGTTCCTTTACAACACCATAAAGAACTTTGCCCAGAGCTGCTCAAAAGCAGCTGGCTTGACAGTGAGACTGTGGGAGGAGGCCCCTGAGCAGGGTGGGTGGGTGGGGTCTGCAGGGTGATGCTCTAAAGCACAGCAGCCCTGGAACAGCATCTAAAAGCTTTCCTTGGTTCCCTGTTTCCCAGATATGGGGAGATGGCTTTTCTAGACAAGTCCAATGGCTCGCTGTTATCCTAGAGATGGATGAAAGAGCTCAGGACAGAGTTTTAAGGTCCCCACTGTTAAAACTGAAAAGTTGCTCTGTGCAGGGTGCAGTCTACAGTATAGCCACTGGGCCTTGGGTGAGAATCAACCTCGGTGCACCAGAACCCTCATCTGCAAAATCCGTGACAACAAATAATGGACCCTTCTCATGGGGCACCAGATGAATAACTGGGTAGGAAGGATGACATAAGGGACTCATAGTCAGGGATTAGGTAAGGAAGGTGATACAGTATTAAGATGAATGCAACTTGGAAGCAGGGATGCATGAGGAAGAACCAGAACCAACCAGGTCACGAAAGCACAGCTTGGACTACAATGAACTGTGGTGATATAGTGTGTATCCCAACAAAGCTTGCCTGGGGATCAGAGGACAGAGCCAACCGCTAAATTAGACATAGAGGTCAGACAGCGTTGGCATACATCTTTAATCCTATCACTTGGGAGGCAGAGATTTGTCTGGATCTCTGTGAGTTCAAGGCCACACTGG
Organism: Peromyscus leucopus; assembly: GCF_004664715.2. NCBI lineage: Eukaryota > Metazoa > Chordata > Mammalia > Rodentia > Cricetidae > Peromyscus > Peromyscus leucopus. The sequence goes on from NC_051071.1 coordinate 25,764,373, forward strand.
GCTACAGAACCAGGCACTGGTGACACACGCCTTTAATCCAAGAAAGTAATGTGGCAGGACACAGAAAGGTATATAAGGTGTGAGGAAACAGGAACTCTTTCTCTTTATACTGAGGATTTTGTAGAGTTAAGCTAGTGGCTGGCTGTTCTGTTTCTTTGATCTTTCAGTTTTCACCCTGATATCTGGCTCTGGATTTTTTGTTTTGTTTTTTTTCATAAGACCTTTTAAGATTTGTGTTACAGTGAACCTTCCAGTTCCCCAAACTGACACACTTTTGTTTCCTAGAATTTATGTCCAAGTGAAAAAATTCTACTGACTTCATGGCCAATCTCAGGCTATGGAATCAAAAATTCGAATGTAACCAGCCTTTCTTGCTGATGATAGGCAGGCTGGAATTTCTTTTCACCAATTTCTCATTCTTGTTTTGTCCTGGCCAGCAGGGTCTTCAACAGGGACCTAAAGGGAGGGCCGGCAAATGAGAGGGACAAGAGACACAAAGAATGAGAGCAAGACAGGACGTCTGATCAAGCTCCAAAATTTTATTTTTCTCTCAAGGCATATATAGGTAGGCAAAGGGGTTTGCAAGCAGGAAAGGACTTAATTATGGGGGTTGCAAGCAGGAAGGGACTTAACTATGGGAGTTGCAAGCAGGAAGGGACTTAATTATAGGCTGTTCGGCCAGCAGGGAATGTTACTCTGGGAGTTATCTATCTACTCTTATCTAACTGCCTAATTGCCTAACTGCAGCTCATTCACCTGATATCTGAGAAGAGGTTCTGGTATCTGTGAGAAGAGGTTCTGGTGCTATGGAGACTTAAGCAAGGCCTAGATCTAAGAAAAGGGGAGAGAAACCCAAATATGGCAGCATGTGTGTTAAGGGTCATTTAGGCTTATGGCTCCCGTCATTGTTTCATGATTCCTGCTTAAAAGGGCCCTGTCTTAGAGTCTCCCTGACTTTCCCCCGTGTGTGTGTGTGTGTGTGTGTGTGTGTGTGTGTGTGTGTGTGTGTGTGTGCATCCAGTGTGCACACTCCCATTTGCACGAGCTGTAAATGCTTTTTCAGGTCTAGAGGCCTGCATCTTAGTCATGCAGGATTCACACTATAATTCATGCTGCCATTTTGGTGATTCATTATTTTCAGTCTTGAAAGCTGCTTTGGAGTCTTTAAGAAATCCCACTTTAATGAATGAAGATATTCTTCCATGTGCTCTTCCAAGAGTCTAAGAGATTTTCCTTTTGAAATGAAATCTCATAGCCCACATCTGGAGTTTGTTCTGAGGTAGGGTGTCATTGCTATAATTTATTACCGTTTCATTATGGGAAGCACCTAACTGTGGACTCCCCTCCCTTCCTATGGGAAATGCCTTTGCTACTGCACAGAACTATGTCCTTCTTTCTGGGGGCTTTGTTCACTGATGTGCTCGCCTGTCCCCACATCATCCTCATGCTGTTTGCTTTAGTTTTACTAACAAAGTTAATTAATGTAACTGGTAAGTGAGTCTGGTGATCTTATCTGGACACCTCAACATTTTCTGTTAGCTCTCTAAGCAGCGCATGTCAGTGAGCACATTTAAAATTCCAGCTAACATGTATGTCAGCATAACCATCTTGGCCATTTTGAAGTACTCAATCCAATGCTTTGCTGTGCTCATAGCATTTACAGCTGTCATCACAACCCAATTCCAGAATGATTTCATTAACACAAAAAGTAGCCTTATGTCCTTAAGCAATCACTGCCTGTGTCCTCCTCTCCCTGTCTGTAGAAACCACAGTCTGCTTCCTCTCTGGGTGGATTAGCTTATTTTCCACATCACATACAAGGGCAATCATATCATAGCCGCCACCTTTGTCTGGCACTTTTATTTTTTATTGTGGGGATTGAACCCCATGTGCAAGGCTAGGCAAAGGTTTTCATCACTGAGCTACCTGCCTCTACCTATCTACCTATCTACCTATCTACCTATCTATCTATCTATCTATCTATCTATCTATCTATCTATCTATCTATCTATCATCTATCAATCTATTTATCTCTATTTTATCTGCCTGCCTATATATCTATCTCTATCTATGTCAGAGAGAGAGAGAGAGAGAGAGAGAGAGAGAGAGACAGACAGACAGACAGACAGAGACAGAGAGAGATATGAGAGAGAAACTTTTCTTTTGAGACAACTGTATAGTTCAGGCTGACCAGGAGCATATGATCCTTATGATCCTGTAATCCTCCTGCCTCAGCTTCTTCAGTGTCTGGGATTCTAGGCTATGCCTCCACATTTGGTTGGTGTCTTTCATCCATCATAAATGTTCTGAGCTTCATTGACGACAGCACATATTAGCACTGTACATCAAATTACATTTCTCCACTAAGCTGTACCATACAGGACTTATTCTGTCATTGGCTGATAAACATTTTGGTTGTTCAATGCTTTAGCTGTGGTGAACAATGCTATGTTAAACATACAGAAAAGAATTTTAATTTGAATATAGGTTTTTAGGTCTCTTTGAAGTATGATTGCTAAGTCATATGATAATCTCTGTTGAGCTTTTCAAGGAGCCATAAAACTGCTTTGCACAGTGGCTGTGGCTGTTCTACCTCATCCCCCTCTGTCTTTGTCTCTCTCTTCACCACTGCAGTGATGACTAGATGAATCTCATTTTGTTTTTGTTTGTACCTCCCTAGTTGGTGGACCCTTCTACATCCTCAGGAACTTTCTACTAAAGGAATTTGTCCTTATAAAACTGGGCTCTGTCCTTTTCTCATTGCAAATCTCATTGCAAATCTCATTGATTCTCTCTCTCTCTCTCTCTCTCTCTCTCTCTCTCTCTCTCTCTCTCTCTCGTAGAGATATAGAAAGACAGACAGACAGATAGATAGATAGACAGATATTTTTACATATCTGGATACTAGACTCTTTTGAGAGATATAATTTGTGAATTTTTTTGTTTTGGGATTTTTGGTTTTTTGAGACAAGGTTTCTCTGTGTAATAACTCTGTGTAATAACCCTGAAGCTTGCTCTGTAGACCAGGCTGGCCTTGAACTCAAAGATCCACCTGCCTCTGTCTCCTGAGTACTGGTATTAAAGGTGTACTCCACCATGCCTTGCTATTTTCATATTTTAATGATATTGAAAATTAAATTGTTTTCCTAATTTAATTTTTTCTTCATTTTTGAGTACTTCATTCAAATACACTGAAATATAATCAAATCTACCTCCCATCTCCCTTCTCCAGTTCACTCCATTGTCCCCTGATCTTTCCCCTGTCAACATCATGACTTTATTTTTTATTACTTTGGTCAGACTGGCATATTTTTGCAGTAGACAGATCAACAGAGTGGCACATAACTAGTTCAAGCACTGAGAATGAGAGGTGCTCAGCCCTGTGTGGGACATTGGCGCTCCACATGACCCACCCCCACCCCCAACGCAAGGCACAGGAACACCATAGGAGAGGGGCAGGAAGGATGGAAGAGCCAGAAGCTGGAGAGCAGTGTATGCAGTACAGGCTTATGGCCACAATGTGGCCTTTGTCCCATGAACTCGTGGCAGCTGTGCTTACCTGCATGTGACTGACACCAGATCAAGCCAGCTCAAAGTCCCACATAGAAAGGGTAGGTGTTTCCAAAGTTTCATTTTGAATAATTTGTTGATGATGTATAGAAGAAAAGATTTTTGTGTTTTGCGTTTGTGGTGTAACTAAGTTGAGCTCATTCATTACCCTCACGATTTTCTGAGAATTCTTTCTTTTTCTTTTTTAAATACAATAGATGTCAGTGAGGAGATGTGGTTTTCTTTGAGCATTCCAGTCCTTATGGCATCTTCTTGCTTCTGTGCATCGCTCTTGGTTCGTGTTCAACAGCAGCAGGCTGGTCTTGATTTGGTGTTGCCCTCACAAAGGGACAGCTTTTAGCCTTTTACCACCAATTCTGACACAGCTGGACTCTGTCTACTCTATTAAGAAAGATTTATTCCTACTTTTTCAGGTTTTTTCATGCAAATGTAAAGATTTAAATAATTTTTCCACTGAGGTGATACATTTTTCTTTACTTCTATTAATAATTAATAAACTTCTATAGTGTATTATTTAAGTAATTTGTAAATCTCTCTTGGCCGTCAAGGTGACTAGTCTTTTGTCAATTTAGATAGGTCACAGTACTCAGATATGTGGTTTATATTTAAACCAAAAGGTTTTGAATAAAGCAGATTACCCTCCATAGTGTGAATGGCTCTTGTCCAATCAGGTGAAATCCACAGAGAAAACAGACTAAACTGAGGCAACATCCCACAAGTATATGAGCTGACAACTCAAATATTTTGTGCATATACTCACATCCCATCGCCTTTATGTCTCTGAAAATGCTAATTAATGTTTCTAAGCTCTGGGTTCAATGTTAGCATTTTGTTGAACATATTCAGGCCATATTCATAAGGGGTATTAATCTTTAGTTTTCTTGTGTTCCTTTTCTGCCTGTGGTGTCAGGAAATTATGGAAAAACAGGATGAGCAAGTCTCTTCATTTATTACTTTAGAATGGGTTTGGTAAGGGTTGGCATTTATTCTTGACATATTTGGCAGAATGCACCAATGATTCCATATTGTCCTGAATTTTAATCAATTAAATTGTTTTTGCACATGTATGTTATGCATTCATATGCAAAGGCATGTTCACATGCCTCTGGAGGCCTAAGGCTCATTTCACAATTTTTTTTTGATCATTTACCATCTTGTTCACTGAGGCAGAGTCTTGAAACTGAACCTAGAGCTCTTGGATCCAGCCAGTGTGCCTCGCTGGCTTGTGATGGGATTCCCCTGTCTCTGCGTTCTGACTGTTGGAATCACAGGCAGGCCACCACACCAACTTGACATTTTCATGAGTGTTGGGATTGAACTCTAACCTTTAAGCTTGTACAACAAGCAATTTATTCACTGTGCCTTTCCCAGGCCCTGGAGTTAATTTTATTAGATTTTTAAAAATTACTGATCCATTGTTTTGCTGAGGTTAATTTTTAATGTTTTTTCTTAAGTCAATTTTGATAGATTGTATAGTTTTGTAAGGTGTTTATTTCTAAGTTGCCTAACTTTTGACATATGCATTTTAATTGAACGTTTAATTTATTTCTGTAAGGTCTTTGATCATGTCAACATTTCATTCCTGGTTTAATAAGATGAGTCTTCACTCCCTTTTGTCTATTTAGTCGATTTTCTTTAGGAAACCAACTTTTGTTTTCATCTATCTCTGGTAGTGATTTGAAGCTGTCTATTTTGTGAATGATTATTCAAGCCCCACCCCCACCCCTTTCCCCCAGTTTCAAGAGTTTCTCTGTATAACAGCCCTGTCTGTCCTGGAACTCACTTTTTCAACAAGGTTGGCCTCAGAGTCACTGAGATCCACCTGCCTCTACCTCCTGAGTGCTGGGATTAAAGGCATGTGCCACCATTCCTGGCTGATTATTCAAGCTTTTTGTGTGTATTCTTGCCCATCTGTCTGTCCGTCCATCTGTCTGTCCACCCACCCATAAATTCATCCATCCATCCATCCATCCATCCATCCATCCATCCATCCATCCATCCATCCATCCATCCATCCATCCGTCTATCTATCTAGAGAGTTTCTCACTTAATCTGAGTTTTCATATATTTGACTAGAACTGGACAGCAAGCTCACATGATCCACTTGTCTCTGCTCCTTGCCCCAGCATTGAGATTACAGATGTATTCTGTTGTGCCCAGATTTGCATGGTTACGGAAGTCTGAATTCAAGTCCTCGTGTGTGTGTGTGTGTGTGTGTGTGTGTGTGTGTGTGTGTGTGTGTGTACACGCACGTGCATGGGTATATGACAAGTGCTTCTCCCCTGAGCCATGCCTCCAGCCCTTTCTTTATGCTTGTTTATTTATTCCTTTTTCTGTACTTGGTTTGGTTTCGTACACTTCTCTACTCTCTCAAGAAGAGTGGCGAGGAGGGTAATTTCTTAATGCATAGTCCTGAGCCTTGACTGCAGTGCACCTTGTGAGCATCTTGTGTTTTCTTTTATGATAGTTTAGAGGTGGAGTTCTTATTTTGATGTACTTAGAATACTTCAAATTGCATTCAGGGGCTTGAATTCCATTTAATACAACTAATGCAGTAGATTTAATTCCTCAACTGAGGTCTCCTCTCCTCAAGTGACTCTAGTTTATGTCAAGTTGATAAGAACCCATCAGTACACAAGACAACCTACCAGACAACCAACCAACCAACTAACTAACCATGTTTTCCACATGGTTACTCTGTACACATTGGGACTGTACAACTCAGTCAAAGTACACACACACACACACACACACACACACACAGAGTCTGCTTTTTCAGTCTGAAGGTCAAGGTTAGGTGCAAGGTTAGAACCATCTCTGTCTTCCTCAAACTTACATACATCTCTTTGAGTGCATATGTCCTTCCAGATTCTCAGAAATAACCCAGCTTTCCAATGACTTTACTCCCCCAATCATGTATTCTCTGGATTTTCCTCTGAAAATTGCACTCCATTGTCAATTTTTTCAATGTTTAGTCATTACTTTCTACAATAACAACAACAACAACAAATATGTAAGTGTTTGTTTGTTTGTTTGTTTGCTTGTTTCTGTTTTAAAAAATATCTCCAGGGTGACCTCGGGTGTTGACTTTCAAACTGAGGGAATTCTGAGTTAGGCAGGAAAATCCTCCATTTTTGGCCAATTTTCCCACAATCCACCAAACATGTCTGAAAAATCATGCAATTCTTTTTGTTACCCATTCTAATATATGAAGTAATGGGAAAGCAGGTGTGATTTTCAAGGCTCCTGCTTAGTACAGGATGGTGTGTTTGGGAGGTTGTGGGATGGTGTGTGTGAATGGTGTGTGTGCATGGTGTGTTCGGGGATGGTGTGGTGACATGGTGTGTGTGGATGGTGTGTTTGGGGATGGTGTGTTCAGGGATGGTGTGGGAGCATGGTGTGTGGGACAGTGTGTTTGGAGATGGTGTGTGGGGATGGTGCAGAGACAGTGTGAAGATGGGACTGGGGAAAGTTAAACCCGTACAAAGTTCCCTGTTCCTGCTAAAGCAAAGTTATTATTATTTTTTTTTTAAAAAGTCTCTTTCTGTTTTTGAAGCTCTTGGTTGATTTCCAAGTTACTGAAGTTTGATTCCTACAGTTTGCCAGTACTTGTGTTTCTGTCAAGAAAGCCAAGATTCTTTATCTGCCAATTCGACTGCCATCACTCAGAAACTCTCCTGGACTTTCTTTCTAAATGAATACGAATGTCGTCTTAGAACAGATCAGTTTCCAGGTCTTTGCTTTTCAAATTGTTTTCCTGCAGTCGCCAGCAGCTGAATGTGATGATAGAGACGAGCTGTGGTACTTCTGATTTAAGGGAATAGCTTTGGTTTGGGTGTGGTTTGTGTCCCCAAAGGGACGTGTGCAAGAGGCTTGGTCTCCAGTTAATGATAGTAGTAATAGGAATGGGACCTTAAAGAGTGTCAGCCACCTCAGCAGTTGTGTTTTGGGCTGAAAAAGGGCTCAGTGGTGAAGTATAACTGGAACTCTTGCAGAGGACCCAAATTCAGTTCCCAACACACACACCTTCAGTGGCTCTCAACTGCTTGGAACTGCAGCTCCAGGGCACCTGGTGCCATCTTTAGGCACTTGCACATGTGTGGTATGTACACACAGACATATGCACAATCTCATGAATAGTTTTTTAAAAACTGTGTTTATACCCGTAGATTGCTGCTCCCACAGCTTTGGTCAGAGAAATTATTATTATTATTATTATTATTATTATTATTATTATTATTATTATTTGCAGGAGACATCAGCAGCTGTAGAAATGTCAATTGCTTAAGCATATTTGGAACTTCTATAGTACCTCTTCCAGCGCCCAGAGAACATGGTGGAAGACAGGGAAGAAAGAACGTAAGAATTCAGTGAGATGGAGCATTGTCTTTGGAACAGGACATCTCTGTTGTACTCTTGCTTCTGCAGATGAGACAACAGGAGACCTGGGCAAGACTGGGCCTGTTAAAAAAATCCTGTCCTGGGGAGGGGGCAGGGAGAAGGGCTTACTATTTTCCATAATGCTTCAGTGTTGGAGACACTACACATGTATCTGTCAAATCCACAGAAAGATGCAACTAAGGGGTGGCCCGGAATACGGAGAGGGGCTTAGTGAACGGGCTGGTCAGTTATTTCCCACCATCATCAAAAGTAGAAGTGGCTCATGACTGCAGCAAATACTCAGAAGATACCAAGGCAACTGGAAAACCAGGAGCCCTGAAGAAGCATAGGATTGGCGCTGTGCATAGGCTGCTCAGTTTCTCTGTAAAAGAAACTTAAATAACAGCTAATGAACCATGGCAGAGGTGGGACCTGATGGGAGCTGATTAGATCCTGGGGCAGGTGCACCCTCCTGACTAGAAGCTTGTTTTAGAGAGACTGAGTCAGCATTCTCAAGACTATCCTGGACCTCACTAGTAGTGGGTCCTGCAGTAGTTAACGTGTCAACTCAGCAGTTAATGAGATATGACAGTTATAAAGCTGGTAAATGCCCCTTCTTCCTTCTTCTCTTACAGGGATGCTTTTTTTTTTTTTTTTTTTTTTTTTTTTTTGGTACATTCTGGCTGCTGATTTTAGCTTCCATCACTAACTGAGCTATCCTCTGGCACATTTTGCTCCCCCAGAACTGTGAGTTAAAAAATGGATTTTCCTTATAAACTTCTTAGCCTTAAGTATCTTGTTATAGTAACAAAATGCAGACATAATACAATAATTGACTGTAATGCCATAACAATATTGATACGTGCTGAACTTCTAACTAAAGATTCACCAAGCTAATGAGGTCTCATATACAGTTTATGAAAGCTTTTAATCCTGAGAAACGTCAAATGATGCTGCCATGAAAATGAACTCTAGCCATTTAAACTGTGGCTCTTCCATGGCTGTGGAATCTTAGGGCCTCACGTTGATTTTGTTGTCTCAATCTACTTACATTCAAAACTGTATTATATTATAAATAAAAATTATAATTATATTCATATTCAAAACTGCCAATTCTCAGTAGATGTGAGCCGCTAGGTCCAGCCACTTCAAAGGGGCAGGGTTGCTCAACTGTGTGGATCAGGGCCACTTTCATTGGCTGCCTCCTATGTTAGGCCTTAACTTCTCTTTAAGTCTCAGGTTTAACATTTTTTTCTGTATTTCTGTATTTTCCCTTGGTTTTTTAGATAGGAAATTTTTTACTGCATTTTTAATATTCCCCTCAAATTGGACACAACCCTGTTTTCTTGTGTCCTTCATTCAGCTGAGACTATTTTGTAAGCTCTAAATTTCTGATCGTGTATTTTCTTCCTGGAAGTTATCATTTGGATAGTTTGATTGCTTACATTTCTTATTCCATTTTCTTTAAAAAATTTGCACTAATTTTATTGAAGTCTTGGCCACTCAGCTTTACCATCTGGACATTCATGGGACTTCTCTATTGTCTCTGATCTCCTCAGCTCTAGGTTGGAGCATTTCATAATTAAGATGTAGCAGCAGTTTCCAGGATTCGTCTAAAAATCATAGTCTTTTTGTGCCAGTATTGGACGAGTGACTATTCCTGACCTTCTAGACACGTGCTTAGTTAAGTCAACCTGTATACATGAAGACCACAACTGACTTCAAGGACTTTTAACAAACAGCCTGTGAATTCTTTGAGTCCACTCTTTGATCATTGATAAATTATGATCATTGTCTTCCTGGAATGCTAAGGGTCTCTTCTAAGACTTGTAAACTTGTGGTTCCCAACCTGTGGGTCGTGACCCATTCATAGGGGTTACATTTCAGATATTTACATTATGATTCATAACAATAGCAAAATCATAGTTATGAAGTAGCAACAAAATAATTTTATGGTTAAGGGTCACCACAACATGAGGGACTGCACTAAAAGGTCACAGCACTAGGAAGATTGAAAACCACTGTCTTAGAGAACTCTGTTAATTCTCTACTTTCAGAAGTCAGAATGTTTTGGTTCCTAGATAGAGATAATTGGGCAGACAATGCCAGACTGTCAATAAGGTCGCAGTAGGCACTGTACTATCAAATATGGCAGTCACTGAGTGGCCATGAAGCCTTTAAACATATATTTATTTATTTACTTCTATTATTTTCTGCAAAGAAACCCTTTTATTCAACATATTCTGATTATTGTTTCCCCTCCCCCAATTCCTCCAAGATTTTCCCCACCTTCCCACCCACTCAAATCCACATTCTTTCTTGTTCTCACATTAGAAAACAAAAAGACATATAAAAAGAAAGAACTTAATGTTCTTAATGGGAGACCTGTGAGGTAATAAAAATAAAAAAGCCCAGAAAAGACATCACGAGGCAAAAATACCTCCTCAAATGCCATTGAGTTTGTTTTGTGTTGGCCGTCTACTACTGGGTACAAGGCTTGTCCTTCATAGTGTTTTGAATATCCAGTGAGACTCCATTGAAGAAAACGAGTTTTTCATTTGCAAGTAGTTATCAGTTGGAGATAGCTTCTGTGGTGGGGATGTGGGCTTGTGCCCACTTTCACTCTCAGCAAGGGGACCCCATCTAGTGCAGACCTATGTAGGCTCTGTGTACACTTCTACGGTCTCTTGGAGTTTATATGTGCATAGGTCCTGCTGTGTATAGAAGGCCTTGTTTCCTTGGAATCCTCCATCTCCACTGGCTCTTACAATCTTTCCCCTTCTCTTCTGCAGGGTTTTCTGAGCCTTGAGGGGAGGAAACTGATGGAGACGGCTGATTTAGGACAAAGTGTTACAAGGTCTACCACCCTCTGTGGTACATTGTCCAGTTGCAGGTTGTCTATATTTACTCTCATCTACAAAAGGAGGAAGCTTCTCTGATGATGGTTAAACAAGACACTGATCTGTGAGTATAGCAAAACATCATTAGGATTCATTTTATTGCCATGTTCCTTTAGCAGGACAGTAGTATTTGATTTTCTCCTAGGTCCCTGGCCTATCTAATCTTCAGTTCTTGGCCACTGGAGCAGTATAAGGGATGGGTTACATCTCATGGAACGGGCCTTAATGGTATTGGTTGGTTACTCCACAAGCTTTGTGCCACTATTACAGTAGTGCATCTTGCACACAGGTCGTCATTGTAAACTGAAGGGTTTGTAGCTGGGTTGGAATTTACCTTTCTCTTCTGGTAGCATGCAGAGCACCTTCCAGTTTCCTGACCACACGGCAGTAGGGGTGAAGACTCTAGGTAGGCATCAGATTGAATTCCCTATGTTCAGTGAGTTGTGTAATTGTTGTCTTCAGCAATAGGGCCTTACTGTCAGTTTGCGGAGAGCAACCCATAACCTTGTTTATAGGTTGGGTTGATTGAGAGTTCCCATGAGGCTCCTCTGGTCAACAACTCAATTAGATATAATCCATTCCTAGAACTGGAGTCTTCATTTGGCAATGAGAGATTTCCAGCTGGGGCTTTGTCTCTACCATTATTTGGAGATTCCCTTTGGATCACTTTCATATATGTACATATTTTAGGAAGCTTCTACTATATTAGGTTTCCATACAGCCCCTCAAATGGCCCTTTGTTTTGTCTGTCCCTCTCCATATTCTTTCCCTCCTCCTTTTTTCCTCCCTCTCCCCATTTGATCCTTCTGTTCCAGTCTCTTCCTCCCATAATCTGTAACTGACTATCTACATCTAGCCTTTGTGTTTATATGGATTGTAGTCTGCTTATTGAAGACAACAAATAACATCCACAAATAAGTGAATATATATCGCATTTGTCTTTTGGGGTCTGGGTTACCTCACACAGACTGTTTTTTTTTTCTTTTTCTTTTTCTTTTAGTTCCAACCATTTACCTGCAAATTTCAATTTTAACAGCCAAGTAATATTTCATTATGAAAATGTACTACATCTTCTTTATCCATTCATCCATTGATGAACATTCCCCAGGACTTTGATCATGAAAGGGCTATAATGAGTGAAGCAGCAATGGGTGTGGTTGAGCAAGTGTCTCTGTAGTAGTTGCGGTGTCTTTGGATGTGTGCCCAAGAGTGGTATAACTGGATATTGAGGAAGATTGATTCCAGTTTTCCTGAGGAACTGCCACACTGATATCCGTAGTGGCTGTACAAGTTTGCACTCCCACTAGCAATGGATTCATTATAGCAGGCATTCTTTTGGGCCACCAACCAGCTCCCAAATCATGACTTGAAGATTTGTTGTTAGTTATGAATTCCTGGCCTTATCTTAGCTCTTGTTTTAATCTGTTTTTTTAATCTACATTTTGCCCTGGGTTTTTTTTTTAACCTTTCTTTCTTTCTTTTTTTCTGCATATCATATTTTTCTGTTTCCTCCATGGATGGCTGGCAGCTGTCTGGCTTCTGGTCCCAGATATCTCCTTCTCTTTTTCCTTTGTTCTCTCTTCTTTCTCATTCCTTGTACCTAGATTTCTCCTCCTACTTATTCTCTCTGCCCGCCAGGCCTGCCTATACTTCCTCTGTCTAGTTATTGACCACCCAGCTTTTTACAAGCCAATCAGATGCCTTAGGCAGGCAAAGTTGAACAGCAACACATCTTTATATAATTAAACAAATGCAGCATAAACATAAGCAACACACCTTTACATAATTAAAGTATTATTCTGCAACATAAACAAATGTAACACATCTTTGCCTAGATAAAGCAGTATTCCATAAGAGTTCACTTTCCTTCATGTTCTCTCCAGCGTGAGCTGTTATTTGTTTTATTGATCTTGGCTATTGTGACTGGTATTAGATGAAACCTCAATCCAATAGAAGAAAAAGTTGGGAATGGTCTTAAACTCATTGGCATAGGAAAGAATTTTCTAAACATAACACTTGCTATCACAGGCAATAAGAACAACAATTAATAAGTTGACCCTCATAAAACTGAATAGTTTCTGTATAGTAATGGACACCATCATTTGAACAAAGGGGCAGACTACAAAATGGGAAAAGACTTTTATTGACTACAAATTTAATAAAGACATAACATCTAGAATATATTTAAAAATACACAAAAAACTGGACATTCAGAAAACAAATAACCCAGTTACAAAATGAGGTACAGATTTAAACAGGATTCTCAGAAGAGGAATTACAAATGGCTGAGAAGCATTTAAAGAAATGTTCAACACCCTTAGCAATCAGGGAAAGGCAAATCAAAACTACTTTGAAGTTTCATCTCATAGCAGTGTATTTGTCCTTATGTTGAGGTTTTGAGGTTTCATTTGGAGTTGAGTTTTGTGTAGGGTGATGAGCATGGATCTATTTGTATTCTTCTACATGCAGCCATCAAATTTGAGAAGTGCCATTTATTGAAGATGGTTTTTTTTTTAAGTATATATTAAAACTCAGGTATCCACTGGCATGTAGAATTATGTTTGGGTCTTCCATTCGAGTCCATTGATCAATGTGTCTGTTTTTGTGCCAACACTATGCTGTTTTTATTACTATAGTCCTGTAGTATATATAGTTTGAGGTCAGGAAGGTTGATATCCCCAGCAGTTCTTTTATTATTTAGAAATTTTAGCTACCTTCATGTGTGTGTGTGTGTGTGTGTGTGTGGGTGTGTGTGTGTGGGTGTGTGTGTGTGTTTCCATATGATGCTGAAAATTATCCTTTCAAGTTCTGTGAAGAACTGTGTTGGAATTTGATTGTTTGTGGTAAGATGGTCATTTTTACTGTATTGACCCTACCAATCAATCCATGAGGATGGGAGAGCTTTCCAGCTCCTGATATCTTCCTCCATTTCTTTATTCAATATCTTAAAGTTTTTAATTATACAAGTCTTTCACTTGCTTGGTTAGAATTACCCCATGATATTTTATATTTTTGGAGTCTATAGTGAAAGATATAATTTTTCTGAATATTTTGGATATTATTTTGTATTTTGCTATTTACCAGGTTTCCTGGTAAAGTCTTTATGCATACAATCCTTATCACCTACAAATAAATCTACTGTTTCTTTCCTTTCTTGTAGCCCCTTGATCTCCTTGAGTTGTCTTATTTCTCTAGCTAAGACTTCAAGTGCTATATTGAATAGCTATGGAGAGAGTGGACAGCCTTGACTTAGTGCTGATCTTAGTAGAAATCCAGGTATGTTGCTTGTATTCCTAGTCTCTCTGGGACTTTTGTCATGAAGGGGTGTTGGATTTTGTCAAAGGCCTTTTCTGCATCTACTGACATAATCATGTATTTTTTGTCTTTTAGTTCGTTTATTTTGTGTATTGCATTTATTTATTTACATATGTTGAATCATCCCTGATTGGCTGGGATGAGACCTGCTTGATCATGGTGGATGATCTTTTTGATGTGTTCTAGTATTTGGTTTGCAAATATTTTAAGAGTTTCATCTATGTTTCATAAGGGAGATTGACCTGTATTTTCTTTGTTTGGTCTTTATGTAGCTTAGGTATCAGGTTAATTGTGGCCTTGTACAAAGAATTTGGCAATGTTCCTTCTGTTCTATTTTGTGGACTAATTTGAAGAATATTAGCATTAACTTTTCTTTGAAAGTCTGGTAGAATTCTTTGATAAAACTATTTGGTTCTAGGCTTTTTTTGTGTTGTGAGACCTTAAATGACTGCTTCTGTTTCACTAGAGTTTATAGAGCTGTTTAAACTGCTTATTTGACCTTGATTTAACCTTAGTAGGTGGTGTATATTGAGAAAACTATCCATTTCTGTTATATTTTCCAATTTGGAGGATAAAGGTTTTTAAAGTATGTCCTTATGATTCTCTGGATTTCCTTGGTGTCTGTGGTTATGTACCACTTTTTGTCACTAGTTTTGTTAATTTTAATATTCTCTCTCTGCCTTTTAGTTAATTTGGATACGAGTTTGACATTTTTTTTTTTTTAAATTAATTCCTTGGGAATTTCACATCATGCATTCCAATCCTGGTCATCTCCCAGTCCCTCTATTTCCACCCCTGTCACTTGTAGTGCCTGTTCCCCCTCTCCAGCCCCAAGGAAAGCTAAGCCAGGCTTCCATGGGCCCTTGGTGGTAACACGGGCTGTAAACATCATCACAGACCTCCGCTGATGTATGACCATAGATCCAGACATGTTCCTCAGAAGCAGCCCGGGACCAGATGCAACTGTGGCCCCGGGTGGCAGTTGAGGCCATTCATAATGGCATCACCCTTGCTGCTTGGTGGTCATTGGGCCCAACACCGCCCCAGGTTGGAGCCCAGACCCGGTCATCCACACAACCCCAGTGGTAATGGGCACTATGGACATTAACACAGATTTTGACTGCAACAGGGCCAGGGATCCAGACATGGCCCCTGGCTGCAGCTCAAGCCCGGACCACTCAATGGGCCTGGGAAGCAGCCCAGGCCATTCAGGTTAAGATACTCCCTGCAGTGGCATGGCCCTCAGGCACCTACATGGTCACGTGTGACAGCCCCAACTCCAAGCATCCTTACAGCGCTTGTTGGTGGCAGGGGTCATGGACATTGTCACAGACCGAGGCTGCTGTACGGCCATGGACAAAGACATGCCCTTGGCAACAGTCTAGAACCGGTTGATACCATGTCCCTGTGTGGCAAAACGGCATCCCACATCAGCCTGTTCTTCACAGCCTATGCCTCTTCAAATACATCTTCTCTGTAGAACATGAACCTCTCTCTGCCTCTCTCTCCCTCCCATACTTCACAATATATTTGCTCACCATAATGGTGCCCAACTGCCAGGTGCTGCATGGCCCCTGGCCTGCTTGGCTTCTTCCTGATGCTTCTAGCTGCTCCATGGTAATGGCACTGAACAGCAGGGTTTGACAATCTTTCAGATGTTCTTGAAGAACCAACTCTTTGTTTCATTGACTCCTTTTGTTGGTGGTGGTTGTTTGTTTCTGTTTTATTGATTCAGCCCTGAGTTTGATTATTTCTTGTAGTCTACTCCTTTTGTGTATTATTTCTTTGTTGTTGTTCTTGGACTTTTTAATATGCCCTTAATCTAATAAGATCTCTCCAATTTAATTTTTATTTATTTATTTATTTATTTATTTATTTATTTATTTATTTATTTATTTATATATATGTAGGGCCTTAGTCTTGTGAACTTGTCTCTTAGAATTGTCTTCATTGTGTCCCATAAGTTTAGGTACATTGTGTTTTCATTTTCATTCAAATCTAAAACATTTTAAATTTCCTTTCAAATTTCTGTCTTGGTCCATTCTCCATTTCATTTCCATTAGTTTGTAAATTTTCTGTTTTTGACATCCAGGTTTAATCCATGGTGGTCAGATAGGATGCAGGATATTCTTTCAATTCTTTTGTGTTTGTTGAGACTTGCTATGTGTCCAAGTATATGGCCAATTTTGAAGAAATTGTGTGAGGGGCAGAGAAAAAGATCCATTCTTTTGTGTTTGGGTGAAATGTTCTGTAAATATCTGTTAGGTTGATTTGGTTTTGATGTCAGTTATCTCCAGCATTTCTATGTTTAGTTTTTGTCTGGATGACCTGTCTATTGAGTGGGGTATTGAAGCCACTCATTATGATTGTGTGGGGTTTGGTATGTGATTTAAGCTGTAGGAGTTCTTCTTTAAGAACTTGGGTGCCCTTGTAAACTCAAGATACAGATATTTAGAGCTGCAATATCCTTTTGATGGAGTTTTCCTTTGATGAGCATATGGGATCCTTTCCTATCTCTTCAGATTAGTTTTGGTTTGAAGTCTGTTTTGTAAAATATTAAAATGACTTCTCTGACTTGTTTCTTGGGTCCACTTGCTTGGAATGTAGTTTTCCATCAATTTGCTCTGAGACTAACTTTGACATTTAGGTGTGATTCTTGGATGCAGCAGAGGGATGGATGCTATTTCATATGCAATCTGTTAGTCTGCATCATTTTACTGGAAATTGAGACCACTGATATTGGAAGACCAATGGCCAGTGTTTGTTCACCGCCCCCCCCCCTTTTTGTGGTGGTGTGGTTGTTCACTGCTCGATTTGCTGCTGTGAGATTATTTATCCTGTGTGTTTTCTTAGTTATGGTTATCCTGTTCAGATTGAGTTTTCCTTCAAGTCCCTTCTGTAGAGCTGGGTTTGAGGATAGATATTGCTTGATCTTTTTGAATTGTGAGATGTCTTTCTTTCTCCATCTATCATATCTGAGAGTTTTGCTGGATATACTAGTCTGGGCTGACATCTGTGGTCTCTTAGAGTTTGTAGAAAATCTGTCCATATGATTCTGGCTTTTAGAGTCTCCATTGAAAAGTCAGGCGGTATTCTAATGGGCCTGCCTTTATGTTACTTGGTTTGTTTCTCTTGCAGTTTTTAATTTTCTTTCTTTGTTCTGTATATTTTGTATTTTGATTATTATGTAGCAAGGGGACTTTCTTTTCTGGTCCAATATATTTGATGTTCTGTATGCTTCTTGTACATTTATAGGCTTCTTCTTTTTCAGGTTGAGAAAATTTTCTTCTATAACTTTTGTTGAAAATATTTTCTGCACCTTTGATCTGGCTCTCTTCTCCTTCTTCTGTTCTTAATATTCTTAGTTTTAATTTTTTCATAGTTTCCCAGATTTCCTGGATGTTTTATGCCTGGATTTTTTTAATTTAACAGTTTCTTTGACCAAGTTATCTATTTCTTCTACTTTGTCTTCAGTGACTGAGATTCTCTCTTCCAACTTTTATATTCTATTAGTGTGTCTTGGCTCTGAGGTTCCTGTTCAAGTTTTTAAATTTTTCATTTCCAGTTTTCCTTCACTATTTTTTTTAAATTGATTCTATTTCCACTTTTATTTCTTGAACAGTTTTCTTCATTTCATTTCACTGTGTGTGTTTTCATAGATGTCATTCATATCCTCTTTAAGGTCTCTACTATATTCATAACAGCTCTTTTGAAGTCCTTGTCTTGTGCTTCAGCTATATTACATTTCTCAGAGCATACTGTAGTGTTGCACAGTTGCTATGCTTTAGTGGAGACATATTGTCCTGGCTGCCATTGATTGTGTTTTTACTCTGACATCTAAACATCTGGGTTTGGGATGACTGTAATTCTAAGTGTTGACATCTGGTCTTGTCTTTGTTGGGTGGGTTTCCTGCTCTGTTTTCTGTTGCTGTCTCTGGATCTTAGGACTATGTGGTGGCTGTTTGTTACCTGGTAGGGTGTGCTTCTGAGGCCCTGCCAAGTGTGACAACTAGAGATCTTAGGTAGAACTTGTTTGGGGGCTTGAGGGTGGATTAAAGTGGAATTGTCTGAGATGGTCCAGGGGTGGGAGGAAGGCTGGGTCTGTCAGGAAGATCTGATTCCCTGGCCAGTGAGGCCAGTAGGTTTCCAAAGAGAGAGAGAGAGAGAGAGAGAGAGAGAGAGAGAGAGAGAGAGAGAGAGAGAGAGAGAAAATCTTGATTGTTGACAGAGGTGTGGACTGATGAAGGAAGGCTGCTGGAGAGGATCTGCTTAGTTCCTGAGGTTGAGGGCAGAGACCAGGAGAGGCACAGCAGGCAGTCTGCTACAAAGCTGTGGTGGTGGTGGTGGTGGGGCACTGAGAATTGGAATTGGAGGTTGAGAAGGAGAGTGAAAATCCCTTCCCTGATTCTCTGGCTAGCATAGGCAGCAGGTTTCCAGGGAGAGACCAGCTCAGGTGTTGTCAGGTAAAACAAAAGGATGGGGTGAGGAAGGAAGGCTGATTTTCTTGCTATTGTCTTCAGTCGGTCACGAAGCCCCTAAGATACAAATGAAATCATACTGCTTTGAGCAGAGGATCAACGTGTCTAATTGAATACATGAAAACCCACTGAAAATTCTCACCATGTTCTACAGGGACCTAGGCGATGGGCGCCTTGTCACTTCCCAAGTACTTCTCCCTGACTCTGCCCTCACACTAGCCCCGCTGCCCTCTTGCTGTTCCATGAGAGGGTCCCATCAGAAACATCCCATTTATTCTTCCTTCTCTTGGGGCCTCTTTTCTCACCAATTTCTGCCAAGACTTCACTTCATGAGGCCCCAACTCCATAAGACTAGAGTCCTGCTTTGCCCTCTTCTTGGACTGGAGTGCTCGTTGACCTCCACCCAATGCAGCCTCCTTCAGACTAAGCTGTTGCTCTCGCCTTTGTGTCTGGAGTGCAGCAGACAAGAAGCATACACTCCTTTTAGGTAACTATGCATTGGAAACTGTATGACAATGACTTTTCTAAAGATTATAAGCATCCCCACTTCTGTCTGTAGAAATTGGGGGAAATACAAGAAGGAGTAAAAGTCAGACTATCCAAGCAAGAGCTTGGAAGATAAGACAGAAGAGCATTCTATGCAAAGGAAGGGGCTATGAAAAGATACATATGCTTCTTAGTCCTAGAACAAAGGCCTATGTGTAAATTCCTCTCCAATGTACTGAATATAAAATCCTACGTCAAGACATGTTTTGGAAAAGAAATCTATTCAACCCAAGTTCTAATTCAAGGTTATTTCAAAGTCTTAATATTTTTTTCATATCTAATCTTTAAGAGGGAAGACAGGATCACAGGGTATAACAAGCCTGTGATACCAGTGAACGTTTACTCAGGTCAAAAAGACCAAGACCCTTAGAAGACCGGGGAAGGGAAGCGGCATAGATCTACCTAAGACTATTGGGGACTGCAATAATTCTTCCATGTGTCCAGGAAATCTTCCAACAGAGAATGCAGGCTGATGTGGGGAAGCATGGCAGAACCACAGCGCCTTACTGTGGGGAATGACACCAAGGAGACCAGGGTGGTCCTGGCTTCCTTCTGATTCGCTGAGTGTCTTGAATGGGTCTTATGCAGGAGTAATGGAAAATCAGCTGTATTCACAATGACAGGAAACTTTTCATGCTTCAAAGCTTAAGGTTTGCTGAAGCTGAACCCCACAAACATTCCCGGCCCCCTATGAGATCAAACTGGAAGAGACCTGCCTTAATGTGATGAAAACCTTGACCTAAATTGCTGGGCCACACAACACTTCTGCACTCATACATGCAGGACACAGAGCACTGAAGTGGCTCCGGATAAATTGATGTTATGTGTTTATTTCAAGAACTCACCAAGAAAAACCAGTTTAGAATCATTTTGTTTGCTCTCCAAATCCTACCATAGACCTAGATGAGGTCAGGCCTCTGGTCTTCCATATACTCAAAGGGACATGTTAAAGGCTTTTAAAAAATGATCTGTGCTTGTAACTGCAGCTCTCCCAAGAGATTTTAAATATACTGCATGTCTTACCAACAAATATTTTTTGTGTGTCTATGGTATGTGGGAGAATGTATGTGTGTGAAGGTATGTGTATGCATGTATGTGAATGTGGCATGTGTGCAGGCATGTGCATGCTGCAACTTGGATATGAAGGTCAGTGGACAACCTTGGGCCAGTCTTTATCTTTCTCCCTGTTTGAAGCAGTGTGTCTTTCGCTGTTTGCCTCTGCAGTACACACTTCAGGCTAAGTGGCCCACCAACTTCTGGATAATCCCCTTGTCTCTGCCTCCTATCCTACCCTAGGATTGTTGAATTTACCAATGTGATTACAGTTCTGACTTTTAACTGACTTCTGAGAGCCTGACCTCAGGTCATCAGGCTCACATGGGGCAAGTTGGTTCCATTATTATTATTATTATTATTATTATTATTATTATTACTATTATTATTATTATTTGCCACCAACCTATCTTCCTGTCTATATTAAACACCTATGAATCTCATTTGATAGTTTTCCTTATAACCCTCACATTATTACCAGCTACTAAGTTTTTTGTTTTTCAATCTGGAAATTCAGCTTTTTGGAAAGTTAATAATAAAAAGACACATTTCTATATCTTTGCAGCATTGTTATCATAAATATTGGTCACAGATTGGCCAATGTCCTGGTATATAAGGTGAGCCAAACTTCCATTTTTGTGAGCAGGGCAGAAAGAAAATGAAATTTTACAAAGATGAGTCTATGTCTGGATCTTGTTCTGGCCCCCAGAACATATATCATTTCCTACATTTAGAATCAGTATGCTTTATTCTTGTTTATTTTTTTATCTGTAAAATGCAACACTGTAATATCAAACAGATGGGGCCTTAGGAGACCCAACAGCAGGGCTTGCTTTGTTTCCGGCCAGAGCCTTACTATTATTTATTAAGTATCTTTGCACTTTGCTCAGAAGTGTGTGTGTGAGCTAGATTTTATCAGACAGTGGGGTTTATCACCCATGATGTTTTGCTTTTGAGTCTAAGTTTCTCAGAAATAGATTTAATGATTGTTATAGGTATTATCAATGACTTTATTAATGTGAGTTTTGACTTATGATCTGTTTCCTTTAAATTCTAGCTAAGAAAGGTATACCAAGCAAGTATCTGTTCCTTTTAAACATAGTCACAGTGTTTATTATGAATGATAAGTGATTTTGTGATGAAATTTATGTTGTTGTATCCCCAGTAATGAAATTCATTAATAATAACCATTATCATCCAACTACTTTCAATATCTTGAGAATAGCACTTGATATTATGAGCTGAGTAGGAATAATTGAACTTTAATCAGCATCCCTAGGATTCAGAGAGCAAGAATATCAAACTGATTTCATTTACAGTACGACAGTAAAGGCAAGAAAGAATATTTTGAATTATTGAGTGTGACATGGTGGGTTTATGTTGGGGAAACTGAGGCTGAGTCAGTGAGACAATGAGCATGGTAATAGAGACAGCACTACCCCTCAGGCTATCAAGCTGCAGAGTTTCACTATGGCCCAGGCTTTTGCCTGTACTGGATCCTCTTTCAGACCCATGGCTGGAGTCTCCTGTTCTCTATGGCAGTGTCAGAACTCTGAGGCTGGAGAATACAAAGTCCAGCTTTCTCCTAGGGCTCACAGATCCCGCAGACCAGGAATATGAGTGATGCCTAGTGTGGTTGGCTTATCCTTCTTTACTGGGAAGATTTAACAGGTATAGGTAGTTCAAAGTGCATAGTGCTAGAATTATATCAAAGAATTCTTCTCTAAGTCTCTGGCATCATGAAAAGGGCCTGGGTCAGGAGAAGGGATGGATGGCTGTCCTATATGTGACTTTTTTATGTGGCCTTGTCTATACCAAGAAGGCCTCGGAGTAGGGAGACTCCTCCATAATGACTTAGGGCTCTAAGAACAAAGGCCATAATGAATGAGGTAGGAGTTGCTTAGTCTTCAATGAACCATTTAAATATTGTCCTCAGTAGTTCAACAACCACTTGCTCCATCAGGTTTAAGAAAAGGGAGACTCCACTTCTGATGGGAGGATCATCATGTAAGAAAATACCGGAGCGAGTGTTTGCTGAGACCATGTTAGGTGCCAGACAATAAGCCCTCAAGGAGATAGAAGCCACTAGGATCCATTCTCCATCTTCAAAGCCTTTCCAGTGTATAAAGAACCAAGGTGCATGTTGCCAGAGCTATCTGTTAATGACAGTACAGAAATGGATATTTTGAATGTGTAGTAGGGAGGACCGGTGAATGAATGAAACCACATAACATGCAGAAACTCAAAGGACAGATAGCATTGTGATAGATGGTGACAGTGTTATGGCAGGTTATTGTTCAAAGGAAGGGTTGCATAATACGTAGATCTAAGAATGTATTTCTGCAAGGAATTCATCAAATAGATTTCTATCTCTCACTACAGGGAAATTAAATCCAGATGGGTCAAGGCAAAGCTTTAAAATGAGTCGAAACAACATGGATGAAATCATCCTGCCCTTGAAGTTGGGAAGGATTTCTTCATCAGGACACCCAAATCATTCATTACTGGTCTCCAGTGGAAATGAAAAACATTTGGTTATCAAACAATATCTTAGAAAATTAACATAAATATAAAAAAACAGGAAGATATTTGTAATGCACATCTCACTGAACTATAAACCAGCCTGCATCTCTCTCTCTCTCTCTCTCTCTCTCTCTCTCTCTCTCTCTCTCTCTCTCTCTCTCTCTGCCATCCATCTATGTATAAATGTATCTGTTATCTAGCTAGATACCATCGATCTATCCATCATCCATCTGTCTGTATCATCTACCAACATAAAAATAAATGAGGAAAAGGCCTTTTAGTTAACAGAAAAATGGACCCAAGGAATTCCATTTTACTGAAGAGAAATGTATATATGAGTAATAAAAAATTGCTACTTTGTTTATTAACAATTACGGCACAGATTTGGTTGGCAGAAAGTATCATGTTATTGAAAGGATAAATGGCACTGGTTGTTCAGTGGAAGAGTCACAGGCCATGGCTACCAGAGTTAGAATGGGCTTTATCAGAAAGAAGAGGGGATAGGACAGAGAAGCCAGGCCTGGCAGAGAGGAAACAGAAAGAAAGGCACAGAGAAAGTGGGGGTTCATGTGTGGCCTTTTAAGGTGGGGACACAGTCGCCTGCTGATGACGTAAGGCATTAAACCTGGAAGAGTGAGAGCAGGATCCTTACAGTTACACATACTGGGCTAGACACCATAACTGGAAAATGTGCCAAAGAAAAAGCTGATATAGCATTTGGAAAATCTCATGGCATTTGAATAGAAGACCTACATTCCATCCCTCAAGGTGTCCTAATAGTCTTCATTTGCAGACACTTTACTTGTAATATTTTTGGTCCCACTAGAGAGTGAGGCATCAGAAATGATCTTGGAATGCCTTGTCAAAGGTAACATGAATGAGTATTATGAATTGAAAAGGGAAAGTAGGGCCCTAATACATTAAAACCATCCTTTAATTTTCTTCCTAAACAAACAAACAAACCCAACTCTCCCTTTTCCAGCCGCTATCAGTCGCCGGTAGTTCCTCAGCTAGGGGTGGGAGATTGTGATCACCTTCCTCCATGCTGGCATTGTCTGGCACGATTTTACACAGGTCTTGTGTGTGTATTCACACTTGCTATGAGTGCAAGTGTGCCACTATACTGGTGTGTCCAGGAAGCAGTATTTTTTATAGTCATACGACTTCTGAATCTTACCTTATTTTTGCCTCCTCTTATACTATGACCCTCGAGCCTTGAGAGGAGGGTGTGTGGTACAGATATCCTGCTTAGGGCTGGCCATTCTACAGTCTTTTATTCTCTAAACATTGACAAGTTGTGGTTCTCTGAGATAATTGTCATCTACTGCAAAATGAAGCTTCTGTTAATGAGGGTTAACCACTCTCCAGTGGTTGGCTTGGCACCCATGATTTTTATGAACAGCAAAACTTACATTCAATTTTTTTTAAAAGAAGACACAAAGTGGAGGTGAATATGATCAACATAACATTGCCAAGTCCTGTGCTCATTGCATGAGTTGGCTGTTTGAAACCTGGAGCTTATGCAGGGACACTTGGCTCAGGCTGGGAGGAAGGAACTGGACCTGCCTGGACTGAGTCTACCAGATTGATCACAGTCCTTGGGGGAGGATTTGCCCTGGAGGAGGTGGGAATGGGGGGTGGGCTGGGAGTAAGGGGGGGGGGTGGTAGCGGGGAGAATAGGGGAACCCGTGGCTGATATGTAGAACTGAATGGTATTGTAAAATAAAATAAAAAAAATAACATTGCATGGAATTTTCACATAATTAATAAATAAAATAAAACAAAACAATTAGACTTGTGGTAGCTTCCACAGGGAGATGGACATGTATGCAAGTGGGCTGACAGAACTGAGTTTTAAAGAAATGGAAACCCATTCCTGTGACACTTTTATGGTATTACATCCAGCAGCCATGATAATAGGTTTATTTTTTTAGAAAAATTTTGTGTAGACTCTTGAATACCACCTCTTTCTAGCTGCCATTCAGGATTATTAGAGAAAACATATTAAGTGTACTTATATGGAAATTGATCAGGTTCTTGAGACATATACTATTGTCTTTCTTATCCAGCTTGTTTGTGGGGAGTAGAAATGTGGACCAATGAACATGGAGTTTGCATTGGAATTGGAGAAGTATGGGGCAGAGAGGATATTTGTAATGAAGAAGCATTGCTGGCCATAGATCTTGTCGTACTTGGCCTTGAGAAAGCTGAGACAACAGAAAAAGTCATTGTTGACTTAGTAGAAAAAGATGACTTAAGGCACACATCCATGAGATGGAACCTATACTCAACACTGCTTGAGCAACCAAGAATCAGAGACTATATAGCCCAGAGACCTAGGGTAAAACCCAATACAACTGATTAAATAAAAGACAATGATAAAATGTCCTAATCACTTTCTGTTATATTCGTAGATCAGTGCCTTGTTCATCCTTCATAAGAGAAGCTTCCTCCTTCTGCAGATGGGAACAAATACAGGGACTCACACTCAGACATTACACATAGATAGATAGATAGATAGATAGATAGATAGATAGATAGATAATAGATAGATAGAGACAGACAGACAGACAGACAGACAGACAGACCTTGGAATGCATCACTTGAAATGGGATGTCTTCACCAAATCCTTCCCCTCAGAGCTCAGGGAACCCTGCAGAAGAGGAGATGGAAAGAATGTTAGAGCCAGAGGGGATGGAGGGCACCAGGAGAACAATGTCCTATGAATCAACTTCGTAAGGCTCATATATGCTCACAGAAACTGAAGCAGCAAGCACAGAGCCTATGGGGGTCTGCACCAAGACCTCTGTGTATATATTATAGTTCTCGTTTTCATAGTTTTATGGGTCTCTCAGATGTGTGAACAAGTGGGTCTAATTCTTGTGCCTTCTCCTGGGCTCATTTCCTTCTGTTGTTTGTCTGGTCCAACTTCAATGTGATACTTTTTGTTTTGTCTTATCGTATTTTATTTTGTTGTGCCTTGTTGTTATCTCTGGAAAGCCTGTTCTCTTCTAATGAGAGAAAGAAAGGCAGTGGGTCCTGATAGGAGAGGATGTGGGGAGGAACTGTGAGGAGCAGAGGTGGGGGAACTGTAATCAGAATATATTATATAAGAAAGGAATCTGTTTTCAATAATAGTGGGGGAGGGGTGTTTTGAAAGATAGCCAGAGTGGGAACTGCACAGAAGAGTATAGGATGGAATTTAGCTGTTAGAACAGATTGGTAGTTGATGGAATGAAGCTTGGGTTCAGGAGACTGTGGGTAAGTACAGGGCAGCAGAAAAAGTGCAAGGGCTTCCTGATATTTCTACCAGCTTTCTATGACAACCAAGGCTGACTAGAAATGCCCAGATGTGGGAAACTCTGCTAAGTAGAAAGGTTAGTGGGATGATAAGGAGTCTGATTTTGTTAGTTGCAACATAATTCTTTTATCAACATGACCTTGATGACTTCATCAAGCAGATCCTGTGAAGGCTCCAAGCTTCTGAATAAACACAAAGGGAACAGTCTGGACCATTGGAAGTTCTCCCAGATATACCAGATGACATTAACATGGAGGGAGTGTTCCTGACTGCTGCAAGCCTGCCTTCCATTTTACCTCAAGAGCTTCCATTTTACCTCAAGATCCAGCCCTCTGTGCCTTCACTTCTTTAGAGGAACTCCTGATCCTAAGAGCTCAGTTTGGAAGCAACTTATTTGCATCACCTTTTCCACAATGGTTAAATCAGATCACCGGGAACAGGCCAGTCAAATAGAAGTCACGCTTCAAAGGCCTGACTGAAGACTGTTCCGACAACAGGAGTCAGAAATCACGGAGAATGATGGAAAAGCCAAAACAGTGTTGGAAAACATGAGGAAACTGGTGAAGGAACTGTTCAAAGAGATGAATCAACTCTCCACAGGAATTATCTCTGTGCGGAAAACACTGGTAACCTCTTTCCTCAATGTGCAAAAGATGAAGTAGGAATTTACTCATCCAAAGTTAGTTCTCGGTGATCACACAAACGGCCTGCAGCCTTCCTCACTGTCTTGCTAAATGATTCGAGGCTCCTTTGAGTGGTTCTATTTCGTCCCAGCACTGGGTGGTGTCTTAACTATTGCTACTACAACAATAGGTATTCATTTATGTAAAGCACGGGACATTGCCATGTCACATTGTCCATGGTTACCGTACTGCTGTACCCTTATGTCATCTTTACAGTTACATCCAAAGAGCAGGTAGTTTTTAAAGTAATGGAACGCCAGCTCTAACGTGGGACTATTTCTAGCTCTGCACATGGATTCTCTGACAGTACAGCACATTCTGCAGAAGTGCTTTTGTTAAGCTCAAGCATGCACTTTGCCAAGACTGACTAAAGCAGAGAGTTTCCAGCACTGATTACTTAGCTGCCTCCTCCTCCTCCTTGGCTTCTCCCCAGAAATTACTGATCATTTTTGTTGTCTTCAGAATTTTCCTATTCCAGAATGTTACATAGTTGGAATCAAATAGCAGGTACCATTTCAGATTGGTACCTTTAACATTTAAGTCTTCGTTAAGGGACCCACACACAGTGTGGGTCGGGGGAAGACTTCCCCTGGTACCTAGATTAGACAAAAAGCACAACCAAGCACCTATTTTCACAGAGAGATCCTTTATTAAGGGAGGAAGAAAAGTAAAGTGGCTGATTTCTGACTCAGGCAGAAATCAGCAGCAAAGGACCTTCCAGGTGTGAGTTTTAAGAGGAAAAATAAAAGGGAGCTCTGGGTTAGTATGGGCTAGGATGTGGTGGTGTTTTGGTTGGGCATGTTAATTAGGGGAGGCAAAGGGAGCTTCTGATTGCTGGATTTCAATACTTTGATAGCTGGACCTTGGTGATCAGCCTTCGGAATGAGTCTGACATAAGAAAGTGTCCAAATAAGGGAATCGACCTTGGTGGCTGGCTTTAGGGATGTAACCCATGGTTTATAAGGGACAGGGAAAGAAGAAAGGCAAGGCCTGCCAGAGTCATGTTTGCCATGCCTGGGCCCGCTAGAGTCCTCCAGTCACTGTGCCTTCCTGTGGCTTGATAGTTCATTTCTTTTTGACACTGAATAATAACCCTTTTGGTGGAGAAACCATGGTTAGAGGACTGCTTTGTGGCTTCCAAATTTGGACAATAATGAGCAAACATCCATGTGAAAATCTCTGAGTGGAGTGTGTTCTCATCTCATTTTGGGTAAACACCAAGGTACATAATTACAGGATCCTATGGGAGGGGTGGAAAACCGTCAAGCTCTCTTTTGGAACATCCACCATTTTGTTCACCCTCAAGCGGTGTTACTTCCATATCCTAGTCAGCCATCAGTATTTGAGACGTTGGCTGTTCTAATAGGTGTACAGTTGTTTCTTTTTATTTTATTTTATGCCCCAGTGTTTGAACCTATGGTCTTGTACTCTTAATTTTTGATTTAATTTGTAATTCCAAATGGCATAGGAAGTTTATTTCATATGCTTATTTTCTATCTGTATATCTTCTTTGATGAGGTGTTTAGATCTCTGCCCATTTTTAACAAGGTGCTCATTTTCTTACTGGTTCTAAAACTCTTACAAACTCATTGGGCTTGCCAGTTGGTGGTGGCGCACGCCTTTAATCCCAACACTTGGGAGGCAGAGGCAGGTGGATCTCTGTGAGTTCGAGGCCAGCCTGGTCTACAAAGGGAGTTCCATGACAGCTAGGACTGTTACACAGAGAAACCCTGTCTCAGAAAATAAAACAACAACAACAACAACAACAAACCTCATTGGGCCAACAACAAGAGACAGGCTTGCTTTATCTTTTTCTATATCTCATCCCAAGTTCACTGTTGCTCTTTCTTCTAACTCCGGTGCTCTTTAAGCCCCCAGTCCTCAAATGTGCCCAGCCCTTCTTTATGGCCATACTCTCTGCTTGAACCACCTGTATTGTTAGTTTCTCTCCTCCTCCTCCTCTTCTTCTTTCTGGCTAAATTAACAAAGCCAGTGTCATCTAGAAAGAGCGAGCCTCAACTGGGAAAATGTCTTCATCAGATTGGTCTGTAGGTCAGTCTTTGGGGCATTTTCTTTATTAACTATTGATGTGGATGGTGGCACTCCTGAACAGCTAGTTCAGGTTTGCATAAAAGAAGCAAACTGAGTGAGCCATCAAGAGCAAGCCAGTCAGCAGCATTCATTCATTATCTCTGCTTCAGTTCCTGCATCCAGGCTCCTAACTCCCTTGAGCTCCTGCTTTTCCTTCCTTTAGTGATAGACCTGGGACATGTAAGGCCAGAAACCTTTTCCTCCTTAAGTTGATTTTGGTCAATGTTTGGTCACAGCAACAAAGAGCAGACTGACGCAATGTTCTTCCTTTTGTACAAGCAGCTCCTTCCATCCTTAGAGGGCTTCCTTAGGAGTCTTCATTCCACAGCAAGGTCAGATCTCCTATGTGCTGTCTCAGTCAAGTGCTGATCAATTTAGACATTTAACAGCTGTCTTCCACAGTAGAGCAGACGCTCTATAAATGCTCATTGTTCAACACTGTGCTTTGCTCCTGCTCAACGCTTTAATTCACATAAATATTTCATTGTTAAGTGAACAAGCAAGTAGAAAGATTTACACAGTGCTCTTCTGTCTCTTGCAATGTGAGGCTGAGGAGGACAAGCAAGGCAATTTCTCTGCACAACTTGGTAGCTCTTTACAGGCCTCAAGTCAACCATTGCTCTTTCCATTTTAAAAATAGGAATACCTTCCCCCAGACAAATACAAGGACCATAAAGATATGGGATTTAATTTGTAGTTATTTTCATTCTATAAGTTCAACATAGTATTTAGGTTCTGGAGACTTGTGTTTGGTAAGTCATTTCTTGGGGTATATTTTGGATATTTTAAGGTTTTCTTGATTTCATCTGTCATAGAGTGGAGATTATAATAGTTGAATTTAGCTTTAGGGGAGAAGAGTCTAGTCTTTAATAATATTATTCATCATTACCAATAAGAACAAAAGGAATTCTAAGAAATTAAATTATTTCACACACACACACATATATACACTCATACACTCACACATAAACACACATACTCATACACACATACACACTCATACGCACACACATGCAGTTGGATGGTCTGTATGTCAAATCTGTTGCTCTGATTGGTCAATAAAAAAAAAAAAACACTGATTGGCCAGTGGCTAGGCAGGAAGTATAGGTGGGACTGACAGAGGAGAAAAGAAAGAACAGGAAGGCAGAAGGAGTCACTGCCAGTTGCCACCATGACAAGAAGCATGTGAAGACACAGGTAAGCCACGAGCTATGAGGCACATGGCAAGGTATAGATTTATGGAAATGGATTAATTTAAGATATAAGAACAGTTAGCAAGAAGCCTGTCACGGCCATACAGTTTGTAAGCAATAAAGTCTCTGTGCTTACTTGGTTGGGTCTGAGCGGCTGTGGGACTGGCCGGTGATAGAGATTTGTCCTGACTGTGGACCAGGCAGGACTGGGGAAAACTCAAGCTACACACACACACACACACACACACACACACACACACACACACACTTTGAAATGTTTAGCTCCAAGTTTCAGTACTCTTTCACCTTAATGTCTATGACAGGGCTTAAATAGTACGGGGTTGAAGCAATAATTGAAGGGAAAGTGGTAGACATTTTGCACTTCCTTCTTTAAAAGCTTGTCTCCTGTACTTTGTAAATGGCTGCAGGAGAAAAATACTGAAGATGTGGATGAGGAGTCACATGAATTAGGTAGAGACTGCTAGATAGCTGTGATAATTGGTAGAAGACAATTCAAACTTGGCCTCTAGTTAACTTAGATACAGAGGCTCAGTTTGGTGCCTAAAAAATTTCAAGTGAATGCCCTTTATTATGCCCCTTATTATTTCTTATCTTATTTGAATGTTCCTCCAGTGCAATTTTCTCTGTAATTACAAGAAATCTAGATAAAATTCCTCAGCCTAACTTTTATCTCTCCAGAGTGTCATCTGTGCCTTGGACAGCACTCATCATTGGCCCACATGAGTGTTTGGATGCCTTTTTTCTGTCCCAGAAGTTAGTTTCCAATTGGCTTACCCTCAGAAAGATGGAGTGAAGAACTGGATGTGAACTTTGAGGTGGGGGAGGGTGAAGGTTCATTCGCAGCATAAACCACGATGAAGGCAGAGGAGTAGTTCTCCCACTCTTGAGAGCCTGCTGGCATGAGCAGACTGCCATTGCTTAACGATGCTTGCTCTAAACAGAGCAGTCCTGCTGAGGTACTAGGCCTGTGTCTGCAGCTGGGAGGTGGAGCAGGACACAGGAATCCTTCTCAGGCGTCATCCTCATTTATGCTTCAAATGAAGTTGTGGTACCTGGTTGCTTAAGCAGGCCTGTATTTCATGCAATGTTCTTACTTAAGAAGACTCACATACACACTCACAAGCATAGGTCAT
Source organism: Peromyscus leucopus (assembly GCF_004664715.2). Lineage (NCBI taxonomy): Eukaryota > Metazoa > Chordata > Mammalia > Rodentia > Cricetidae > Peromyscus > Peromyscus leucopus. The sequence continues at coordinate 25,795,560 of NC_051071.1, forward strand.
AAATGGCTGCTGAACAGTTACAATGGGAGGTCTTAGTGATGTGGCACAAAGGCATGTTTATATATGTAGTAAGGTCGTCCTTAACTTCTCAAAATCTTTAAGACCCGGCTAAATGTATCTGTATTCCTTATGTTCCTCTTCAACTAGTATATAATGGAAGCATAATCTGTCCTGTTTGCTGTGTTCCGGGGGAATCATGGACAGTAGAAGGCTAATATGGCTCACAGGGTTTCTGTAATGAAACAGCTTCTTTCCAGAGAACACCTTTTAAAAGATACTAAGTACTACATGGCATTCTGCTCCACAGAGGGAGGTAAATTAAAAATAGGTTCCAAGTGAATACTTAAAGCTCATGGTGACCACCATGTAGAGTCTACCTTTTGTCCCAGGTGATCCTCATTCAGGTATGTTTGGGAATCTACTTTTTTCTTTATATTAAGTTAACCCCCTGCTGGAGTTTGAGTATGTCCTTAAGGGTAATTCAATGAAAGAATGCCTCTTCAGTGCTTGAATTCCTATTCTTCCTAAACATTTTTAGTGATTATTCCTATGAAGGGTATATTGGAAAATCTTGGTAAATAATGATATTAAGCAGTGCTTAAAGAAAAGAACATTTGAAACAAAGGGTCTAGGCAGGTGACATAATCAAGAAATGTTGATCGCAGGTGAATAAATTGCTGTCTTTCACCTCATCTGGAGACCTAGGGCAATGTCAACTGCGTGAGAAGGTAAATTCCACTACTTGTGTGTTATGTGTCACCTTAAGACCACACTTCAAAAGGCCAGAAGATCATGTCCAAACTTCTGTTCCCAAGGCTGAATCCCGTGGGTGCCTTTGCTCAGACCTTGCAGGCAAGCCGGGGGGGGGGGGGGCAGGGACATCATTTGGACACACTGTTTGTGTACAGCAGAGTACTGGTGGGAAAGAAGCCTAGTCTGCAGACCCTTAGAATATCTACTTTTGAAGAAGGCAACTTCTAGAAGGAGAGCCAAGTGTCAGGCAGAAGTGGAGTACTGTTATCTAGAGTGACACATGGGATCAGTGGGCAGGTGGAGCCAGCATGAGGTCCTGTTACACACAGAACTGTGTGTGTGGAACTTGTGAATTCCAGATAATGGTACAAGCATCAAGGCTTCTGGCTGCACTCTGGTTGAGCAGCAATGAGCTGGGGCATAAGCAGTGTTTCACTGCAAAGCCTCCCTTCCCTGAAACCCAAGGCTGCATCTGTACAGGCAGAGGGCATGACCTTTTGACTTATTTCTTTAAATTGGAGAAGTCAACAAACTCAACCTAAGCCTCAAATAGTCAAAGGCTCTCAGGTTTTTTATACCAATCTGAGCATGCTAGGAATATTCAAATGATTATGATTTTCCATTCATGGTATTAATATTCAGGCTGAAAGCAATTCATTTCATGTTTATGGCATAGAAAGGCTTCTACACTATTGATGTCACCTATCACACTAACAGATGTTTAATTTCTTCTTTGTCAGCGATAGAAACTCTGCCTATAGTGATAGAAAAGAAGGTAGACCAAAGAGTCCACATCTTGTCCTGGCAGAGTGGAAGAGGGAAGGCTGGTCAGCAGGTCTTAGCTACCTGGACACAAACCAACCAGATGTGGGTGCTGGACTAAGAGACGTTTAAAATCTTGATGGTTATTCTTGCACAAAAAAAATCTCAGTTGTGAAAGGTGATGGGGTCTGCTAAAAGAGGGGTTCAAAATACAATGCCAGCACATTTTCAGGTTGAGCAGGCTGGTACATGCCTGAATCTTAGCATGGGTGTTAGGAAGAGACTGAGGCAAGAAGCTCGTGACTTTGAGGCTATTCTGTACTACATAGGAAGATTTTGTTTCAAAATATAAGATAAAATAAAATAAATTTGGCCCTGGAGAAATAGCTTAGAGGTTAAGATCAGAAGTTAAGAGCACTGGCTGCTCTTCCAGGGGTCTTGAGTTCAATTCCCAGCAACCACATGGTGGCTCATAAACATCTATAATGAGATCTGGTGCCCTCTTCTGGCATACAGGTATATGTGAGTATAAAACACTGTATACATAATAAATAAATAAAATTAAAAAAAATAAGGAATAAAATAAATTCTATAAAAGCATATTCTCAGTGCCCTGGTGCACAGGAACTCAATCTCAGGACCTGTGACCACATGTACAAAATCTGCATAAGATCAAGGCGATCACAATTTTAGCACGGATAGGGAGGTGCTCATAAAGTTCTACCCCTAGCTGAAAAGCTATTAGCAACTGATGTCTGCTGGGAAAGGGGGAGTTAGCTTTCTTCAGGGATACTGCCCTTGAGAAGCCAGATTCTTTAGGTTTCTACCATTGTTATAAACACCATGTCCAAAATCAGCTTGGGGAGGAAAGAGTCTATTCAACTATTTAACTTGTAGTCTACCATAACATCAAATCAAAGGCAGGAACCGAATCAGAGACTGTGGAGGAATGCTGCTTCCTGGCCTGCTCCCCATAGCTTACCCAGAGTGCTTATGTATACAGCCCACGGCCACCTGTCTAGGGGCAGTGTCATCCGTAATAGGCTGAGCCTTCTCACATCAATCATAATCAAGAAAACGACTCCATAGAGTTGCCTAATGTCCAGTCTGATGAACGCAATTACTCCATGAAGATTTCGTCTTCCAAGATGTGTCTAGGTTTGTGTCACGTTGACAAAAACCAACCAGCACATTCATCATTAACCATGCTCCATACATCCATGCATGTACAGGCAGCACTAAGTGGGCTCAGTGCATTTTTTAAAAAGGAACCCATGAAGTTCAAATGTTAAATGGAGAATAGCGTATTATTGGGAAGAGTGGGAATGGGGGATTGGGTTTGATCAAAATATATTTTATGCTATGAAGACTGAGCAGAAGACAAAGATCCATGTGCCTGTCAGGGGCTCTCCACCCCAGGGCCAGAAGGAGACAACACAAGGCTGCCTGGTGTGGTGCTGGGCAGTCAGGCTAAAAAGTATAGTGTGGGGTATAGGAGAGAGAGAGAGAGAGAGAGAGAGAGAGAGAGAGAGAGAGAGAGAGAGAGAGAGAGAGAGAGAGAGAGAGAGAATGGTTCATGTCCTGTGGAGAGAGGCAGATCAGAAGAGGAAGAGGCGAAGGTGGTGAGGAAGAGGCCTGAGGTGGGTGACCTTTTTGCCACCAGGAACCACAGTGATGTCAGGGCCTGAACTGATGCCAAGGGCCATGTTTGCACCTGTGGCCCTGCAGCAGCTCTGGTCCATGTTGATGTCTGTGGTTCCTGTTACCACTGAAGGCCCAGAGGATAAGGCTGCACAGAGTTGGCCCTGCCCCCGCTGGCTGCAACACTAGAGAGAACTGGCCTAACCCCTCACCAACTGCATCTCTAGGGAGAGCAGGCCTTGAATCTCTCTTGGGCAGCACAAGGGAGCCAATCCATTTGACAGGGGCACCGGAGAACCAGTCAGAGAATCTGAGTGTGAGAAATCAGGTCCTGCCCCTCATCTGCCATATGATGGCAAGAGCAAGGGGGAGATGCTCTCTTCCCTCCTCTCACAGCCTGCAGCCCGCAGGAGCGCAGGCCCCTGGGTCATGAGAGTGGATGAGCTCTGCCCCTCACTTGCTATAGCGCTTGGGAGAGCAGGTCCTACACCTCACCTGGGCTGTACTGTAGTGCTGACCAAGCTTGGCGGGGCTCAGGTGTGCCTGCCCTGTGGCTGTGAGAGTGGGAGAGATGGCTCTGCCCCCATCATCTGCCATGTGGTGGCGAGGGTAAAGGAGAGAAGCCCCTGCCCCTGCTGCCCATAGCAGGTGGGAGAGCTGTCCCTGAGGTCACAAGGGCAAGAGAGCTGGCCTTGCCTCTCACCAGCTGCAGTACTAGGCAGAGTGGCCCCTGCACCTTGCCTGGGCAACATAGTAAAGCTGGCCCTGGGGGTGTAGGTGTAGGTGAGTCGCCCTGAGGGTATGAGAGCAGGAGAGCCAGCCCCGCCCCTTGCTCCTTACTGCACAGGGTGAGCTAGATGGGGAAAAGCTGGCAGGCTGACCAACCCAGCAACCACCCAGGCCCAAAGCCAGGGCTATGAGTTGGCCCATCCCAACATCTACCTCATCATTGATCTGCTGGAGCACATGAAGGCGCCCGTCTTACAGATCCAAAGTTGCAGGATCTCCAGGACACAGGACAGCAAGAGGTTATCCAAGAGGAGGCCCAGTGGGGATCCAGCATCAATAGTGTAGCAAAAACCAGAGGCCTTGAACCAGACCAACAACTCATTACAATGAACACTTGCTAGTAAGATCTATGGACTAAAGGGTGACTCACTGTGTTACACTACAGCTTCCATGAGGAGAGTTTTCTTTTATTTTCTTTTCAATTTTATTTTGTTTTATCTTGAGGGAGGGGGCAGAGGTTGCAAGAGCAGAGGATAAATGTGAAGGGGCAGGGAGGTGAGTGGAATCAGGATGCATGATATGAAAGCCACAAAGGATCAATAAAAAGTTAAATTAAAAAATATGTTATATGCATCTATGAAATTCTCAAACAATAAATAATACATTTTAAAGCATATATTTTCCCTTTTCTTTTCACCTTGGTTTCCTGATTTGTCCATATGATTCTCTGGAATGTCACTTGAAGCTACGGGTCTTCTCTGTGAAGCTATCCCCACTCATGGCCATGTTGGCACTGGTTATATTACATTTCACTTGTCTTTAGCTCCCTGTATAAAATCATAGCTCCCATTTCTGATCTAGCACACTGGGCACTGGTTAAATAGCAAACACGGTGTGATGAGTTACAAAAACTTGAACTTTTGTGATTACCATTGGATGTGCAAAGCCTTTCCATTACAGTTAATAGAATGGGCCCTTGGTATTCGCAAATACCAAGTTCAGTAAGCAGTCCTAGAGCACATAAGTCACACCCCACACAGAGACAGAGGAATGGAGGACCACTGTGCATGATGGATGGAGCTAGACATGAGAAGGAGATGAAGACCGAACACGGGGTGACTTTTAATGACTTGTGCATTCAGGCAGAATACAAATATTTGCATGTTTTCTACTTTGGTCCTTTGAACATTTCCTAACTGCCTAAAATTCATCAAAGCTTAGTATTTGCATGTGATTTTTGTAGACATTTGTTTTAATTTATTACATGCACACTTGCAATCATTGTGCTTGACAAAATTTTGCAGACAGAAAATGTCAGTCCTCAAAATGGCCATAATATATATAAAAACAATGATTTGGGGGCACATTGAACTCTCATTTTAGGAAAATTGTTATGGACTTCCATGAAACACAAAGCCTTTATCCTAGAGATTCCATAAGGATGTACTGAGGTAGATGTCCAAACTTAGCATGGAAAGGAGTGTCAGGCATGTAAGAAAGGAGCCATTGTTGGCATTTTTGCCTAATGGAGTCACTAAAGACAGCATGCTGTGCCTTCAAACTCAATTCTCTCCCCAGAATATCTTCCAATACAATTAATTTTGTTTCTGAATGATTGTGAACACTTCTATGTAGCACGAATCCTAAAAGTTCTTATTAATAAAAACAAACCCGGTGCCAGTTATTGGGGTGAATGTTGGAAGATAGAGAAGCAGAACAGGCCACAGCTAACCTCACTTCACCAGTTCCTCAGCTGATCCTGTTTCCTCAGACTGGAAGCCGCTGAGTCCCCATCCAAATGGATCTCAGCTGAACCAGCTCTAGTTCCTGGTTTTCACACCTTATATACCTTTCTGCTTTCTGCCATCACTTCCTGGGATTAAAGGCTCACTTCCTGGGATTAAAGGCGAGAGTCACCATGCCTGGCTGTTTCCAGTGTGGCTTTAAACTCACAGAGATCCGGATGGATCTCTGCCTCCCAAATGACAGGATTAAAGGTGTGAGTGCCACCATTTTCTGGCCTCTATGTCTTTCTAGTAGCTGTTCTGTTCTCTGACCCCAGATAAATTTATTAGGGTGCACGATATATTGGGGAACACAATATCACCACACTTCTAAGGTCATTTCAATTTAAACTTAAAAGTTTTTTTTCTTTCCTGGTCAGGGGACCTTTAAAATTATATCCTAAACATAAATAAATAAAAACAAATTTATCCCCTCCCCATTCACATCTACATTTTAGAACAATCTCTAGTAACTGTTGAATCAAACTATTGTTTGAGTAATCACTTTATCTTCAGTTCCTTTTACAGAATTTGTGGGTCACTGATTTTGCTCAAGTATCTCAGCCTAAGATGGCTTACAGGGTTGTTTTCATCCTGTATCTATCTGACCATGGCTGCCTCAGACAGCAGCTGGAGCTGGCGCATTCTCAAAGTCACCTACCTCCTGTCCTAGTTAGGGTCACTATTGCTGTGATGAAACACCATGACCAAAGCCTCTTGGGGAGGAAAGGGTTTATTTGCCTTACAATTCTACATCATAGTTCATCATTGAAGGAAGTCAGTACAGGAACTCAATCAGATCCAAAACATTTAGGCAGGAGGTGATGAAGAAGCCATAGAGAGGCTCTGCTTATTGGCTTGCTTCCCATGCCTTGCTCAGCCTGATTTCTTATAGAACCCAGGACTACCAGCCCAGTGATGGTGGGCTGGGCCCTCCCCCACCAATCATAATTAAGAAGAAGCTCTACATGCTGGCCTACAGCCCAAAGTGATGGAGGGATTTTGTTAATTGAGGTCCCCTCTCAGATGACTTTAGCTTGTATCAAGGTGACATAAACCTGTCCAGCATACCACCTAAGTCTTGTCCTGGGATGACAATTCTCTTTCTCTCTCTTCAACATCCATATGACCTTTCTGTGTACTGGACTCTGAGTGGGCACTTCTCTGGGTTGTAGGAGGGAGCAGGAGAAGCCAGTGGGTTTGTGGCCATCAGGAAACCTCAGACAGCACACAGCATCACTTCCTCCACACCATGGCAGTGTCTCAGGCCACCCAGGGCTCAAGAAAATGCTTCCTACGGGGTTTCTACAGTTCTCTTCCTATAGCTAAAAGCCTGGGGATAAGAGACAGACTCTCCATCCCTCAAGCATCTGTGGACCACAATGGGGAAGAACTAGAATGATCAGCATAGACTCTTCCTTTCTGGAAGAAGTGAAGGGACCATGAAGCTCCCTGGTCTGGATCAGCTGGGAACCTGTCAGATATTGATCAGCTCAGTCAGTGTGCCAAGTCTAGGCCACTGTCAAATGATGCTATTTGTGGCTTCTGGTTCCATTCTCTGAGTTATGAGTGGTCCTTCTTTTCCCATAAGAAATGGTGGGAAGGTTTCTTAATCTCAGGACTTTCCACAGCTTTATTCTCATTGGGCAACAAACTGACAGATTAGTGGCTTTAAAATGTAAGTTTGTGTTTCAAGGTCTCCATGAGTTCTAAACCCATGTCAAACATAGCCGAGATCCCTGCTAGAGTCACAAGACTGAGTTGAGTGTTGGCCATAATCCTCCTTCAGGCACACCAGTTTCTGGTGGAATTTATTTCTGGGATTCCCTGCTGGTTCTCAGTGGCCAGAGGCTACCCACCATCCCTTGCATGAGAAAAACACATAATGAAAATAATTTGATCTCCTGCCACTAGCTAGGGTGGTCTCAATGTAAGCATTGCAGGTCGGATGGAGAGGGATCCTGGCAGTCAGGAGCCAAGGAATACCACAAACTCACAGTAAGTGTATCAGGCCCTGCTCAGGCCCTGCTCCCCGGAACTCTCATCGAAGTGATGGCAGTTCTGCTTAGGTCCCAGGAGTGCAACAGTTCTGCTTGGCTAAGGGAAGGTTTCTCCAGCAAAAGTGTAGCAGTTAGCTCTGCTCAGCTCGGGCTCCATCGGAAGTTGTTACTTCTCTGCTCCACTCCACTCTAGAGAAAGAAGGTCTCACTCAAACCTCACTCAAGGGATTTTTTAGGAGGGGAGAATCCAGGAGAGTGGTAGCCTCTGCCATATGCCTTAGTGGAAAAGGGCAGCTCCCAACTGAACCGGCACAGGGCCAAAGTGTGTTTCTACTCACTGTCCCTTTTTAAACTTTTGGCTCTGGTTTCAGGGACAGGGTATGTTTCTTTGGATGTCCCTTTTGCTCCACACTCACTTCACTTAGGGGGTTCACCAACTGGGTAAAGCTCCCTTGGATAGCTTACTTTCTTAAGGCCAGTGTGTTTTGGATCATAATCACTTCTGATTATGTTAACAGATGCAGCTAGAAAAGCGCTGGACTGGCTGAGGATAAATTCATGTCCTGTGGAGGCTGGGATCTGGCAGCTGGTTACTTTAGAGCTGTGCCCCCTACATCATTACCCCTGGCAATTTAAGACCAACAACACCTTCATTTATATATATATATATTTCCCCCCAAAGTACTCATGTTTCCATATAGCAAGCATTTAAAAAGATTGGTGGATATTCAGAAGCTACAATTTCAGAACCTATTTCAACTAGCAGGTGCCTAATCACAGGCCCTCTGGTCTTTGGTCTTCTGTACAGTGGTAGTTGGTGCAGGTACCTCAGAGCCTAAGAAACCCTATTTTCAACTGAAAGAGTCTGAGAGGTCCAGACCTGAGGATATCTGCTCATCTCTGACCACCAATTGAACATCTGTATCATTTTATTATTGTCTGCAACTTGTCTATGCTAATAATGGTAAATGAATTTTATTTTCAAATCTATGAGACATGGCAGCTTTTTTTTAATCTTTAAGTTTTGCATGAAAAACAGTGGTCTCTCTTTTCTCACTTGCTTGTTTGTGTTTGTGTGTGTGTGTGTGTGTGTGTGTGTGTGTGTGTGTGTTTGAGACAGGGCCTTAGGTATTTTAGGTGGACACTGAAGACTACTCCTGGTTTTATGCTCATCTTAATACACACCTAGCTAACATACACCAATCACACTTTAGTCTCCTAAACCCATCCTGGATTGCTCTGGAATTTGCTCTTTGCTGTATCACTTCTTGTGGCCATATTGCTGACTTACCCATAGCACAGTGCCTTTGCCTTGGGTTTCTAATATTATCATCTCCCTTTCTTCAAGTCCTTATTGAAAGAGGCCTGCCAACCTCTCCACTCAGGTGCCGCCTCTTGTATCTTGCATTCCTCTCTTAGGCTTTTGTGTTAGATGTGGGATTTAAGGTTTCTTCACTCCAGTGTCTGATGTCTGGGTCTGGACTCACTTGGGGGCTGGGTCTCCAGGTTTCATTCTGCATCACTCTCTCCCTCTCTCTGTCTCTCCCCTTTCTTCCCATCTTCATCTCTCTCTCAGTGTGATCTTCCTACATTACCAGTAGCATCACAGCCTCAGTGTGGCCAGCTTTAAACTGTGGCTAGATGCTCCTCTGGTGTGTCTTAAGAGGAGGTTCTTCTTCTCCTCTAGCTTCTCTGGTGTGGAGCAGAATCTCAGCGTGTACTCAAGAAGACTAACTTGAATGAATGAATGCATGCATGTAACACTGAATGGCGACCAGCTAGAGGAATTCTTCCTATTTTTAAGGAAGAGGGAGCCATGTGAGTCAAATAATCCCTAACATTTGACTGCTGTGTTCTTCTGCATTCCAGTTCATGAAAAGTCACTTATACTATACAACCTGCATATTTCACTCTCCCTTCTCTTCAGCAGGATGTTGGAGGGAACCTAGTATTAAACAATGACTCTGTGCTGGAGTCTACACAATTTTTGAATGTGGCCCTATAAGGATCTGTTGGTCTGTAGTTTCTCCACATCTATGCCACATGTGTGGATATATGAGTTTTCCTGTTTATTTTGAATAATAACATCTCCATTATCCTGATGAGACACCAATTGTCCTTTGATACACTGAAAACACAAGGTACTCAGGAGTTCAGGTCAGTCCCCATCCTGTTCCTGTTGTACTGCCAGAGTGGGTATTTTGATTTGAAATGCTGTCCACATGTCAGAGCCACAGCAGAGAAAGAGAAAGAAATATTCCTGTCCACAGAGAACTTACTTCATGAAATGGAGATGAACCAAAATTTGCATTTTTCTCTTGTCATTGAAAGTATCATCTTGGTATGAAAGGTCTCACATTTGCTTTGTGGTATTAGCATTACCCAGCCATCAAGCTTGCTTGGAATTTGAAATGTAGAACAATCTGGCCTCACACTTACCTATCTCTGCCTCCTGAGAGTTAGGATTGAAGGCATGCACCACCATACCTAGCTAGGAAGTATATCATCCTGATAAAAGGAGGTCTCCAGACAAGTTTGCCTACCCTGAACGGCCAATATCACCACTTCCTCTTCTACACCCAGTAGGATAAACCCAGTTCAGCAACTCAAAAGGATCACTCTTTTGTGATTCAGTCTATTTTATGTGTGTCATACTGCCCAGAAGTACTGGGGTACCAAAACTTAATATATCTTTGATCCAACCCTCACTAAATTTGTTAGAGGCTTGGATGGGAAGAAAGAGGATATGTAGGAGACACTGGGGAGTATATTGTGAAGAGGTTACTGATTATGGAAGACATCAGAGGATAAAGCAGGCAGATTGTGTGGAAATCATTCCTTACTCTGCTATACCAAGAAAACGAAAGAACAAGGTCTGCTTGACCCATTAGCATCTTCACCACTTTTTTTCATCTACTGTCTCAACTGTCTTCATAGACTCCGTCATCTGCAGACATTGTGACAGAAACAGAGCCTTACTTTTAAAGGTCTGCCTTTGGCTGAAGCATTTTATTTGTACCCAGTGTGTCCCAGGCTTGCCTGGGTTTTCATTCTTAGTCCCTTAGCTTATAATTTAAAGACAATATCAGACTAATCCTTCTAACATTAGAAGAGTACTCAATGCTTATGAAAATTATCCCATTTTAGTGATGACTCAACCTGGCTTGTATTTCTGTGATTAAAAGCAATTAGTTTAATTTCTCCTTCCCCAACTGCTCTTCATTCTAAGTTACCTTTGCTTAGTTGCTGGGTATTGCATTAGCCTTGCAGGAAACCTCCATGTAACATTGTGTGTGTGTGTGTGTGTGTGTGTGTGTGTGTGTGTGTGTGTGTGTGTAAATATGAGAGTTTGCTTAGTAATACGGGGGTATATGAGCCTGCAACACCCCTTCTTCCTTACAGGGTACTTACATTTGAACCCATCATTTTTTATTAATCCCACAGTTATAAATGTTTCCAGGAAATGATTTCCCAAACTATAAATACCTTTCTTCCCTCATTATCAGAAAGTTCTCTGCATTCCATACCTACATTTAATTTTGGTTTCCTTCAGGGATGAATTCCCAAGTAGCCTTTGTGGATCAGATTTAAGCTTAAAACATTGTCAGACATTGAAAAGGAAGTGCCTGATAATTCTCTTCTAGCAAACAGTCAGGATAGTTTTCCCCCAGCTATTTCATTAGTGGAGTCTCTCAGAATAAAAATTATTGTTTCAAGAAAGAAGGATGATGTCTTTATCTGCACAGCCCACGCCCACGGCTTTCCATGCTGTATCTCATGTACCCATCACAGTGTGGGGGCCCCTATCCTTCCCCTGCAACGAGGGGGCATGGTCAAGGGGAAGAGAGGCGACAAGAACAGAGAAGTGACAGCTTTGAGTACTGTATCCAAGCCAGGATTGTCCCCAAAGTCAGCTCTGCTCCCAATGCCCCTCCACTGAAAAACCATATTTCTCCTTAAAAATGAAGCAAAACAAACAAATAAATAAAGCCTCTTCTCTACCTCTGGATTCAGATGACAGGAATATTTTACCCAAGAATGTTGAGCAATCGAAAATGACTTTTTCTCCTTCCACGCTGGAAACAAACCACAACTTAATATAACAAAACTGGTCATTGCTCTCGCCAAAGTATTTCATCAGCTTCTGGCATCCATTGCATCTGATATGCTTATCCAGCATGACGGATGGCTTGGTTCTTAATAAGCAGGCTAGTTAAGCAGAGCAGTTAACGACAGGAGATTTTTCTTTGGCTCCAGGGCTCAGCATGCACAGACAGGACCCTGCATGAATTCCCCTCGCATGTGACGATAAGATACTTCCACTCTGCCAGTAGAAAGCAACTTTATTAATTAGGAACACATTGCATGTTGTTATCACAAACAATGAATTTTTCCAGGAAGAATTGCCCCTTGGCATTGAGGATGAGTATGAAGAAGAACAGACAATATGGTTACAGACATGACTTTATCTCAATTTAGGATGCAAATATTTAGGATCAGGATTAAGACTTCAGGAGAGACAGTCTTCAAGATATCTGCAAAGGAAATGCTTGAGACTGTTGTTTTCATTTTGTTTACACCAGCTCTGAGAGGGAAACATTAACTCAGCCCTATGGGGTATCAGCAACTTGAAGAGCCTGGTCCCCAAATTTTAAAGAGTCCTTTGGAATACTTCAACCTTTTTTGCTTTAAGCAAAATCCAGAGAACCAATAAATGAACCAAAAAAGTATTTACAAAGATATCACATATACAGCAAATTCAGCCCATCTTTTTGAGGGGCGGTTACTCACATCTTCAGCAGAAAGAACAGTGTTTTGAGTTGAGCTGTGTGGTACTAAGCAGACTACTTTTTCACGTGTATGCAGATCTATAACAAGAGAATCTGGGATCTGCAGCCCCACAGAGACCATCTTGATTGACATCCAACCTCAAATAGATGTTTCCCATACCCATCCAGCAGCTTTTGCATTCCATTGCAGACTTCTCTGTTTTACAAAAGTCTCTGTTTAACAGGATTTCTGGCCTATGGGAGTCCTCCCTAAACTGTAATGCATCCTGTTTTACTTTCTGTCATAACAATCAACATTTTTTATGTGAGAATAACTACCTTCTCTCATATAAATTTTCTCACATTCCCACTAAGTATCCCTACATGAAATCAATTGTCTTACTAGTTAGAATATTTTCTGACTCCGAGTCTTCTAGGATTCCCTCTTAACACACATCACAGCTGACATAACATCTAGCCCTACAGTCCAATGTCAAGGTCAGTTGGGCATCTTATCCCTACCCACATGGTGTGCAGTCCTGTTAAATCTACGTAGACAGTGTAGGTTTGTCCAGCATGTCTTAGATACTTCCTCTTTTGAGGGTAGGGCGAACCCTTTTGCGGTTTCTCTACAGAGAGTTGCATTTCAGCTAATCTCTCCTCTTCAAGGGACTTGCAGAATGGGAGGCCCCAGGGTAATGGTTCTTACCTCATCAGTTATTCTTTCTAACATTTAAATCTTTTAAGATTAATACTATGCAATATGTTCATACCATTACTATGTGGCCTTTCTTAATCTATTAGCCTGCCTTTTGTGGACTATTGTGGATGCTAATGGATGATGTTAGTAGATAGGGCTGCTTCTGACTCCATACTACTAGGTGTGTACAGAGCTGAGGAAAGGTGACACTAAGCACTCTCTTTAAATACTTGGGAACATAAAAGGACACTGGCACGTTTGATCCAATATAAACAAACCGAATGTAAATCAGTGTAGATTATTTAAAGATAACGATAAACATGAAAATTTTAGGCATAACTGAATTGCTCATATCATACATGAAAGGAAAGTTATTTTATATGATGGTGTCAAATGACTTGTTTTGGTACTCAACAAAAGCAGTTAGTGTTCAGATGGAGGGACAGGGTAGGGTGGGACTATTTGTAAGATCCTAACTGTAAAAAGTGACTGACTATAGATTCGCATTGTTTTCCTTCATTTGCTGAGCTAATTGCCTTATCTTAACAAATGGACCTTTCTTCCAGCTCATGTCTCATGCACTCTTACATAACTTACCTTGCATGGGGCTCATCCTCTGAAGTACTCTTCCTGACTTCAACTTTAGCATGATTTCCTACTTCTACGATGCTCTCCAGATTTTGTGACATGTCCTCATCCTTTTTCATACTTCATTTTTGCCAACTTGACACAAACACAGACATAACAGAAGAGGGAACCTCAATTGAGGACGCGTCCATCAAAAAGCCTGTAATCTCATCTGTTAGAACATTTCCTTGATTAATGATCAAGTGCCTACTGCACTGGGAGTAGTGCCATCCCTGGGCAGGTTGGGTTGACTGTGTAAGGAAGGTAGCTGAGCCAGTCAAGGGAAATCAGCCAGTAAGCAGCATTCCTCCATAGTCTTTGCTTCAATTTCTGCCCTGAACTTTCTGCCTTGGACAGTAGAGTCTCAGCTTGATTTGCTTGCATCTTTCTCCCAGAGCACATAGTGTGGCATTGTTTCTGAATAATCAGTGAACTGAGTGGATTCATTCTGGGCATGTGGGAGAGACACTGGCATGTCCTGCTTGGTGCTGCCCTGGGTTTCATGATGGGAAAAGTAGAACCAGACCTCATAGTCATTACAAAGACTCAGGTGGAAGGGTTTCTCCAAACTGGTTTTCACTGGAATAGAGAGCACATAGCTTATTTTAATGAATTTTCTATTTTGAAGTCAACATCCTGTTTTTGAGGTGAGAGAGTTTTTTTTTTTTTTTTGTGTGTGTGTGTGTGTGTGTGTGTGTGTGTGTGTGTGTATTGTTGTGGTTGTTTCTTTGTTTGTTTGTTTTTTTTTTTGTTTTTTTAAGACAGGTTTTTTTTCTGTGTAGGTTGGGTGCCTGTTCTGGATCTTGCTCTGTAGATCAGGCTGGCCTCCAACTCACAGAGATCCACCTGCCTCTGCCTCCTGAGTGCTGGGATTAAGGGCATATGCCACCACGGCCAGCTATGAGAGAGTCTTTGTACAGGAGTCTCAGTGTTTGTCACCTACCACACACTCCTCTGTGGGCTGTCCCAAGAATCGGGAGCATGATACTGAGATGATCTGTCTCAGCTTCCCTATGTGGTAGCTTTAAGTGCAAACATTTGTTTTGAGGATCATGTGAACATTTCAATAAGCTCAGAACTCAGTGTATTATGAAAATGTCAATACAATTGACTCAATTTATTTCCTGTGGGAAAAGTTCCCACAAATTTTAGATTTTTTCTTATTCTTATTTTAGCAAATCCAGACTTTTTTTCTTCACACATAAACCGTGGCCATGTTTTAAGGGTAAGAGCAAAGTATTTCTATCCAGACAGATGAGTATATCCAAAACATCCATATTCCTAATCAGTTTGACTTTATTCTTTACCAAATATGTGTCCTTGTGCCAATGACCTGAGTTTAGATCTTATCATTAACGTGTAGACACAATTACTATATAGTTTTGAGAAAAAGATATCCAGACATAACTTCAGTGTCTCTATTAATTCCAAGATACCTTTGGAGTCTCTATTGCTCCACATCTGAGCACCTGGCTTGAGCCAGTTCTTTTCTATACATAGCGGCCACAGGGTCAGAAGCAGCATGTTGTGATTTCTCTCTTGTAGAAATTATCTTTTTTATTTGGGGAATATCAATAGCAAAATCAAAACCAGGAGACATAGTAACCATTAAATGAATGGACTAGTCCACTAGTCCATATGGATGCAAAGGAGGCATTTCAGACAGGGTGGTCAGTGCACATATGTTTAATAGGGGCCACCTAAGCAGAGTAACCAGTACATGTGAGATTGTTAGTCTTGGGCAGAAAGTGCCATGCTTTGTGTAATAACTGGCCCGTGTCTAGCTTCTGATGCAGAACTTTAAACACTTGCCTTATACCTTAAGGGACTGGTGATCAGAGAATCTTTTGTTCTATTTGTCCATAGTCCCTAATTTCTAACACAGAGCTATCAAGGATCCTTGGAGTCTCTAGAATGATAGAAAGTCTTTTTGCATATTAACAAAAATATGCTTGGTAACTGGTAGGCCTTAGGTTGCTCTGGCTTGCAGTGGGATTATTGACCATGGTGACTTTTAATCCCATCCCCTGTCGAGGAAAGGCACCCAAGACTGAGTTCAACCATCACTGGCTAGTGGGCTAGTCAATCATGTCTTCACAACGGGTGCACCTCACATACCGTAAATGGCATGGTAGAAGAGCTTCCAGTCCTCACAGAAATGTGCCTGGAGTGGAGTGCTGAGGCAGCATGGGAGCCCTGCACCCCTTCCTGCACCCCAGTATGCCTTGAGATGTGCAGCTATCTCTTCCATTTGGCTGTTCATGAGTTATATCCTTTATAACAAACAGTAAAAGTAAAACATTCATTTGAGTTCTGTGAGCTCTTACAGCAAATTATGGAACATGAGGAGAAGGTCATGGAAAACACAAGCATGCAGCTAAGTTGTAAAACTGGGTGACAAAGAGCCCACTTCCTTGACTGGCATCTGAAGTAAAGGGACAGTCTTGCAGAACTGAGCCATTGACTCATGAGGTCTGTACTAACCTTGGGTACTTAGGGTGAGCAGCACTGAGCTAAATGCAGACACTCATATGGTACCTGCACAGATTTGGTAAGTTGTCTGGTGTGGAAAATCCACACATTTGCTTGTGGAAATGTTAGAAATGTACAAGAAACAGCTTGTTTCCCTTTTATGAGGAAAGGGACATCAAATGCAATGAGTCTTCCCCATTAGGGTAAACCGATTGCAGCCGACAGCACAGAGGTGGCAGAGAGGGGATGGAGGGACTGTGGTGGAGACTGTGAGGCCCACATGAAGTGCCCCTCACTCAGTTTAGCAAGGGCAGTAGAGTTTAGTGTAGGTGTGGTGGGGAGGTCGAAGAGCGGCCAGTCTACATTTTGAACATCATCACTCCTGTGTAGAACAGGTGGCAAAAAGAACGTAGGAGATTAACGGTGAGTTCAGATTGCGTCTGTCCAGGGAGGGATAAAAGGGCGCATGGATGCACTCAATTTGACAAGTTAGTGGGCCCAGGTGATGGGCAAGTAGACTTCTGCGCAAGGCTGGTATTGGGAGTTCAACCTCTGGAACTCATGTAGAAGTGGAAAGAGAGAACAGTCACCACACAGCTGGGGAGTCAGCTCCTCTAATCCCCAGACACCTTGGCGTGCACACTCACACCCACACATCAAGCACACACACACACACACACACACACACACACACACACACAGAGAGAGAGAGAGAGAGAGAGAGAGAGAGAGAGAGAGAGAGAGAGAGAGAGAGAGTTAAGACTTTAAAATTTGTTGTTAGGCTACATTTTTAGAGATCTGTTCGTGGGTTGGCGATTGTAGTTCCTCAACTGATCAGAGCCCAAAGTAACCCCATCGATTTGTCCTGACCAAAGGATGATGAAGTTACTAAGAGCAATACTAGGAAAATGTGTTATATTATTAATGGATGATAGGAACTAAACTGATCTCTGCATATTTGTTTGTTTACCACAGTTAAAGTGGGGATTTTTTGCCCAATTTACATTTTGCTTACAAAAATACATTACCTTGTAAAGTATTTGAGATTAATGATATTAAAATATAACATATTAATACTTGATGGAGATCCTAAAACAGCGATTAGAAGGGATAATTTAGCATAAGTAAAAGAGAAAGGCATACAATCAGTACCCCAGGCTTTCATTTTAAGGAATTAGAAAAAGTAAAGCTGAATAAACCCAAAGCTGACAGAGGGAAGGACGTAATGAACACAGAGTGGAAAGTTAAGGCCATAGACAACCTGCTAAGGACTGGATGAGCGTGCCTCTTGAGACTCACTCGCAATCCTACCTGCCAAGGTAATGCTTAGAAGTAATTAGGATTAGCTAAGGTCACGAAAATGGAACGTGGCAGATGGGATTAGCACCCTTGTAAAGGTAGTAAGTGTGCTTCTCCCTTCTCTGTCTTGTAAGTACACCGTTGACAGTCTGCCCTGAGGCTCTCATCAGAAAACACCCAGGCTGGGCCCCTACCTCTGGGGTCCAGCATCCAGAAGGAATGCCTTCTGCTGTTCATAGGTCACTCAGTCTATGGATACCTACTACATCAGCTTCGACTGGCTAACGAACATACACACTCACAAAAACAGAAGGGCAACCTACAGACAGTGGACTAGGCTACCAGCTAGTTTTCAAAACAAAATCAGTACAAACTGTTAGCACCGCTGACAAAGAAGAAAAGAAGACACAATGGGAAGGTGCTAGGCATGAAAGAGGGTATCAGGATCAAATCTGCAGACATTAAAAGGATAATAATCTGACTGTGGTGGCACATGACTTTAATCCCCAGCACTGGGGAGGTAAGAGAGACAAGTGGATGTATATGAGTTTAGGCCAGCCAGGGCTACATAGTGAGAAGCTGTCTTGAAAAAATAAAATAAAAGGATATTAAGCATTACAAAGAATTGTACATACATAAATTAAACAACTTAACCAAAAGGGACAAATTCTTCCAAAAATCACAGGCTGCTAAACATATGCAAGAAGGAAGGCGATCCAAAAAGCATTATAGTGATTTATAAAATGAATTTTCACTTGAATATGCAATGGAAGGTCATCCTTAGGCTAGAGGTTCCCATGGGAGTTAGAACAGATGTGTGAAGAAGACATCATGTCAGTACTGTCTACACACTCTCACCTATAACATAGGAACAGGGATTTCTGATTCATTTCCTGCAGCTGTGATTACTGTGATAGCAAAACCAGGAAGATATGGTGGAAGGGAAGAGAGAGAGGAGGCAGGAGGAGGCAGGGAAGACTAGGGAACAATAGTCCAGACAGACAAATCTGCAAAACCTTTCATCAAACTAAGGAGTCGATTTCATCCATATATCACTACACTCCGACCTCACAGCCAAGTGGGATTTATCTTTGATTTATAACACTTATGGAAAACCAACATAATACATGTTTTATAAAATCTAAAGAAGAGCTCCTTGATCCCATCAATTGATCCAGGTAATTCATTTGTCAAGTGTAGCTGGAGTTTTCTCCAGTCCTCCCAGGCACCACGGACCCCACAACCACTTATAAAATAATCACTCAGAAACTATATTAATTAAACTTCTGGGCCATTATCTTAGGCCTATACTTAACAGCTCTTACACTTAACTCAGCCAATTTCTGTTAATCTATATGTCGCCAAGTGTTCTGTGGCCTTACCTGTTGCCTTTACATGTTGTTCCCTGGATGGCAGGCTGGCGTCTCCCCCAGCTTCCACTTCCTAGTCTCTCTTCTCTGTTTTTCCCACCTATCCTGTACTTTCTGCCCGGCTACTGGCCAATCAGTGTTTTATTTATCAATCAATCAATCATAGCAACATATATTCACAACATACAAGACATCTCACAGCAGTCAAGACTCAACATCTCTTTATGTAAAATCTCTCCTCAAAGTAGGAACAGAAGAACTTTTTAACTTGAAAGATAATATTTATAAAACCCAAACAAAAACCCTTCAGCTAACATTGTATTTAATGATAAAAGATTGAATATTTCCCCATAAGTTAAAGAGTAAGATAAAGCTGTTCATCTTTACCTCCATGTTTACACAGTACTGCAAATTCTATCCCTGCAGCACTACATTCTAGCTTAGTTGTATTAGACAAGAACACAACAGAGATGAAAAAGGAAGAGGTAAAACTATCAGTATGTATATATTGTTGAAATGAAAACACCATGAATTGAAGATGGATATCTTCAACAATAATACTGGCCAAACTTGGTAGCTCCTTGTAGAATAATGACATTAGATTCTCATCTCTCACCCTACAAAAAACTCAATTACAAATGGATCAAGGACCTCAACATAAACTACATTTGAACTCATTGGTTCAAGAAGGAGTTTTTGAACAGGACCCTGAAAGCATAGTCTTTAAGACTAGCAATGAATAAATTGGATCTCAGGAAGCCGGGCGTGGTGGCGCACGCCTTTAATCCCAGCACTCGGGAGGCAGAGTCAGGTGGATCTCTGTTCGAGGCCAGCCTGGGCTACCAAGTGAGCTCCAGGAAAGGCGCAAAGCTACACAGAGAAACCCTGTCTCGAAAAAACCAAAAAAAAAAAAAAAAATTGGATCTCAGGAAGCTAAAAAGCTCTGTATAGCACAGGATGCTAACACATGAGTACAGATGCAGTCTACAGAGTGGGAAATCTTTAATAGCTATATTTGACCAAGGAGTAGTGTGACATAAGCTAGAGTCATTCGGGAAGAGGGAACCTCAATTGAGAAATTAACTTCACCAGATTGGCCTATGAGCAAGCCTGTGGTACATTTTCTTAATTAGTGATTGGTGTAAGAGGGTCCAGGCCTTTGTGAGTGATGCCACCCCAGGGCAGGCAGACTTGGGGAGTATAAGAAAGCAGCCTGAGCAAGCCTTGGAGAGCAATCCAGTAAGCAGCACTCCTCCGCAACTACTCCATGTTTCTGCTTGAGTTCCTGCCCCAGCTTCTCTGAATGATGGAATAAAATGTAAGATGAAATATAAATCCTTTTGTCCCCAAGTTGCTTTTGTTCACAGTGTTTTATCACAGCAATAGCAAGGTAACTAAGACAGGTAGTATCTTGAATATGCAAAGAACTAAAAAAATTAAATTCCAAGAAAGCAAAGAACGCAATTTAAAAATGGGGCATGGAACTAAACAGAGTTGTCAAAGGATAAACTACAAACAGGTAAGAAACATTTTTCAAAATGTTTGACATCCTTAGCCACCATACAAATGCAAATAAAAAATAGTTCAAGATTTTATCTTATCCTAGTCAGAGTGGCTAAGAACAGACAAACAAACAAAATGATGGTAAATGCTGGCATGGATGGGGAGAAGGGAGAACATTTGTCCACTTCTATTGGAAATGCATGCTGATGCAGCCAGTATGAAAACAATAGAAACCTAGAAAAAATATCTACCTAAATAAAACACCAACAGCACAGACTCTGAGCACAACAATTAATAAATGGGACCTCTCGAAACTGAGAAGCTTTTGCAGGGCAAAAGACACAGTCAATAAGACAAAAAGACAGCCAACAGAATGGGAAAAGATCTTCACCAACCCCACATCTGACAGAGGATTGATCTCCACAGTATATAAAGAACTCAAGAAACTAGACATCAAAGTACTGAACAGTCCAATTAAAAAATGGGCTAAAGAGCTAAACAGAGAATTCACAAAACAAGAACTACAAATGGCTGAAAGACATTTAAAGAAATGCTCAACATCCTTAATCATCAGAGAAATGCAAATCAAAACGACTCTGAGATACCACCTTACACCTGTCAGAATGGCTATGATCAAAAACACCAATGACAACCAATGTTGGAGAGGATGTGGAGCAAAGGGAACACTCCTCCACTGTTGGTGGGAATGCAAATTTGTACAACCACTGTGGAAATCAGTATGGCGGTTTCTCAGAAAATTAGGAATCGAACTACCTCAAGACCCAGCCATCCCACTCTTGGGCATATACCCAAGGAATGCTGATTCATACCATAAAGAT
This sequence comes from Peromyscus leucopus, assembly GCF_004664715.2. Lineage (NCBI taxonomy): Eukaryota > Metazoa > Chordata > Mammalia > Rodentia > Cricetidae > Peromyscus > Peromyscus leucopus. The sequence goes on from NC_051071.1 coordinate 25,816,808, forward strand.
ACATGCTCAGCTATGTTCATAGCAGCACTATTTGTAATAGCCAGAACCTGGAAACAACCTAGATGCCCATCAACGGAAGAATGGATGAAAAAAAAGTGGTACATATACACAATGGAGTACTATTCAGCAGAGAAAAACAACGAAAGCATGAAATGTGCAGGCAAATGGATGGAACTAGAAAAAAATCATCCTGAGTGAGGTAACCCAAACCCAGAAAGACAGTCATGGTATGTACTCACTCATAGGTGGATTCTAGATATAAAATAAAGAATAATCAGACCACAACCCATAGAACGATAGAGGCTATATATATATATAGCATGGAGGTCCCTAGGACGACTGTGGCTTATAATAAATTTCAGTTTTACTCAATTATTGAAAAAAAATAGCCAAATGAATGGAAACACATGAACTATGAACCAAAGGCTGAGGGGCCCCAGCTGGATCAGGCCCTCTGAATAGGTGAGACAGTTGATTGGCTTGATCAGTTTGGGAGGCAACTAGGCAGTGGGACCAAGTCCTGTGCTCATTGCATGAGTTGGCTGTTTGAAACCTGGAGCTTATGCAGGGATACTTGGCTCAGTCTGGGAGGAAGGGACTGGACCTGCCTGGACTGAGTCTACCAGGTTGATCGCAGTCCTCGGGGGAGGACTTGTCCTGGAGGAGGTGGGAATGGGGGTAGGCTGGGGTAAAGGGAGGGGGTGGGAGGGGGAGAATAGGGGAACCCATGGCTGATATGTAGAACTGAATGGTATTGTAAAATAATATATATATATATATATATATATATATATATATATATATATATATATGTATATATATCCACACATGGTCCAGCTCTACCACTTTGGTTATATACTCAAATGACTCCATAGAGTCCTACTATAGAGATGTTTGTTCATCTATAGCCACTGCTACCTTATTCACAATAACTAGGAAATGGAAACAGCCTAGACATCTATCAATGGTGAATGGATAAAGAGAATATAGTATATTTACACAATGAGCTATTATTCATCCACTAAGAAAAATGAAATTATAAAATCACAGGTAAATGGATGGATCTGGAAACAAACATTCTGTGTGAGATAACACAGAAGCAGAAAGACAAACATTACATATTTTCTCTCATTTGTGGGTATTAATTTTAAAATATTTAACTACTTTAGAAGTGTTAAAATGGAGTTACCTTATACCATACCAACAATGTTCCTACTAGATACCACAGGCTAACAAGTGAAAATTCAAGTGCCAGGGATAGATTACTTCTTATGGAGTGGTTGGCCAGTGAGGCCCCATAGGCCTCTAACATTACAGATTATTGCCAACATTCTTGGTTACCTTCCAGAACTTTATAGTAAGACCCTATTGATTAACACAACACATGCTTGAGTCATAGAACATGAAAAAAATCAAACACAGTGATAGAAGGTATTATGCGCACTATGAGGTTGGGTAAGTGATCTCCAATCTTACCTAGCTGTAAATTCTGTGAGCTGCAATAATGACCAGCTTGGCAAAGCATGGTGGACTAGTGACACAAATAATTGTGGAAGTTACTAAACTTTCTGGTTGGATTTAAGTCTGGCTGCATGAGATAAAGCCCATACCTACCCCCGTTAAGTAGCCAAGAACCCATGGATAGACAAATCATAGGCTTTAGGGAAGAAACCACTATTATTATTCTGCTAAGTGGACACAGTATTAAAACTCCTCTGAAGAGCTTATCATTATACCTGTAGATCAATGAATCTTTCCATCCTATTTAGAGAAGCTTCTAGTTTCAGTAGATGATGATTAACACAGAGCCTCACAACTAGCTGAGATAAAGAGAATAGGAGACTGCAAAATGCCTAACTTTAAATGGAACATTTATAATTCACCCCTTCTTCTCAAGGTTCAAGGATCATTGCCGAAGAAGGGGGAGTGGGAGAGCCAGCAAACGTATCTTCTGGATATGACAGGGCAGCTGCAAATAGGAACTCAGAGTTGATTCTGACAATATTAACAAGATCTGTGTAGGCCCAAGCCAGACAAAAATCCCAGTGGAGAGAGGGGAGTTGAGTATGAATCTCTTCCCTTAGCTGAGTTGCTTATTGGCAATTTTTAGCTGCTGGGAGAGTTCAGTTTTAAGAGTAGATCCCCTGGTAAGTCAGCCATGTTCCAGTGGAAGGCCACACATCCATGCTTATTCATGCAGCACAAATTGGTCTTGATAGTTTTGTTTTAGGACATAGAGTTGGGTGGGTAGGGAAGAAGAGGATCTGGGAAGAGTTGGGAGAGGGATGGCTATGATTAAGACATGTAAAAAATTCTCAAAGAACTTATAAAAGTTTTTTAAAATATAAAATTAGGTAAGTACTGAAGGTTCATATATGACAGGGTAGAAATAACACCAACTTCAAAAATTATTTGTCAAATACTGTTGTTTTAACTTTCAAAGTACATTAAAGAAAAACACAGCTAAAGGATTTTAAAATTGACTATGGAGGACATGTTTGGAATCCAAGAGGATGCGGGGAAAGGTATTTTCTTTTGGTACTTTGGTTTCTTTGTAGTATTACACATGTAGAGTTTGATAAAATGATGGTCTCTAAAAGTGGAACTAAGATGGGTGATTTCTAATACCACCAATGACACTAAAAATGCTGCATTAGAAACAAAATGATGTGAACATAGGTGAACTTGACAGAAACAAGAAAAAAAGATAAGTACTCAGGAATAAAATCTATAAAGGTTGTTAATGTATGACTATGGCTCTTCCATTAAAAAGATGACAATAATTTAACAAAATTACAACAAAATTTAAAGATCTTCACTAGCTTTATTGTGGTAATGGAATCGGGAAACACTTTGGTCACTGATATGATGAAGAGTCCAATGAGCTATGTAGAAAGAGTGGATTTACTGAAGGCATAAAGAAAGCCCCAGACAAATGGCAGATCGGTCATTTGAAGTCACTTTCATTGAAAGGAGGAGACATAGAGACAGAACAATAGAAAAGTAAATGACTAGCAGAAGAACAGAAAAGTAAGTGACTGCCTTACAGCAAGCAATTTAGGTTCCTTGTCACATAAAGATTGTTGCTAAGAGACATACAGGCATGATACACATGAGAACTCTCAGAGACTATGACCACACAGGTCACAAGACCTGCACAGGTTCAAATCCCAACACTGAGACGTAGATACAAAGTCCTATCCCTGACCAAGTAGCTGATACCTGCTGGATAAGGAAAACCGATTTTCTCAAATTGGCTGTCATTGTGTATGTCAACCATATTTCAGGGTAGGCCCCCATAGACAAGAGTAGTTGGTAGTTGGCCAATATGAAACCGACTCCATGGCTTTTGTTTGTTTGTTTTTGGTGTGTGTATGTGTACTCATGTCTTTTCTTTGGTTTAATATTTTTCTCTTATTGATTTCTTTTTGTTTCAATTTTTTAAATTTTTGATAGAGAAAGAGAGAAAAAACATGAAGTTGTGTAGAGGATGGAGATGACACATGAGATTTTGGAAGAGAAAAGAATATGATCAAAATATATTGTATAAAAAATTTTTTTAATAAAAAAGTTCTAAAAGATTGTATCTGAGGGATTTCATCATTCTCACAACTGAACCTGGCCTGTTTGTAGGACTTGGCTCTTACTTCTGTCCTTACCAATAATTAAAATGTCAGACAAACGGGTTATTTTTAGCTTGGTGATAGGAATGTCAACATGCATGACTCAATTCTGATGTTCAGTCTGACCTATTGGGGTCCAATGCCATGTCAAAATGATGGCCAATACTTCTAAGTTATTGTTATTGAGATTGAAGCTTAGCTTTGCTTAACATACACAATGGAACCCAGTCCGTCTGTAAGAGCAATGTATGCTCCTATCTGCTGAGCCTTCTTTCCAGCCCCACATTAAAGAGTTTTGGATCACAGTTGGTAACTAGGAACACGGAAGCTGAGACCATAGCCAAGGGTGACCACTATCATAGTGGTTTGCATACTTTCTCTTTGAAGTTCTAGCAATATTTGCCTCACACATTTTGACATCTTTAATTCTGTACAAACAAATTTAAAGCTGTTGTCTTTGGAGGAGCATTGACCCCTTTGTCCTATGTAAGGCCCTCTTTGTCCTTGATAACAATCCCTCCCTATATTTTCCCCATGATTTCCAGGTGGCCACTCCCATGTCTTGAGTAGAGCCAGCATGACTTCTCATTTTAGTTTCCTTCCTTCAACCTGTGTGTGACCTAATCAACAAAGAGCCCCATGAGTGGTGGGGCTGTGTCTTGATAAAACACTTATCCTACATCAAAAGTGGCTTTGACTTCCATTACAATCGTGGCATAAATGTTGAGAGAGCAACCAAACATTTTTAAAAATTGCATTTAAGGCCCACTCCATGAGATGGACATGAGATGCACATTCGAGAGTTTGCCTCAGGTTTAAACGGACCAGAAGCCCAGCACTGAGAGGGGGAAGTGGCACAAAGTCCACCCTTAGCCCAGAAGCTATTTGCAGTTGATACCTGCTAGGAAAGAAAAAATAAGTTTTCTCCAATGGACTCTCACTGGGTATATCAACTATACTCCAGGGTAAGGCCCACGCCCAGGAGTAGTTGGCCAACACAAAACAAACTCCAATTTTTTTTTTTTTGTTTAGCTAATTTTTTTTTTGTTGTATTTTGTTTCTTTTTAGTTTTGATTTTCACTTTTCTCTTGAGAGAGAGATATAATGTAAGCATGAAAGCATGAAGATGGGTGGGTACAGAGGAGGTGGGGAGGGTGGGAGGAGGGACTGGGAGAGCAGAAAGAATATGATAAACATACTGTATGAAAGCATTTTTAAATAAAAACTAATTTAAAAAAGAATGCATCAAACATACTGACAAACCTTTTGCAAAGTTGAAAAATTGTTGAATTGTGATAAATTCAGAATTATTGATTTAAAATGATTTCTTTAGGTAACATGAATTTGGATCGTGTTTAGTTTTCTAATTTTGGCAGTGTTTTATTTGTTGGTTTAGATCATTCACATTTAGGGTAATTGTTGACATTTAGACCAAATCTACTATGTTTATGTTTCCTAATTATATTTGTTTCTTGTTTATTTTTTTCCCTCTCCCTTTTCCCCTGTTTTCTCTGGTTTAAATTGAGAATGTGATTATTCAATTTCCTTGCCTCTCATAAAATTTTAATTAGATTTTCTTAGGAAAGTAATTCCGAGGACAAGAGTGATAGCTCATCTGGTTAACACACTTGCCAGCAAGCTGGAAAACCTGAGTTTGCTCCCTTGAAACAAATTCCGGAAACTCATCTTCTGACCTACACACACACACACACACACACACACACACACACACACACACACACACGTCTGCACACATTTGTCCACATACATAAACAAGTATAACATAAAAAAATAAAAAGAAAACAATTATGGTCTCCAGAGACATACATTTCAGCTAATTTGTTGACTGATGAAATGTGAGCAGCAATGCCCCACTTCCCTTGGGGAGCAGAAGTTTTACCTGAGATGGTTTATTATAACACAACAATATGCCTGCTCTTCCTTACTCTCCATTAAGGCCCCCCTTTAATCCATTTCATTAATATATTTGATATATTTTGATTATTCCTTTTAGAAAGTTATTTTTAAATAAAGAAAAGAATAATGCACAAAATCTTCCCTTCCTTTATTGAGCTCTTCCCTTCTTTACATAGATTCTGGATCTCATTGATCTTATTTTCCTCTTCCTTAGGAAAAGGAGCTTCTCTTTAATGCTTCCCAGAAGACAAAGCTTCAGGTGAAGTTTCAGCCTTTCAGAAACTTTTCAAATTACTGGTCTTTCAATTTTAAGGGATAATTTCATCGGTGCTAAAATTTTAAGATTTGCTTGTTTTTTTTCATTCACAACTTCAAATATTTCACCCTCCCCTATCTTGGTTGCATGTTCTGATGTAATTCTGACCCCTGTTCTCCTGGTCATGTTCCCTCTTTAATGACAGGATATATCTTTGATATGGGTGGTGTTTTGAGTGAGAAATGTTCCCCACAGGCTTGGGTATTTGAACCCTGGTCTCCTGTTGGTGGCACTGTTTGGGGGAGGTTTAGGAGATGCAGCCTTGTCAGAGCAAGCACATCACCGCACTTCGGTTTTGAGAATTTAAAAATTCCTGCCATTTCCAGTTTGCTCTTTCTGCTTCATGCTTGTGGTTCAAACTGTGAACTCTCAGCTTTCTGTCCTGGTCTGTTGCTGGCTGCCTTGCTTCCCTGCCATGATAGACTCATCCCTCCTGGGACTGAAAGCCAGAAAAAACCTTTTCATCTCTAAATTGCCTTGGTCATAATATTTTATCACAGTGATAGAAAAGTAGTTAATACAATATGGAACAATGAAAATGCTGCTTTACTTATATGATTTTCTTCTGACAAAGCCATTGCCCTAGGATGGGGGGGAAACTCATCAGGTAAATTCCAGTAGAGGGATCTGAACAACTGCCCTCAAAACTACCCAAGTCATCGAAGGGAAAGATTATAAAGAGACATGACACCCAAGCATAATATGGCCTTTTATTCTGTTGCTGTCACAAAATATTATCAATAGAAAAGCTGATTGCTGATAGAAATGAGGTTCATTCATCACAGGGTTTCATGCGTTCAAGAGTATGGCACAGCATCTGAGCAGCCTTTAATGGAGTCTGCATGGTGGGTGGCATCACAATGGAGGGAACACAGGAGAGAGAGCATGGTGAGACAGAAAGCCAGAGTCAGGAGCCAGACTCACTGCTGTATCACTTTCAGATCAACTAATCAGGATTGTAGAGCTCCATTCACTGAGGGTAGGGCTCTCAGGGGATCAAATCATTATCCAGTACTGTCACCTTATGAAGACTCAGCATCCTACACAAAGGAGCAAGATTCTAGTATATGACCCTTTAGAGACAAACCTTACCACAGCCATAGCTAATCCTTGAAGAGGGTTCGGTGACAATAAAAGGACCTTTGACACAAACTAATAACTCTGACTAAACAGTAGACAGTAGATGTTATGAAAATAAATGTCAATACTAGTTATTGGTGTTATAATTAGTGGTTCATTAATTATGGCACACTGCAATGTGAATGTAAGATATCAACAGCAGAGAAAACTGAGAGCAGGTATATGAAGCTTTTCCTCATGATTTTTCTATGATTCCAAAACAAAGAAATGTCCTTTAAAAGTAAGTCAATGGAAGTGCACAGCATTGGGTGAAGTACAGAGAAATCTTGCTGGCAGTGGTACATTAGAACTTAGAAAAAGAATGAGGGAGCATTGGCCAAGAGAGTCTGCTGCAGATCAGAGAGGTGGTAGGTGCAGATGTTCAGGGATGGAAGGTCTTGAGGAGGAGCTTCAGGGAGAAGCACCTCCTGGATCACCAGCCAGTTCTTTTCTACTGTGAGCCGTGAAGCAGGGGTAGCAGGCTGGAGGGCCATTCAAACCTCACTGAGAACCTTCTGGACAAGGGGAAGCCACTGGAGACTTCCTCCAGAGCAGTGGCATGGCCAGACTTGTGGTTTTGCAGTATTACCCTTAAGGTTTTTAAGGAAGCAAAGGGCTTTGTTTGCCTCTGTTTTCACACTGTGTCCTCTTTCTGCCTTTGGGGAAGGATGGGGCTAATTCTGGGGTACCCACTTCTGGTAACAATGTTGAAAGAAGTTCCTCAGCCCCAATCCACCTCCCCTCCTCATTCTTGCTTGAGAATGAGTGTCCCATCACCCAAAGGCTACAAATGGACCCAATCAGGAGGTTAAATAGCTCACCCTGCTCAGATCTCAATCCCCTCCGGCCTCCACTGGTGTCTCAAGCTTGTCTGCTAATTACCCGGGGCTTTGGAAAGTAGGCTGGAGCCTTCTCTCCTTCAGACATGATTTTCAGTAATTAGTAATCAATTACCACTCTGCTCCTGAGACAAGTGTGATTCCTTTTCCATGATGTGTTCTTCTCAGCAAAGCTGTGCTGACAGGCAATTGAGTCATGCCTTTCTCAAGCCCGCCAAAAGCCACACACTAAACAAAGTGGGAGAAAGCGGAGAAAATGAAGCGATACACACTGGATAACAGATAATTAGATAATTACCCCTAGCTGAAAGCACACCTTGCATTCAAAATGAAGAGATTTGGCAAAAAGAGTGCTGATGTCAGTTAGTGGGTAATTTTCTTTCAGAGAAGCGCTCAGTGGGGAGGGTTGAGTCATCTCCCTTCCTGCTCGGCCTCATCATTTGTAGTTAGCATTTTCCTCCATAATCCGAACTGTATGCTATCGCCAAAAAGAGTATTTTGAAATAACATGCCACCGTTACAGAACAGACACAGTGTGTGTGAGAGGAGCTGATGGTGAACTCAGGTGTGCAAGCCCTGTATTTTCAGTCTGACCACCTCTCCCACCTCAGCTGCCTCAGATGTGATACTCCAGCAATACTGAGCTGCGTTTGCGCCCCCGAGTTCAGTGTTGTGTTGTCAAAAATCCCTGACCTCTGCTTTCTAACCTGTCAAGTGACTGACTACCTGCCTTCTGGCAGTCCAGTTCCCATCATTGCTAAAGTAAAATCTGTCTCTTACGATACTCTGCTCTTCCCAGATCACACACCTCAACTCTCCTCCACAATCTATTCCTTAAACACAGCTTCTTAAGTGCTGGCCCCTGGGCTCAGTTGAGACAGGTCCTGGAGGGTGGAGCTTTGGGGGCACAGGATATAGTCCCCTGCCTTGCTGTCAGGACCCTCTGGAATTGACCAAGCCTCACGCTCCTGGACCAAAGTGTAGCAGCCAGGGCTCAATGGCTGTCTACTTTTCCAGCATGAGAATGGTCTGTACCAGGAACTACCAGCCCACATGTCATTAGAGTGAGCAGCCATGGGGATAAAGAAAAGTGGTTTTTATTAGAACAAAGTGGAAATACTGGGAGAATAAATGCCGAGGGTCATTCTCTCTACTAAGGTCAACTTTAGTAGAGTGAAAGAAGTGAGGATTAGAACACACACAGTCTTGGAAAACATCAGGCAAGCCCAATGAAACTAAATCTGTGGTTTCTAGAAGTAAAATAGATACAACTAGGAAGACAAACCCAATCTAAAGAGATGGGTTGATGTTATAGATCACAGAGGATCATGGGGCCACTGTGAACAAGAGCACAGCAGCAACTGGAAAAATGGGATGCATTGACACTCTTGTTTTTTACATTTATGTTAGTTTTTAATGAATGAGCAATGTGAGAGGAAAACTAAAACTGCCATATGGGCTGGTTAAAGTGTCTCTCAGACTCTGTGGTGGGGTGTTCCAGGAGAACTGGACACTGCCATTTTAGAGGGTGCCAAGTTCAAGGTCAGGGCTAAGAGACAGGCATCAAGTATGGAGATCTGAGGCAAATGGCAGAGTAATATTAGGGTTAAAGGAAGGGAAAGGAAAGATGGGGTTAGAAATAAGCAAAGGTAACCTGATTATCAGAAATCAGGCTATACCTACATCTATAAAGGAAAAATATCCTGGATACCTACAGCTGTGGGGAGAAAGATATCCTCACTGTTGGGAAGTCTGGGTATACCTGAAGCTATGGAGGAAAGGCATTCTGGACACCTACAGCTGTGAAGGGAAGATATCCTGGATACTTACAGCTGTGAGGAGAAAACAATCCTGACTGTCAGGAAGTTTTTTGTTGTTGTAATATAATGTCTAATTCAATGAATAGAGGAGTTTAATTTGGCCCTTGGTTCCAGATGAATACAGGACCACCATGTAGCAACAACTGCTCAGACATGACACCTAAAGTCAAAAGCTTACAGCTCTAGTGCATCCTTAACTACACCATGAAGCAGAGAGTAAGAACTGGAAATGGTGTGTGGATGTAAATTCTCAAAGCCTATCACTAGTGGCATATTTCCTTCAGCAGGGCAGCATTTCCTGAATCTTCCCAAAAGGTACCCCCAACTTTGTAAGATTGGTTTCTCTGACTAAAAGCCTACATGCTCGTGTTCTGTTACACAAACCAACTCATGATTAAGAAAAACTCTGTAAGTAAGCCATTAAGATGCCTCAACACCTGTGTTACAGGAATGAAGGCTTACGAGAGAGAGAGAGAGAGAGAGAGAGAGAGAGAGAGAGAGAGAGAGAGAGAGAGAGAAGCAAAGGGTACAAGTGTGAGACTTCTGGCATGAGCAGTGGGGTGAGTTCCCACCAGCAGTCTGGAAATGCAGACTTGGCTCAGGGTCATCCTCTTTGTCTAGGCTTCGTTGGTGCACATTGCTCACAGACCCCGGTGTCCATGAACCTCTCTTTCCGACCATCACTCACTGGTACATTTGTTCCCTTCTGCTGTCTGCACCCATTGGCTTGTAAAGTCTAAGGTGTTTCCAGACTAACAGGGATGCATCAACTACTGTTTGTAGGTGGCAGTGAGTGGGACTGAGAGAGAGAATATTAGGAATCCCAGTTACTTATTCTCTTTACTTGGATCTCAAGCCTGGCGTGTCTGCCCTCTAAGATTGGACAAGCTTTCATGTTCCAATTCCAAGGTAAGGGACATCTCTGCCCAAGCTCACCCATTCTCTATCACACAGAGACCTGCTTGTTTCCCCCTGATTGTGGGATGGAATGATAGCACAAGATGACTCATCTAATTTGTTCATAATCACCTCAATATGGAAGCACTCCTAAGCCAAGTAACCAAAACTTCCCATTGATATATTAATGATTACTGGATAATAGGACCATCTATTTATAGGTTTTGGAGGAAGTATCAAATTGCTTTCTAATATGTTTGGGTTATGTTTTTATTCTAAATTCCAGTGTATCTGCATCTTTAGCCAACCATTTAAGAAAAGTTGTTAAGACTATCCTAGTAGATATGTGTACCTGAAGTTTTCTCCAGTCCTGCCCAGCCCCACGGCCCCTGCAACTGCTTATAAAAAAAATCACTCAGAAGCTTATATTAATTAAACTGCTCAACCATTAGCTCAGGCCTACCACTGACTAGCTCTTACACTTAAACTGAGCCCATTTCTGTTAATCTACATGTCGTCACACATTCCATGGCTTTACCTGTTGCCTTTACATGCTGCTCTCTGGATGGCAGGCTGGCGTCTCCTCACTCAGTCTTCCTGTTCCCAGAATTCTTCTCTCTGCTTGTCCTGCCTATACTTCCTGCCTGGCTACTGGCCAATCAGCATTTTATATATACAGAGCGATATCCACAGCAGATATGAAATATAATTGTGATTTTGTTGTATGTTTGACGTACGGAGCAATGATGATAAACAGCTGTTATGTGTCCCTTGTCACTAGTGTGCCTTTGGAGAAATTTCCCCTCAAATGTATTGATCATTTTAAAAATTGATTCTTTTAAAAATATTAAACTATCTATCTGTCTGCCTATCTATCTATCTATCTATCTATCTATCTATCTATCTATCATCTATCTATCTACATAACTGTTTTGTATGTTCAGCATGACATGAATTTGGGGGTCAGATTATCTATATGCCAACATCACATTTATAATTTTGAAAGGAATTACACAAATTCTGTAAAACTCTATGTGAGCATTGCAACTTGAACTTCTCTGTTCTCTCAACAGCCTCTCTGTATATATGTAGTGCTTAGGTTTTCTGTTTTCCTCCTCCTTCCTCCTCTTCCTCCTCCTTCCTTTTTCTCCTTCTTCCTCCCCCTTGTCTTCTTCAGATAGAGCCTCCCTGTATAGCCAAGGTTGACCTCAAATTCATGATTCATTCTCCTGCCTTAGGCTCCTCAGTCCACCACAGCTAATGTCTTAGCTTTGTTTTAACAAGTTTTCACAGTACAAGTCTAACACTTCTGATCAAATTTAATCATAAGTATTTTCTAGTTAGTGATACTTATTTTTCCACTTTTAGATTATGCATTCCCAGTGTATAGAAATGCAATTATCATTTTACCCTGCAACTATAATGAATTTATTATTGTCAACACGTGTGTATGTGCATGTGAATACCAGTATATGTGTGTATACATGTGTCTGTGTGTGTGTGTGTGTGCATGTGCGTGTGTGTGTGTGTGTGTGTGTGTGTGTGTGTGTGTGTGTGTGTGAGTGTGTGTGTGTGTGTGTGGATTCTTTGAGGTTTTCTGTAGAAATCATGCCATCTGCAAACTATTTTTTCTTCTTTTGGGATCTGAATTTTTTTTTGCTTCTTTTTCTTGCATACGGCTGCCTGCTAGGGACTCTAGTTCAGCATTGGCTAGCAGCAATAAGAGGGACCTCCATCCTCAGAGGTCATACACTTAGGACTGGGGTCAAATACTTAGGACTGAGGTCAGGGAGAAAGCCTCTGCGGCCTCTTTCACCATCAGGTATGATCTTTTCTGTGGGCTTTTCACAGATGCATTTTATTAGGTTGAAGCAGTTCCTTGGTAATCCCAGTTTGCTGAGTGTTTTTATCATGACAGCTTATTGGCTGTTGTCAAATGTTCAATCTGCATCAATTAAGATGATCATGGAAGGCTTCCTTTCTCTTTTATGTTGCTAATATGTTGGACCAATATATTCCGTTGCTGGAATAACTCATTCTTGTCGTGGAGTAGCATCTTTTAGCAGGCTGCTGGATTTGGTTGGTAGTGTTGTTAGCATCAATGTGCATGGACTCAGGTAGAACATATCTGTGAAGAAGAACTGAGGAGGGAGCATGTGAGGGGAAGACAGTTCTGAGAAAGCTGCAGCTGGGATGACAGTGAGACCTCCAAACAAATGGCGCCCATCTGACAGACTCACATCAAACACGTGTCCAGATCAGTACCTACTTGGTCCTTTCACAGAAAGTGGGATCCCAGCTATGGCACTCTGCTTTGTTCTTGGAAGCCAGCAGGCTGTGCTTGCCAAGGCAGGTTGTTTTGGACAGTTCAGTGGCTTATGGGTATGGGTATGAACTACCATAAATGGACAGGAGTGAGGATTAGGAGCAGTAATGATAATTCAGATGTCGGCTGCCACTCCTATGATTCCCTATGAAAGTATCCTCTCAGCAACCAGAGCTGATCCTCAGGGGCATTCTTGGATGGTCCACCATGTCAAGTACAGGCCTTGGAGCAGGTCTATAGTTCCCTCCAGGCCAGATTCCAGCTTTTCTCTGAATCTGATGGGCCAAGGCATGGAGGTTCATTGCTTATCCAAGAATGTCTTTATGAGTCTCTTGCTGAGAGTGCTGGCAGATGTAATTTGTTGCCTTTATTATCTTGTAAAGATGTTAATCTCCCAACCACAGCGAGGGGTTGCTTTTGTGATTGATTCTGCTTTACCACTTGACATGTTAAAGGGCCTTCAAAGTCTCGATGCCACCTTGCCAAGGTTCCTGCATTCCTCACCCAGCCTAGGGAAAGTGAAGAGAAGAAAACTGTACTCGAAGCACCTTGTCACACTCTTGCCCTGGGCATCCAACATGAGTCATGCTATGAAGGATGGGAAAGCATCCAGATACTTCATCAGCTTGTGTCTGGGCTCTACAGAAAGATCTAGAATCCACAGGGCTCTCACTGAGCTGGTGCTGTGATGATGGTCCCGGTCTGATATAAGACTTAGTCCAAACTGTCCATGGAAACCCATGGGTCATAAAACTAGGACCTTTCCACTCATGCCTTCCCACACAACTCAGTGAAGGCCAGCCCTCTTGGTCCTGTGTTTATGATCTACCCTCTCCTAGCCTTCAATAGTTGTTCTTTAATGTTCTGCCTACATTTGTGTTACCATGGTGATAACTGCTTACAGACCATTTAGCAAGCACTGGCTTCAGACATCTTTATATGGTCATCCTCTCTGAGGGTTCTGTCAATTTTTCACAAGTAGAGTTTTGCACAACACACTTGCTCCTTGAGCTTCACTTCTGTTCTGTCTCCTTTTAATCCTTTTAAAACAGGTTGGAAAATATTCATTAAGTTAGACCCTTATTGTGCACACATGCCTTGATTTGGGGTGGACATTAGAGGTCAGGCCCTGAGCCTGATAGCCTGAAGATATGGTAAGCAAGAAAGCAGAGCCAGTTGGCTACATCGATTCTTTCCAGGGTCCAAACACCTTCTCTCTGCTTCTGTGTCCACAGCATTTGCAGGTATGCCTGGATATAGAGCAAATATGTGGAGGAAGAAGATAGGAAGACTACCTGGAGTATGCTCCTGTGTGGGACACAGCTGACCTAGGACTAGGAGGCTGAGGGCAGAGAGATCTCTGCAATGGGCAGCTTGCAGGTATGGTCATGTATCGCTGCTGGAACATGAGCCCTGGGATGCTGATCACTGTGTTTGCCGTTTCTTTCTGTTGTACCTCTATTCCTCCCTGGAATTTCATGCTGGGATTCAGACACTATCTTAGGAGATAAAATCAACTAGAAACAAAGGGGTATTGGGTAAGGCTTCTAAGCTTTTGCTTCCAAGTTATGGTGCTTTCATTTTTTATTTTTTTTTTAATTAAGAGATCTTCTATTCATTTTACATATCAACCCCGGATTCCCCTGTCCTCCCTTCTCCCACCCCCCAGCCTTTACCTCCAACGCACCCCTCCCATTCCCACCTCCTCCAAGGCAAGGTCTCCCCTGGGGAGTCGGCAGAGCCTGGTACATTCAGGTGAGGCAGGTCCAGACCCCTCCTCCCTGCACCAAGGCTGTGCAAAGTGCTTCCATTTTTACAGCATTGCCACACACAGACGCTCACGCACACCTCAAAGGCACAGACTCAAAGGACTCGGCTGACTCACGAGTTCGCTGCACCTGCTGTTAGCTCACTCGCATGGCACTCTATAGCTGAGAGGACTTGCTGGCCAGGCCCTGTTCAGAGTTTAGAAACGGGAGCATGAGCACCCTGAGTTTGGGTTGGCTGTACTGCAATGCCAGTGTTTCCCCACTTCCATTCTGGTGATTTGAAGTCCAAGGTCTTTGCTTTACAGTAATGGAAAAGAATAACCAAGCAACCCTTCTGTTTTTCATGTTTAGTAAAATATTCAAGAAATCATTTGGCACATTTAAAACTTTCTATAAAGTGGGCTTTGGACAATGAGATGGTCCTCCAACAGTATGCTGGCTAACATGAGTGTTTGGGGGCATGCTGAAATTAGGCTGGGCTAACCTGTGCTTTTATGTAGGCTATGTGTTTAAAAGCATTTTCAATTTGTAATGTTTCGTATTTTCCCAGTTTTCCTCTGTGTGTGTGTGTGTGTGTGTGTGTGTGTGTGTGTGACCAAGCAAGAGAGGAACATAGCCATTAAATAGGGCATGCACAGAGGTTGAGGAGACAAAGCATTCTTTTATTCTTGGCCCATTCAGGTTCATGTCCCTCCTGAAACTGTATGGATGGGAGTGAGGGGAAAGAATGGAGGAAATGGGAGGTGGGTGAGAGAGCTCAAGGCACTTAATTTCAAATCAGATGAAAACCAGGAGTTTGTCTCCTCCCTGCAGGTTTTAATAATGCATCATCCTTGTGAGAGTTTTCTTGTGCGATAAGAAGACTGATAGTCATGTTTTAAAATACAGCCGGTGATCTCAAACCTGGGAGGGGGAGTGTCTGACCACATCAGCTTTGTAGATGAAAGAAGGCAGAGATGCATATCTCAGGAGGAGCCCTCGGAGCCCTCCACTTTGTCTTCTGTCTCTTTCTCTCCTAAGTTTCAATGGTGGACAAAATTACTTTGTAAGGCCAAGTTAATCTGCGGGTCCTCCTCTGCAAAAAGAGGAGGAAAATATCTAACAAATGATTGCATCATTGTCGCTGAAACAAAGGAAGGCATTTAGATTAAAGAATGTCATACCTCAATTCTATCTCTTTTAGTTACTTAATGTTTTTCTATCTATATTTTCTTTTTCAAGTTTCTAAGTCATTATATGCTACTTTTCTTAGGCAAGTCTTATAAATATTGTACTTTTAAAGCCCAATTAAATGTTTTTATCTAACAGTTCTTTAAGAGTATATTTTTGAAATACCAAGCTGGTGTGTGTGTGTGTGTGTGTGTGTGTGTGTGTATTAGTGAGGTCCTAGTTTCTTTTCTATTACCATGATAAACACCACAATCAGAAACAACTTGGAGAGAAAAAGGATTTATTTCATCTTTTAGCCTACATTCCATCATGAGGGAAGTCAGGGCAGGGGACTCGAGGCAGGAACCTGGAGGCAGGAACTGAAGCAGAGAGCAGGAGGAATGTGGTTTACAGGCTTGTTTCTCATGGCTTGCTCGGCAGCTTATTTTTTTCCCACCTGCCCAGGGCATAATACCACCCACAGTGGGCTTGGGCTTGTCCCTCCCACATCATTCATTAATCAGAAAAATGTTCTCAGAGACTTGCCTATGGGTCAATCTGATGGAGGCATTTTCTCAATTAAGGGTCTCTCTTCCCAGATGACTCTAGCTTGTGTCAAGCTGACCAAAAATTAACCAGCACAAGAAATATACTTAAAGTAAGTAAATTGAAAATGATCCTCTTTCCTCTTCTGCCTCTCTTCCAAGCCCTACTTCCCTTTTCCCTCCCTCCTTTTGTTTTTTGATCCCCCCATCCAGTCTTCCTGTTCTAACACTTGTGTGGCTCTTGCAGGGTGTACAGATGTTCCAAGGGCTTTCCAGATCATTTAATCCTGATCTCCAGCTGTGGTGGTATTGTGGTCCCCAAAATATTGTGCACCCTAGTAAACTTATCTGGGGTCAGAAGACAGAACAGCCACTAGATATAGAGGCCAGAAAATGATGGCACACAAGCCTTTAATCCTAGCATTCCAGAGGCAGAGATCCACTTGGATCTCTGTGAGTTCAAGGCCACACTGGAAACAGCCAGGCATGGTGACTCATGCCTTTAATCTCAGGAAGTGATGACAGAAAGCAGAAAGGTATATAAGCAGAAAACCAGGAACTACCTGGTTAAGCTTTTAGGCTTTTGAGCAGCAGTTCAGCTGAGACCCATTTGCATGAGGACACAGGGGCTTCCAGTCTGAGGAAACAGGATCATCTGGGGAACTGGCGAGGTGAGGTAGCTGTGGCTTGTTCTGTTTCTCTGATCTTCCAGTGTTCACCCCAATACCTGGCTCCAGGTTTAATTTTTATTAATAAGACTCTTTAAGACTCATGCTACATCTAGCTCTTGAGGGAGAGGTACTGCCATTTTTCTCCTGCAGATGGGAAACATGGAAGAGAGAGCTGTGGGCAACCTGTCACAATCTTGGAGCCAGTGGGGGCCACACAAAGAGCGTTCTAGCATCCTAGCTCTCAATAGCACTGTTTCAATAACCAGATATAGACACTTGGTCCAGGAGACAGATGCCAGAGAGGATCCTGGGAAGAAGGTTAGCAGGTTCTAGCTCTATGCTACAAAGGCTTCTGGGCCAGAAGCACTCCTGACCCAGAGTTCTCATTTGCAGCCAGGGAAGGCTACAGAAGGCTCAGAGATCTCAACACAGCTAGCAGCCAAAAGACCAGAAGGGTCCTTGAGGTCATACCTGGTTTGAGGTGGGGAGCCTGTGCTTGTCCAGGACAGGTGAATCCTGGGGGAATTAGGCCGAAGTTGTTGTTTGCTTGCTGTCTATATAGCCATTTATATAAAGACCTGGTGGAATAGCCAGGCTCTGGTCTCTGTACTTGGCCGGCTCCAGGATCAGCTAGCCTTTAATGGCTCCCAGGTGGTTTTCCTTGACTTTCTTTTAACTTCGAATTCTTGTAGATTGGGAACAGCATAGAAAGAGCAGTGCTTGTCACACACACAAGAGACTCCATCTTCATTGCAGGCCAGATCTTCTGATGTGTTCTCTGCCTCACCAAACAAAACCACCCTCCTTCTGCATGGCCTTCCCAAAGACCCCAGTGATGACCACCCCTTCCCAAGGAGCCTCCACTCCTTGCCAGGCTCTAGCCTGCTCACCTGCCTTCTGTAGACAGATGTGTCCCCCTGCCTTACTCTCCATTCCTGTTTCAGCTGTGTATGTTCAGATGATGGGGGGCTGTCTGGAGCTCAGGAAGTGAGCTCCTTCCTAGGGCAAGAGTCTCTGTACTCCCATGTCTTCACGGGTCAAGTCTCACATTCTCCTTTGAGGTAAACCGAAGGAACTGCAATTGCTTTTCCCCAAGGCTGCTCAGCCAGAGACATTACCCCACCAACCTTCCTCCACTTTAGTGAGAATTAGTTGACTATCAAGGAAATAAGACTCATCCCAGAGACGTCTTGCCCCTTCCCAGGGAGGAAGATATACTACAAGTGGGAGGAGCAAAGAGAATAGATGATCCTTGCTGAGTTTCCCCACTCTCTACTATTAACTCGGGCCCCGCTGTCCAGTCTTCTCTCTACCTGGCTGCCTAACCCTTTATTTATCTGAAGGGTAGAAATAGAAAGTCCACCTGTGGGCTCCAGAGCATCACTCTGAAGACTCTTGCACCGTGCAACTGTGATTAAATGAATTTGGAATGTTTCTTAATTGTCGTGTTTGTTATAGGGGCTTGAACATGACCCTTTATGAGTCTTGTAAAGGATCACCCCCAAATTCTATCCCAGGAGCTCACTCCGTGGGAAGACCTTGCAGACACATAGTAATTATTGGGAGCTGATGACTGAATGGCTGACAACACAGGATCCCAGCATCCTGTCTTGCTCCGGGTGTCAGGCTGAGGGGGCGGCTGCTTCCTGGACTTGGGGTTTCTGCAATGCCTCAGGGCTTCGCTGTCTACTCATTCATCCCTCCAACATCTGTGTAACCAATTTCCTTTGTGAAATCTCCCCTCTTTAATTGCCTGCTTGGTGTGCTTTTAGACAAGTCAGCAAGTAACGAAGTCAGAGGGGGAGGGGGGAAGGGGCAGAGTGGCTGAACTGGGTCACGTTCACTCTAGGGCTTTAGGTTTGGCTGTTGAAACAATGAGGTCAGAAGCCCAAAATGATCGTTTTTAACAGTCTGGAACACCTGGGAGAATGAAACTTTTTTTTTTCTTGTTCATACAACATTTGCTTCTGACACTAGATATGGTGGAGGCCTTCCTAGAACCCCTACCAAGCACTGCTGCCGCAGATTCTCTAGGGGGCGCCAGCTGGTACCCTCTACATTGTTCCACTCTGACGTCTACCGGAAGGTCTCAGTCCTAAGAGACTGCCCTATTTCAGACTCCACTCATGTTTGAGTATGCAGAGCTTATGCCGAACTCCTTACAGATGGAGAGCCCTTTAACTTCCATCCCAAGCTCCATTAACTGACTACATACATAGTTGTTACAGACACCCAGGATCCTTTCACTCCTGTTTACTGGTTTATCTTAAAGGCTATCACTGCTGAAGATACAACTGATGGATAACATCTATAAATACTCAGCAAGGGGGTGGGCAGAGTTCCCATGCTCACTCCTGGCCTGCTCCTCTCCATGAAGCTAAATGCTTCTGAAGCTCATGAGAACCCTGTCCTGTTGGGTCCTCTATGGAGAATCCATTCCACAGGCACCATTGATGAGACCAGTTTTTGGTTATTGGTGATTGAACTCAGGCTCTAAGTGTGGTCTTCTTCCAGGCAATTAAAAATCTCAGCCCTTTAACCAAGCCTTGGTGCTCATGGTGGCCAGCTTCTCAGAAAGCTAGCCCAGGTTATCTAGGACAAAATACCTTGAAGGTTTTTTTTTTTTTTAAAACCACTCAAAAGCCTTTTGTATTCAAAAAATTTTTAGAAGACCTTGAACATTAAGGCATATAAAATAGGTATGCAAACCCAATGCTTTTATTGATTAAAAAACCCTTAAATTTATATGCAACAGTAGACATATATATATATATATATATAATGATTTTATTAAAGATAAAAGCAAATTTGCACAGTAATGGGATAAATGTTTTGTTGGTTTTCATAAAAATAATTGAATTTTCATGGAGTATTTAATATTATAGGACAAAGAGCATCTTCATTTTTTCCCAAACTGATAAGTATTTTGATTTATAATTACTAGAGCTGAGACTATCACCTATCCTAAGTATGCAAATCGCTAGATGTTTCATTAGGGCCATTCCAGATAATATTAAGAATATTGTCCTACTTTCAACTCAAAATATGTTCAACATTTTTAAAAATTAAATTCAAGTCAGTAACTCAAAACAGCAATTTGTAAAATCAAATACTCATACTATCCAATCTAAAGATGTACTAATTTGATAATTATAGTCTGAGGACTAATGGTAGTAAAATGCTGTGTTTGTTTTCCATAACTAAACCACTGTGTTTTTGGTCATTTCATAGTCAAACCCTTTTTATTTTGGCCAATTTTTTTCTGACTCCCTACATTCCCTATGTAACCCCATACGGTGTCAAAAGGCACACCTGAATGCCATCTCATCAGTATGCCAAAGACACTCTGACCACTCTACAGCTTTCAAAGATTTTAGCATCTGTGTATTACACATTTCAAAAGAGAACATTTCCTTTAGTTAGAAATGTTACAACGGTATGAAGAAGGTCTTTGTACTATGAAAGATGGAGAATAGCTGAAAGTCCATAAGATAAAAGCCCAAGACATGCTGGAGAGATAGCTCAGTGGTTAAGAGCACTGACTGCTCTTCCAGAGGACCCCAGTTCAATTCCCAGCACCCACATGGCAGCTCCAGTTCCAGAGGACCCCCCTGCACAGACATATGTGCAGGCACAACACCAAGGCACATGAAATAAAACAAATTATTAAAAAAAACAAGTCCAAGACATATACCTTGTACATCTGACCCCAAGTACAGCATGGCTATCTCTTGGCATGGTGTGGGACACAGCACAAGAGCTCTGTCTAGCACTGATAATTAAACCCATTTTGCTGGATACTGATCAACTGAAGCCCCTCTTCCATTGTTAGAGAAAGACAAGAGACAGGATTTCCTTCTACTACCTTTAGGCAAATGGCGTCAGACTTGAGTTGACTAGAGGACACCAACTGGCATCTCCTAGAGAATCTTCTATAGCAGATTCTACATTTCTACATAAATAGTTTCCATCTTTAAGAACAAAAGGCACCTTGTCCAGAGAAAACCTCTGCTTTAGTCTTTCAGTGTTTGCTCACCATCTAACCACATACCCAAATAATTCATCACACACCAAAACCAGTCTCAAGCATAAGAAATCTGGTCTCCCTGATGATGAGAACTCAAGTAGATGGATGAAAACTCTACAGCAAAGATTGTTGGAGTAAAGGAATTGTAAGTAAGTTTTGTTGTTGAAAATCTATGAGATTGCTGAGGGTAGTGGCTTGTACTTGTAGCTGTGGAATTTAAGAGTCTGAAGCATGAAGATTACTTCAAGTTTGAGACCAGATTGGGATACATAGTGAGACTGAGTCTCAAACAAACAAACAAACCCAGAAAGAGAGAGATGAAAAGGAAAAAAAAAAAAAGAAAATCTGTGAAGTATGTTGTCAATTACCAATCTAGAGTGTGAAACTATCGTATTTTTTTTTTCTATTGAAGCTTCAAGTTCTCAAAACTTAGGTTAATAACAATGTTGTTTTGAGCTTGGTAAGAAAGATGTTTAATTAATTTCAACTTTATGTTTGTATACTACTCGATTATTTTACATTTTGCACCAGATTTTCAGAACCTGGTAAACTGATAGATATTGTACTGCTAACACTAATAATACTAGTGCATAATCTTTAGACATTGACTGATGACTGTTTCTGGGAAATTATCATTGAATACACTAAGTACCCAGCATACTCACAGCCATGGAACACAAGGGCTGGAATGTGCAGTTACCATGAACACATGGAGTTAACTACAGAGGAAGCTCTCCATGCGCTCCAGAAGTTTTGTTCTCTTGGGGGTTCTTAAGTTCAGCAATTTTACTGCATTCTCGACAGGTCTGTATTTACTCACTTAGTAAGTACAAAAGATACTGTAATTTTGCTTCAGTTTGTAATTTTTATTAAGGGTTAACCTTTTTGAAATGTTGCTTATTGCAGAGCTCTCTCTCCAGATGTATGGAAGAAAGCACAATGGATGCCTGCTTTGATGCATGCTGATCTTAGATATGTCTGTAACAAGACCATCATTTTATTTTACATTAACCCACCAGACAAACCTTTATGTAAAATTATAACTATGTGGGCACCCCCTAGCAAGTAAGAGATAAAGCAGAGCTACTTATTAAGTAAACTAATAAACTTTCAATTGAGTTGCCAAGAAGTTTGAAATTAAAAATAAATGGCCACAGTCAGAGATTTATGGGAAAGCTGTTAGGATGGTGAGAACTAAGAAAATTTGCCAAGGACTCAAGAGAAGGATGGCCAAATAATTAAACATGGAAATGATAACAGAAATATCAATTTACATGTAGATGTAGAAGCAAAATGTTCAAGGAAAAGAAAATTGGAAGAGGGCAAAGATCATGGTATAGAAAGAACAATACAATTCCAAATTATGACTGTCATCCTAGTTAGCCCATGGCTATTTTTCTCATAGCACTCTAACACATGACCTAGAAGCAATTACCTTTCAGAGGCATCTAACACATGGTTCTCAAATAATCCCTTGGCTTTCTAGTATTTTAACCTTTCACCCTGTAACCAAGCTCTGTGGGTGATTAATAACTTGCATTTGGGGAAAGGAGTCCCTTTGTCCACTCAGATGAGGTGCTTCATAAATAACAATTATGTTTATGTAGGCCTGGATGCTAGGGAGTTAAAGATCAAGATGCCTATAGATTTAGGGGCTGGGAAGGGCTGGTGTCCTGGCTCAGGATGACACTATCTCATTGTCATCACAGGCTAGAAGGAACAAAGCAGCTCTCTGTCTCTTGTACAGGGGCACTATCCCTTTCTGAGGTCTCTACTCTCGTCATAATGGACTCTTAGAGATTTCTCCTAATACCATCACACTGGGGTTGAGTATCAACTGAGTTGTGGAGGAACAAAAAAGAGTCTGTAGCAAGTTCCACATAATTCACAATTTCTTCAAGTAATATGTTCCCTAAGGTGGGAGAAAGAGAAGACAGGAAATACTGTTGTAACACAAATCTTAAAAGGTCTTATTAATAAAAAACAAACCTGGGGCTAGGTATTGGGGTGAGTACTGAAAGATCAGAGAAACAGAACCAGCCACAGCCACCTCACCTCATCAGTTCCTCAGCTGATCCTGTCTCCTCAGACTGGAAGCCTCTGAGTCCTTATCCAAAATGAATCTCAGCTGAAATGCTGCTAGAAGCCTAAAAGCTTAACCAGGATAGTTCCTGGTTTTCACACCTTATATACCTTTCTGCTTTCTGCCATCACTTCCTGGGATTAAAGGCTCTTGTTAACCACGCCTGGCTGTTTCCAGTGAGGCCTTGAACTCACAGAGATCCAGGCAGATCTCTGCCTCTGGAATGCTAGTATTAAAGGCATGAGTGTCACCATTTTCTGGCCTCTATATCTAGTGGCTGTTCTGTACTCTGACCCCAGATAAGTTTATTAGGGTGCACAATACTTTGGGGAACACAATATCACCACAAACTGTGGCTATAACTCTATTCATAACTCCTATTGTAACTAAGAAAAGAGAAGAGTTGCCAGATGCCACTGTCCCCCTCTCTGTTTCTTATTAGGGCAGATACAGAAGGCTCTGCTTACCATGCACTCAGTGTCCCCTGAGCAAGCACAGCTCTAAATCCTGCCTCTACTTCCACAAGGAAACCATTCTCCACTCTTCAGTCTGCCAGACTCCACTCTGGGACCATCCCATTCACCCTGTTTCACTGACAGTTTTGACCATATCCTGTGCTAAAATTCTGTTCTAGTTGTCCTCGTTCTTGGAGTCTAGCTTTGTGTCCTTTGTGTGCTTACACTGGGCCACAGAAGGGTTTTCATTGACTAGCATTTCCTCTCTGACTCCTTTACATTTCCTAAGACATCTCTTTAAAGAGCCTGTCAGTATATTTTCAAACATTTAAAGTTCAAAATCGAGAAACCCACTACTACACAAAAATAAGCTACATGTTCTTGTAGATGGTAAATGGAGCCTACCTTAACTTTGCCTCTGTTTAATATTTTATACTGTATGTAGATCCAGGAGCTATTTTAATACTCTGGGCATGGCTAGTTAGAAACTGTTAAGCTCTTGAAATACAATCAGGGAAATGAGGGTACATAAAATCCACAAATGAAGGTAAAGTTGGTCAACCCCAATAGTTATTAACCATTTTGTAATTTCAAATACAGCAAATTCATGATTCATCCAGTATAAGAATGATAGCAAGTGCTCTAAAGGTTAAAACAATGTTTGTGGGTAATTAACAGTTCCTTAGCAAGGAGGATTTGGTCTAACAGCAGACAATAATACCCATATTCTCTATTTCATTTCTTTCCTGCTTTTATAGTACTAAGTATTAGACCCTAGGCCTCACACATGCTATGGAAATAGTCTACCAAGGGAGCAATAACACCCAATCCATAATTTCATGTGATAACTTTGTCTTATTTTTATACGTGAACATATATCTATACATCTTCTTTTTGCTCCTCCTTCTTCTCCTTTCTGTTTTTTTGAGACAGGGTTTCTCTGTGAAGCCCTGACGGTCCTAGAACTCTCTCTGTAGAACAGGCTAGTCTCAAACTCACA
This sequence comes from Peromyscus leucopus, assembly GCF_004664715.2. Lineage (NCBI taxonomy): Eukaryota > Metazoa > Chordata > Mammalia > Rodentia > Cricetidae > Peromyscus > Peromyscus leucopus. The sequence continues at coordinate 25,841,364 of NC_051071.1, forward strand.
AAGATTTGCCTGCCTTTGCCTCTTGAGCATTGGGATTAAAGGCATGTACCACCACTCTCCATGCCTGATGCCAAAATGTGTAGCTAGAGTTTTCCTGCCTTGCCCACAGTCAGGACAAATCTTTGTTTCTCACCAGTCCCACAGCCGCTCAGACCCAACCTAATAAACACAGAGACTTATATTGCTTCAAACTGTATGGCCGTGGCAGGCTTCTTACTAACTGTTCTTATAGCTTAAATTAATCCATTTCTACAAATCTATACCTTGTGGCTTACCAGCATTTTCACATGCTGCTTGTCCTGGCAGGTGGCTAGCTGTGACTCCTTCTGCCTTCCTGTTCTTTTATTTCTCCTCTTATTTCTCCTTTTATTTCTCCTGTTAGTCCCGCCTATACTTCCTGCCTAGCCACAGCCAATCAGGTTTTATTTATTGACCAATCAGAGCAACTTGACATACAGACCATCCCCCAGCACAGCCAAGTGCAGACCATCTCAGACACCTGCACTCAGGCCCGTGGTCCTAATCATCCTCTATGCGGACCTGCTGGGTAAAGCCATGAGGAACCCAAGAACAGGCTCCCACAGGACATACAGATAATCCCACAGCAAAATTTTTTAAAAATATTATCTGATTATAATACAAGTAAAAGTTTCTTTAAAGTTTTTGCATTGATTTGAGGAGTCTGGCACATTGCTAAACTTTTTCCTCACAATAGTCCCTGAGAACTAACTCATTTGCTGACTGTTTGTATCAATCTGAGGCATTTCAGGCAAATTCTTACTTATGAAGACAACAGAGTGAACAGCACTGTGCAAGCTCTTTTAGAGTTGCTGAGAAAGGACCCCAGAACCTCAATTTGACATGAATGTAACAAGGATAATGGCAAAAAGAAAAATTAAGAAAGAAAAGAAAACCAAACAATTTTTCTGGAATGAAGATTATGTTTTCCCCCCTAAAATCTAAGGAGTCAGGACTAGTGAGTCTCAGCAATGACAGGACACTGTTATATCCTACCTCCAGCAGTGATGAGGCTTGAACCCAGGGCCGTGGTGTGCCAGACAAGCACCATCATGCTTAAGCTGCTCCCAACCCTTCATTGTTGCATGACAGTAAATATGTCTGCTCCCACTTCCGTCTTCAAGCTCCAATACGACAGCTACAACAGCTCCACCCCCATGGTAGTTTTGAAAAGAGCAACCCAGCACTCATTAGACGGAATACGATAGCCCTGTGCTTCCCAAAGTCCCCTCTGAAGGTGATGGTCAGTTTCTGACTTGTCTGGTTCTACCTTGGAACTCTCTAGACAGGACTTGTCTTGATTTGGCCTGGCTGTATTCATTGCCTGAAAACACGCTCCTTCTGGGGATATAGGTGGGGAACATCCACTGGCAATTGTTTCAGATCATGTCTCCTTGAGGAGGCGTTGACAGCTGCGGCAAAAGCCCGAGGAACAAGAGGTTCACAGATGCTTTGTAAAGCCTGACCCCGTTTCTATCGGGTTGACAAGTCTCAGGCACTCTAGGAAGGTGTATGTGTTGGGGAACCATTGGTACAGATCAGAACCAGCCAGATCAGGGGCCCATGTTTGTAGCCCCTGCTACACTGGAGGCTAAGACAGGCTGATCATCAGAGCACAAGAGTTTGAAACCAGTCTGGGCAACACAGCAACACCCGTCTTTAAAATGGAAAGTGAAAAACCCGAGACTCTCTCTTCTTGCCAACCCCAAGGCTCTTCTTCATGAGCTATATATGTCCAAAATGAGGAATGTGCTCAAGTGCCTTCTGAGGGCTGAAGACATGTTATAACATGCACAGGCTAGGTGGAAGATATGTGACTTTGAGTTATTTAGAGACTCTATATCCAATTAGGACACAACTAAGTTAAATGCACTGAGACTACAGTGACCATACATGACAAAGCATAAAATCCCGGACAAATTAGTTCAGGTTGGTAAACAAAACAAAGAAAATGATGTAATAACAAACCTGGAAATGGGCAGACATGGAGGGTCTGATTTCAACTCCTGGGACCCACATGGTGGAAGGAGAGAACCAACTCCCATAAATTGCTTTCCACATGTGCACTCTGGCATGTACATACAAATACTAGTTGAGTAAATAAATGTAAAAATTTCTTTTAAAAGGTGGATTTTATGTTATAAGAATTATCTTTCAACAAAAATTATGTAGAATATTTGATAGACTCCTATTTTATACACAGTGAACAGGCAAAAGTGCTTGATGAATTAGCATGCTGAGAAGCTCACAAAATGACCAGGGGAGTCTGGTAGGTCCTCCGGCACAAGTCTTATCTGAGAAGATCAATATGGTCTCTAGTGTAGTCTCTGGAACACTGACCATCTCTGGGCTTCCAGCTCCTGCCCTCTGGCTTCCAGACATCCCCTTTGCACACAGCAGACTGTTGGGCTCAGGTCACTGGCCAGCTGGACTGCCTGGGAAGGACAGAGCTCTCAGCACTCACAGGTAGCCTCTTCCTTCCATCAAGAAGTATGAGAATGTGATGTGCACAGTCAGGCAGCCAGAAGGCAGGGTCACTTCCACGTGGCAAAGCTACAATGCCAAAGGTGACAATTGGAAAGTCTGTCAGTGGGTTGGCTTCAAGTTCTTGACTTGATTTCTATTGCAATGTCACAAAAGTCATGGGCTGATGCCTCATTTTACAGACAACATAGCCCCATATAAAGATGAACTTGTTATTTTGAAATTTAATTTCTTTGCTATTGATATATATTCCTTGTGCATAGTACTGTGTTTCAATGAGACGTTTTTCATACAAGGGTACAATGCACTCTGCACGTGTCCCCCTGCACCCCAGTGGTCTCCCCTTTCTAATCCCTCCCCCAAACTCATTATTTTCCAACCCCTTAGACAGCTTTACAGATACCATTTTATGAATCCCTACAAAATCTAGAAACCACAGTGGGAGAAAACACAGTCTTTGTCATTCTGACCTTATTTCATTCATTGAATGTGATGGTCCACAGTTGCAGCCACTTTTCCTACAAATGACATAAACTCATTCTTAATTCCGTGCACGGACACGCACATCCCGTTTTCTTCATCCGTTCCTCTGTTGCTGGACACCCAGGTTGTTGCCGTACCTGGCCGTTGTGACGTGTGCTGTGAAAGTCACTGGAGTGCAAACTCTGTGATGTGGAGGCTCGGACTCCGGAGCGTAAGCACCTGGAAAGGGCGGGGCTGGGTCCCACAGTAGGCCTGATTTAGAGTTCCGGAAGAACTCCCATTCTGACTTCCATAGTGGTTAGGCTACTTTATGTCTCCACAAGCAGTGTGTAAGGATTCCAAAGGGTGAACTTGTTCCTGAAAATGACCCGCAGTCAGCAACTTAGAGAGACTATTCGGGGCGGAACACAGTTTACAAGTGAGTCAGTGCAGGTCACACAACATCGGCTAGGACGTTCCATTTCTTCTTTCAGCCACATGTTCCTGGAGTACCTGATGGGTGAGTGTTCTTTAACATTCCCCACGCCCCTACTGCGCCTTGCTAGGATCCAGTTCCTGGGTGGAGGAGCTTTATTTCCCTGAGTCACAGGCACTGGACACCTGCTTCCCCTCACAGTACTGCTGGCTGCAATATGCGGAGAGCCTTTCTTCGGGGAGGGAATGGTCAACCTCTGAACTTAAACTCTGAATAACCCACAGCGAGAGGAACCACAGTAGGGAATTCCATCCAAAGTCACTCTTGAAAATGAAACATGACTTTAGGAAAAGAGAAAACAGAAAACAGTCATTCTGATCCAGTGGAGTAGCCAAGATCAACTGTGCACTCTCTCCTCCGTGAACAGTGAGCTTTCAATGTGTTCTGCAAGGCGGAGACTTTGGGCTTCTTATTTTACTTTAGTGACCTGGGAATAAAGCTAGCCATGGTTCCAGCTGTCGCATTACCTACAACATATCAGCGCTTTAAGTAAAGGTAGAGTGGTGTCTCTCACACACCCTGGTGAAACAGGACTGTCTTTTCTCAGACTCGGAGGCTCTGCTTCCTTCTCATTAAACATCTCAGTTCGGACAGGAAGGTTTATTGGCTCCTACCAGAACAATCTGTGTTCAAATCAATTTCCTGGCTTGCATTCTAATTTTTGTGAACTTCTGCACAAGCAGTTTGAGAGAAGCGAGCTTTAATTAAGTCAGTTGACCCAAGAAATTGGACAGGTTCAAAGGGAAACGGTCATTTCCAAGCTGTCAAGCCACCCGCCTGTGCTGTGAGCTTTCTGCCCCATGGGATGTCATCCTGGGCCTGGAGGCAGGTTCCACATAGAGCACAGGCCTCAGTGGGCTCTGCTCTGGCTTCTTTCCTACAGTGGAATTTTGTTCAAAGCAAAACAAGATGCACTGTAACATGTTTATAACATGAGTGTATAACATGACAACAAAGCACACCCTGCTGCTCTCTTAATACACATATGTATCAGATTGCCTTTCGGACACACACACACACACTCTTGAGCTGTTCACAAGGTAATTCTACTCTCTAGTCATAGTGAATATAATGATCAGGAGGAGGGTGGCAGTTACTTTAGAAACACTGTCGACCCTAAACTTCACTGCAGAGTATAAGCAATGTTTCATTTCATTTTTTTTTTTTGGTCTGATGTTGCTATAAGTCTCACCCTCTCTGTATTATGCCTTTAAAAAAGATTTCTAAGCATATCAATGTTTTATTTAAATATTATAAAATAGTAAACAATGCAAACACTGGTAGAATTTTATTTGCTACCAAAGATGCAACTATTTCTATTCTGTACACTTTATCCAATGTGATGCTGGGTGTTTAAACCATAACTATTGTAAAATTTATAGTTTAATATTTGTAAGTCACCAGCTCTTTCAGAGTAAGAGTCTTAAAGTTAAAACACTGTACATGGTACCGAGAAAGCAATCTAAGGGCTGGAGAGATATTTCCATGGTTAAGAGCATGTATTGAGCTTTCAGAGGACCTGGTGAGATTTTCAGCACCCACAGCAGGTGGTACACACCTGCCTGTAACTCTAGCTGGAGGGGAGCTGACACCCTCTTCTGGACTCCACTAGCACCCACATACATGTGACCAGATACCCACACAAATAAATAAAGATAAGATAAATCTTCCAAAACAAGCATGTTAATTCTGTTCAGACATGGACAGAAGGAGAGAGCATTCCAAGCCTTCGTCCTTCAGTCTTCCGGATTGGTGGCAGAGCTAACCATTTTCAGCCCCCCCAAACCCTCTTGTTTTGGTTGGGATTTGTTGGGAATGTTTGAGCGGGAAGTGCTCAACACACACTGGACTCCGTATGTACTATGAAAATGCTTGATTGTAACTTGGAGTAAAATAGCTTTAGTCAAAAAAAGATGGCTGCTCCTTTAAATAAACACATCGTAACACAAATACACTTGGTTTTGATTGAAGGACATACTTCTGCTGCTTTTCTTAAATTACTCTTCCAGTGCCTAGGAATTAAAAAGCTGCCCAATGGCCTGACTGCTATAAAAACATAATCATTGGAGAAAAAGTATCAGGGTATTATGCAAATGAATCATCTTAATGCAGAAAAGGGCCTTTTATTTTATTTGTTGATGGCAAGATGCATATACTTACCACGTACCATAATATCTTGTACTGTGTAAGATTTTGAGTGGTGGGCTGAGCTCGTTAGCATAGTCATTACCTAACATGCTTCCTTCTTTTGTGATAAGAACAACTTGAACCCCATTCTTTCATAATTTTCAAGAATCCAACACCCCGCTACTAACTGTAGCCACCATACTGTGCTGTTTCTTGAAGCAAATTACTTCTATTTGACAGAAATTTCCTATTCTCTGGCCAAAATCTCTGCAAACTTTCACCCCCAGTCCTAGCCTCTGGTGGCCATTTGCTGCCTCCTCCCCAACCCTCTGTTAAACTGACATTTTAGATTTCACACGTGGATGTATGCCCTAGTGTTTGGTTGGTTGTGCTTGGGTTATTTCGGTTAATACAATGCCCTACACGTATCCACACTGTAGTAGATACTCTTTTTTTTTCTTAGGGGTGAAAGTAATGTTTCATCATGGATCTTATTTTTTTTTTTAAGTAGCTTTCTTTGTGAGTAATCTCTAAGCAAGTGTTTTATAGGCTACCAAATGATAAAACACATTCCAATGCTTTCTAAAAGTTACTTTTTGATAATTTCATATGTAGACATAATGTATTTTGATCACATAGACTCTTCACTCCCCTCCAACTCCCCCTGGTTTCCCTCTCATGCCCCCCTCACAATTCCATGTCTTCTGTCTCCTCTTCTTCCTCTCTAAATATGTAACTCACTGAGTCCCATTAGTGCTGCCCATGTGTGTTTGGGTGTAGGATTGTCCACTGGGGCAGGAGCAACCTACAAGAGGCCACATCCCCTAAGACAACTGACTCTTCTTCCCAGGCAGCCATTGGCCGCTCCTCAGCTCCTGGACCAGCAGGGAGGCCTGTGACTCCTCCCCCACTCACTTGGGAATGTCAGTTATTCTGCTCTGGTGCAGGCTGCCATGGCTGCTGAGAGCTCATGGGTGCACCTTTCCTGGCATATATGGAAGACGCTCATTTACAGTAGTCTTCCGAGTACTCCGGCTTGAACAGTCTTTCCTCTCCTCCTTTCCTGATGTTCCCTGAGCCTGCAGGGTAGTGGGGATGACACAGATATTGTCTTTTGGGGGGGATGGGCCCTTTACAGTTGCTTGTTCCCTGCATTTGGGCTAGTTGTGGTTTAACCTCTGTCTGCTGCCAAATAAAAAATAACAAGCAAACAAACAAATAAATAAAGACTCTCTGAAGAGGACTAAACAATGTACCTATTTATGGGTCTAATGATAAATAATTTAGAAGGCAGTTGGATATTATACCAGTCTAGCAACATAAGAGTAGTAGGTTCTCCTCTTGGATCTGTGACCTCTCCAGTCATGGGTTCTTGGTCAGGTTCACAATACCAGACAAAAGTTCCCTCCTGTTGAGTGAGTCTTCAATACAAGCAGAGAGGCATTAGTTATCCCTAAGACATTTGTGCCACAATTGCATCAATGGGCATATCTTGCTAGGCTGATCATTACTGTAGTTCCCAAATGCCATAGGTCCCTGCCAACCTGCATCTTACCTTCTGACACGATGAGAGCTAGGCAACAGGAGGAGGCTTCCAGAACAGTTCCAATTTGATTTCTCTAAGTTACTGAAGTCTGTGATGTCTTCAGCAACAGGTGTTTAAGCTGGAAGCTCCGCTGCAGCATCATTCTCCCCCATTCCAAGCCTTGCCCCCTCTCAGAAAGCCCACCAAGAAGGGGCTCCTCCCTGGAGCTACTCAAGACCATGCCTACAGGGCATTTAAACTGCCTCCTAGAGAATGGTCTTGAGTTTTTTCCAGTTTCCTTTCCTGGTCTCATGTCTGGGGGCCAGGAAAATCACCCAGAACACGTTTGCCCAATAAACTTGGTCTTTTATTCTTAGTTCAGCTTGATTCGGCTTACTGTTTTGGTGGAGAGACTTGATATCGAGGTGCGGTAACCTTTCAATAGGATCTTATCATCAGGTTCTTGGGGGGCAGCTAAAAGCAATAGCTATAGATTGTATTACTTTAGGAGTCATTGATGATATTATGTCAGTCTAAGTTTCAATTTTTAAAATGTTTTCTATGCTAAGCATTATGTTTCTTGACAAGTCAGTCCCTATAGGAGAAATATTTATTCTGGCTAACCCTGAGTGAGTCACTAACCCTTTTCAAAGACAAATAGGTCCGGTGCTTTTAGGACTAGCAGACCTAGTAGTCACAGCTAGCTTGGGAGTTCCTTGGCCCCCAATAAAAGCCAGCGTTCTTCCCAGTGGCTTTTTGTTTTAGAGTGGAAGTTTCCTGAACGTTAGCCAAGGCATTCTTAGCCTTTTAGTTTTACTCATGTGTGGGCTGTTGGATCAGCACACAGAGGCCCTTCCCTCCCAGAGTTTCCAGGAATTAACTTGCATCTATAGGCCAGACATGTCAATTTGAAGTGCCAGAAACATGCAAAATGCCTAACGTGGACCTGAGAAGAAATTACCAGGAGGCCACCATGTCTTCATTGTAACTCTAAAGGAACCAGGGAGTCAAAGAAGAGGAGGAATGTCAGTGATCAATGGAAACATTTGAACAAAATATAATTTAAAGGACACTTTAAAACTTGTAGAATGTCCCCAAAGCATCCTTAGAAGTACATGCACAGCATCAATGCATATTTGCAAAGAAGAAAGACTTAAAATTTGTGTTCTAAGGATCTATATCAAGAAGTCAGACAAATAATATCAAGTTCAATAAAAAAAGAAGAAAAACTCAAACATAAAAACACCTGAGTATAGAAATTAACAAAATAGGAAACAAAAGCAAAAGAGGAATTAACAAAGGTATGTTGAAAATGGACAAAGTAAAGAGGCTGAGACCTGTGACAGTTTTATTTGTCAACATGCCTCACTCATGAAACACAGGCATTTGGCCAAACACCATTCAACATGCCCCTGTGCAGATATTGTTAAATGAAATTACTGTTTAAATTTGTAAACTTGAGTGGAGCATGCTACCCTTCGTGATGTGGACAGGCCTCACCCAGCCTGGTGAAACCCTTGAGAAAAGAAGATAGAGGTTACTGAAGAGAAGGAATGCTGTCTGGTGTTCCAGTGCCTTCTAATTCCTGCTCTCCAGTCTTCTGTGCCCCTGGATTTCAGATTGTCCACCCCGTGGCCGTTGAACAAGTTTCTTAACAAACTAGACTCATATCTTGCTTTTCTTCTCTTTCTATGTGTGTGTATGTGTATTTCTAAAATTTTGACTTTATACACGCTTTTGTTTTACAGTACACATATACACATATCCTATTTATTCATTTTCTCTAGAGGGCACAGATACCAATTCTTAGAAATTCCTCAAAATATGAATTATTCTAGGTGTAATATATATAAGAGGAAATATAAGCTACATTTATTTTTTAAAGACTTGCAAGCCTTCACATAAATAACACTTTTAAAGAAAAGTATCTCCCTTCTGATTATAAGCTAAAAATTCTAAATGCAATGAATATGAGCAAACCAAACCCAGTTTTAAAAAAAACTGCTATAGAACAGCAGCTATCTGTGTTCATTCAAGGAATGTAGGATTTATTTTCTGTTTAAAAATAATCAGTGTTGACTATAAAATAAAGTGACAGGCAGATAGAACTTGGAGTCCAGATGTCAGATGTCAACATCTAGGGGAAATTTATTTAGAAGGAACTTGAACCCCTTCCTTACATTGTACACAATATTAATTCAATAAAGATTACTGTAAAAGAAAATACAGCAAAAAATATTGTAGAACTAAATTAGGCAAAGTTATCCTATATGTGAATTAAAAAACACAAAGTCAGGGTTGGTGACATGGCTCAGTTGCTCAGAACCCTTGCTGTTCTTGCAGAGAACCTGGATTTGGTTCCCAGTACCACATGAAGGCTTGCACTGACTTGTAACTCCACTCCTCTGGTCCCCACGGGCACACAGCATGTATGTGGTACACATACATGTATTCAGACACTCACACACACAGTTAGAGTGATGATGATGATGATGATGATGAACAACACAAATATACCTCTGCATCATTTCCTTGACAAGACAAGGGACCTACAGCTACCTGGAGAACACTGACAGCTCTACACAACAAAGGTAATTCAATTAAAAATGGGCAAGGATTTGCATATGTATCTGTATTTGCGATACACGGATGTGTCCAACAAACACAAGGAAGAGTGCTCATCAGCTGTTTCGGAAGCAAATAAAAGTGAAAACACAGTTGGATCTTCGATGGCAGTACTATGGGTATAGTAGAAAAGTCACCACCACCCAACATGCTGAGAAATCTGAATCTTGTAGCACCATGTATAGATTATGAAATGCTCCAGCCCTTTGGAAAATGAAAGGCAGACCTCTTAAAAATGTGACCTTATGAGTAGTTTTACTTCTTGGCGTTCAGGACAGTATTTAAAACATGATAACTTCAACATTCCTGTTTCACTTTGCTTTCTCTTGCTGTGACAAACCATTATGGCCAAAAGCAACTGTGGGAAGGAAAGAGTTAATGATGCCTACAGTTCCAGGTCACAGTCCATAGTTGAAGGAATTTAGGTCAGTAACTGAATGCAGGTGCCTGAAGGCAGGGGCTGTTGCAGAGGCCATAGAGGAATGCTGCATGGCTCACTCAGACTGTTTTCTTTTCTTTTCTTCTTTCTTTCTTTCTTTCTTTCTTTCTCTCTCTCTCTCTCTCTCTCTCTCTCTCTCTCTCTCTCTCTCTTCCTTCCTTCCTTCCTTCCTTCCTTCCTTCCTTCCTTCCTTCCTTCCTTCCTTCCTTCCTTCCTCTCTCTCTCTCTCTCTCTCTCTCTCTTTCTTCCTTTCTTTCTTTTTTCTTTTTTTCGAGACAGGGTTTCTCTGTGTAGCTTTGCGCCTTTCCTGGAACTCGCTTTGGAGACCAGGCTGGCCTCGAACTCACAAAGATCCGCCTGCCTCTGCCTCCCAAGTGCTGGGATTAAAGGCATGCGCCACCACTGCCCAGCCCAGACTGTTTTCTTATTACAACCCAGGACCGTATTCCCATGGATGATACTGCTGACAGTGAGCTGATCCTCTCCACATCAATCATTGATCAAGAAAATGCCCTCACAGTCTTGCCCCCAGGCCAACCTGATGGAGGCATTTTCTCAATTGAGGTTTTCTCTTCCCAGCTGACTCTAGCTAATGTTAAGTTGGCAAAATTTAACTAGCTTAGTCCCTAAATCAAGAAACCAAATGAGGTCCATGAAATATCATTCATAAGTAAAAGAATGAAATTTCAATATATGTTCATTATACAGAACCTTGAAATCATTATGCTAAGTGAAAAAGACACAATTCCATTCATACGAAAAATACTCAGTAGAGGAATTACTTCGATCAGGTTTGCCTATACCTCAGAAAATAAACATACAGAACCACAAAAAGACAAGGACAAACAAAGACACACAGAAACTTACCAGACAGTTAGAAACCCCTCAGATTAGGGTCTGGGGGAAGCAGGGGATCCAGAATGAGCCCCCAAATAATGTGCCCAGGTTGCAAGACCCCCAAGCAAGACCACCACAGAGTCAATATCTGATGCGGGCACACAGAGGTTTTTAATAACAAAACATTCAAGCTTGGTCCGCGTCCAACATCTGACACAACTTTAAGGGATTTATATAGGAAAGGTTTACATGCACCTTGGATTGGACAAGGGGGCTAGGGGTGATATAGTTCTTTGAAGTTACTGCTTGATCTATAAGCATAAGGTTACTAATGACTAACAGGATTCAGGGTATCTATAGAGTCATAAATTTTTACTCCCTATGTCCTGCTTTTGTTGAACCCAGGATATACATACTTAGATTTACTGTTCTAGTCCTACTCTACCCTGAGTTCAACTTCTGGTCAGTTGAGCCCATTACTCTTCATATCTTGTTTTGCCACGTCCAGGATATATAGATTTATTGTCCCAGCCTTATAAGTTCAACTTCTGGTCACTTCTAAAACTGCTGGTCAGTAAATACCGTTGGAGGAGGGGAGGGGGAAACATTTCTCAAGATGGCTACTGATTTTTCCCTTTCATACCCATGTCGTGAGGGCATCATAACAGCTGGGCGGTGGATAGGCACAGTGTGAAAAACCTAGCTGGGCACAGGCTTGTGAGTAAGCCGGGAGCAGCATCCCTCCATGGCTTCTGCTCTGAGTTCCTGCCCTTGTTTTCCTCAAGGATGGATTGTGACTTGGAAATGTTAGATGATATTAGCCCTTTGGATCCCAAGTTGCTTTTGGTCGTTGTGTTTATCACAGCAACAGAAAGCAAAGTAGTACATGTATCCCATTCTCAGCATTTCTACTCTAGATATTAACTGCTAAAAATGTGTAAAAATGTGTAGAAATACAACCAAGGGGCGCATGTAAGAGTGTTCTTGGAACACTACTCGTAAGAATTCAAGCTTCACTTTAGATTATGAGATGTGTAAGGTGTGTTATATTTATATTCATGTAAAGGGAAGAATGACCTCATGCAAAAATTAGAGTGAAGGAATCACACAAATATACAAGTAAAAAAGACATATTCAAAAGACTGTCACAGCGTCATTTCAAATGTAAATACAGCAAGTGCAATTGTAGAATAGTGATTGTTGCATTAATTCTGTTTTTTTCATGTATTACCTCATAACCACAGTTTTCTCTCCCTCCTCTCCTCTTAGTCCCCCCTTTCCACATCCCCTCTCCCCTAGGTACACTTCTTCTCCTTTCCCTTTCAGAAAAAGCAAGCCTCACAGGGATATCAACCAAATAGGGCATAAAAAGTTACAATAAGACTAGGCACTTGTCCTCATATCAAGGTTGGAGAAGGCAACCCAATGGGAGGAAAAGGGTACCAAACTCAGGTAAAAGAGTCAGAGACAGTCCCTGATTCCACTGTTAGGAGTCCCACAAGATCAGCAAGCTACACGGCCATAACACATATGCAGAAGACCTAGGTCAGACCCATAAAGGCTCTCTGATTGTTGTTTCAGTCTATGAGCCCTGGTTAGTTGATTCTATGGGCCATGCTCTTGTGGTGTCCTCCAAACCTCTGGCTCCTATAATTCTTCCTCCTCCTCTTCCTTGGGATTCCCTGAAATCTAGCTAATGTTTGGCTGTAGGTCTCTGTGCTTGGTCCTATCCAGCAAGATGGAACCTCTCTGATGAGATTATGGTAGGCTCTGGTACACAAGTATAGTAGAAGTATCATTAGGAATCATTTCATAGATTCTTTTTTTGCCAGTCATGTTTTATAGATGTAACTAACCATCTTATTAAATAAGAAACACAGAACCAATGCAAAGAAGAAAGCCAAGAGATCAGAGCTAAGAGCCTTACCCTGCAGCTAGCCTCTTAAGCCAAGAGACCTCTCCGAAAGAGAGCTACTTCCTGTGTGTTTGTCTTTATATAATCTTTCTGTTTTGCCTTCTCATTGCTTGTAAACCCAAACACATGACTGCCTCGTCACTGCCTGTAAGTACCGCCCTCCAGGTCTTAAAGGCGTGTGTCTCCAATGCTGGCTGTATCCCTGAACACACAGAGACTTACCTAGCTCGGCCTACCAAGTGCTGGGATTATAAGCGTACGCCACCACCGCCACGCTCTTGCTATGGCTCTAATAGCTCTGACTCCCGGGCAACTTTATTTACTAACATACAATTAAAATCACATTTCAGTACAAATAAAACACCTCCATAATGTTTGGTTCTCTTCTAGGTCTCTGTGCTATCTAGCCTCTGGTTCCTGTCTATCTAGGCTGTATCAGGCATGGGCTCCCTCTCACTCTCTTTTGGTGTTGGTTTCAAGTTAGGCTAGTCATTGGCTTATCACTCCCACAAGTTGTGCACCACATTTACCCCAGAATATCTTGAGGTAGGGAAAATTATAGGTCGAAGATTTTGTGGCTGAGTTGGTGTCCCAGTCCGACCACTGGAAGTCTTGCCTGGTTACAGAAGATGGCCTGTTCAGTCTCCATATGCCCCATTGCTAGGGTCAACCTTGTAGATTCCAGGGAGTTTCCAATGCACCGGGTTTCTATCTAGCCCCTGAAATGTCCCTCAATTCCAGTCATCTTTCCCAGTAATCTCTCTCTCAATTTCTGCTCGCCCCATGCCCATCACACACCTGATCTCTCCTGTTTCCATCCCCTTCTGCTCTCAGTTCACCAGAGAAATCTATTCTATTTCCCCTTTCCAAAGAGATCCATGCATTTCCCTGAGCCCTCCCTGTTTCTTAGCCTCTCTGGGTCTATGGATTGTAGTATAATTATCCTTCACTTTACATCTAATATCCACTTTTAAGTGAGTACATACCATGTTTGTCTTTCTGGGTTACCTCACTCAGGATGATTTTTTTCTAGTTCCATCCATTTGCCTGCAAATTTCATGATTTCATTGTTTTTAACAGCTGAGTAATACCTCGTTGTGTAAATGTACCACATATTCTTAATCCATTCTTCATTTGAGGGATATCTAGGTTGTTTCCAGTTTCTAGCTATGTTACAGGCAGAACAGCCTGAACATAGGCTGAACCACCTGAACACCTCTTGTGGGAGATGGGAGAGAAGGCTCAGAGCCAACAGTTCAGACACCAGGAGTCAGGTGATAAGCAAAAGGCAGACTTATTTATTGCAGATATGGGCTGAGTCTAAATACCCCCTCTTGGCATCCCAATGGCTGTCGGCCATTTCCTTGTCTATGTTAGCTTTTTCTTATTGGCTCCATCAATCTGAAGTTCATAGGTCACCAGCCACCAAGTGCAGCAGCAAACTTCAGGTTGGCTTAAGGGAAGTTGTTATTGTACACGCTTATGCACACTTCAAAGGTAGCCTTGGCCCTGCCAGCTGGGCTGGCTTCTTTTCTTCCACATGACTATTATGAATAAAGCTGTTATGAACATAGTTGAGCAAGTGTCCTTATGGTAGGATGGAGCATCCTTTGGGTATATATCAAGGAGTGGTATAACTGAGTCTTGAGCTAGATTGATTCCTAATTTTCTGAGAAACCTCCATACTGATTTCCAAAGTTTCAGTACAAGTTTGCACTCCTATCAGCAATGGAGGAGTGTTCCCCTTGCTCCACATCCTCTCCAGCTTGTGTTTTTGATTTAGTCTTGTATCCAGACACTTTACTGTAGGAGATTTTGTGGCTGAGTTGGTTGAGTTGATCTTGCTCCCTGCACCTCCATTTCTTTCTTTCTTAAATATAGGGTTTCAGATAGCTTAAGCTAGCTTCAAACTCACCATAAGCTGAGGATGATCTTGACCTTCTGATCCTCCTGCCTCCATCCCACAAGTGCCTGGGGAGCAAGTGTGCTTCTCTGTGCCCGGCTCTATGTGGTCCTGAGGGTTGAACAGGGCATCCTGCATTATTTGACAACTTTTATGAATCTTCTGAGTGCAGTTTGTATAAATGTATTAAGTTCACCTAATTGTCGTGTGTTGTGTAGGAGTTCCCTAGAAGAATTTTGGGGGTTGCTTATGTATACTATCATATAATCTGCAAATAATGATATTTTAATTTCTTCCTTTCCAATTTGTAACCCTTTGATCTCCTGTGGGTATCTTATTGCTCTAGCTAGCACATCAAGTGCTACATTGAATAGATATGGAGAGAGTGGACAGCCTTGTCTTGTTCCTGATTTTAGTGAAATTGCTTTGAGTTTCTCTCCGTTTAATTTGATGGTGGCTTTCAGCTTGCTGTAAATTGCTTTTATTATGTTTAGGTATGTTTCTTATATTCCTGATCTCTCTAAGACCTTTATCATGAAGGGGTGTTGGGCTTTGTCAAAGGCTTTTTCAGCATCTAATGAGATGATCATGTGATTTTTTTCTTTCAGTTTGTTTATATGGTGTATTACATTGATAGATTTTTTTGTATGTTGAACTATCCTTGCATCTCTGGGATGAAGCCTACTTGGTCATGGTGGATAATTTCTTTGATGTGTTCATGGGTTCGGTTAGTCAGTATTTCACTGAGTATTTTTGCATCAATGTTCACGAGAGAGATTGGTCTGTAATTCTCTTTTCTTTGTTGCATCTTTGTGTGGTTTGGGTATCAGGGTAACTGTAGTCTCATAAAAAGAGTTTGGTAATGTTCCTTCTGTTTCTATTGTGTGGAACAATTTGAAGAGTATTGGTATTAGCTCTTCTTTAAAATTCGGGTAGAATTCTGCCCTGAAACCATCTTGCCCTGGGCTTTTTTTGGTTGCGAGACTTTTAATGGCTGTTTCTATTTCCTTAGGGGTTATAGGTCTGTTTAAATTGTGTATCTAGTCTTGATTTAATTTTGGCATGTGGTACCTATCTAGAAAATTGTCCATTTCTTTTAGATTTTCCAATTTTGTGGAGTATAGGTTTTTTGTTTTTTGTTTTTTTTTTTTTTTTTTTTTGGTTTTTCGAGACAGGGTTTCTCTGCGTAGTTTTGCGCCTTTCCTGGAGCTCACTTGGTAGCCCAGGCTGGCCTCGAACTCACAGCGATCCGCCTGGCTCTGCCTCCCGAGTGCTGGGATTAAAGGCATGCGCCACCACCGCCCGGCCTGGTTTTTAAAGTATGACTTGATGATTCTCTGTATTTCCTTGTTGTCTGTTGTGATGTCTTCCTTTTCATTTCTGATTTTAATTGGATTCTCTCTCTCTCTCACTCTCTCTCTCTCTGCCTTCTGGTTAGTTTGGAAAAGGGCTTGTCTATCTTGTTTATTTTCTCAAAGAACCAACTCTTTGTCTTATTGATTCTTTGTATTGTTCTCTTTGTTCTATTTTATTGATTTCATTCCTCAGTTTGATTATTTCCTGGTGTCTATTCCTCTTGGGTGAGTTTGCTTCTTTTTGTTCTAGAGCTTTCAGGTGTGCTGCTAAGTCGCTAGTGTGAGATTTTTCCAACTTCTTTATGTGGACACTTAGTACTATTAGATTTCCTCTTAGCATTGCTTTTCAGAGTGTTTCATAAGTTTGGGTATGTTGTACTTTATTTTCATTGAATTCTAGGAAGTCTTTCATTTATTTATTTATTTCTTCCTTGACCCACTGGTAATTCAGTTGAGCATTATTCAGTTTCAGTGAGATTGTAGGCTTTCTGTAATTTTGTTGTTTTGAAATCTAACTTTAAGCCATGGTAGTCTGATAAAATACAGGAGGTTATTCCATTCTTTTTATCTGTTGAGATTTGCTTTGTGACAGAGTATGTGGTCAATTTTAGAGGAGGTTCTATGGGGTGTAGAGTAGAAGGTATATTCTTACTATTCTTAGGTTTGGTCTTTTAATAATGTCCCAGATTTACTGGAAGTTTTGTGTCAAGAATTTTTTAGATACAACATTTTCTTTGACTGATGTATCTATTTCTTTTTGTTTCTTGGTTTCCCCTTTGGTCTTCTGATCTTTGTGGCCCAGAGATTTGGCAGTGGTTGTGACCTCTGGTCCAGCATGAAGTCTCAGTTCGAATTGGGGGCTGGACTTATGGTGGCTAGCTTGGCCTTTGGTCCAGCAGTGTCTCTCTGCCTGAGTTGCAGGGTGGGACATGGTGAAGAGGAGGGTAATGGAGACATTGGGAAGCAGTGGAAGAATGGAAGAAGTCTGAGGGTAGGCCATCTCTCTGGAGTTCTGGTGACTTGTGTTGCCTCTTTTCCAGCAGTGAGTTTCTGCCTGAGTTTGCCTATCTGTTTTTCTGACTGATGTGGTCAGTTTTTCTGACTGGTATGACCTATAACTGATCAGCAGATATCAGCGGGGGTGGGGCCACTGTTCTTAACCATGAAGTGTCATATGCACCAGGCCTGTGGGCTGATTCCTTCATCTGCAGCTGAGCAAGACTGGAGAAATTAGGGCTCAGGCGTCACCCCTATAGACAAGTCTTTCCTAATATATTATTCTCATGTGGCATTTTGTCATCCCATGAGCTCTATTTCTGTGGTGGCCTATACCATATTTATGATGATTTATTTGTGTGTCAGAATCCCTCCCGAGGGCAGTGACTATGCCTAATCCATTCTATTTTCCCAAGACCAACCACACAGACAAATGAGATAAACTCAGTAAAAGTCAGTGATTGAAATGAGGTCACTTTCCAGTTCATGGACTACTCTGCTTTCTACTTGGGAGCAAATAAGTGTGGATTATTGCCATCTACAGAGAGCAGTGTTTATTCAGAAATTTGGGATATGTTTGTATGTTTGCTTCTGCCTTGAAATGCCCTTGTCTTAAGTTATTGGTTTGTCTGAAGTGGCTACAAATTTATGAGCAAAATGTGCAGAATTATGAGTTAGTTGCAAGCCCAATTAACATACCCCATTCATTGTTTTTCTAATTTGTGTCTCCTCTATTTTGGTGGAGTTTTGGTACATGCTGTTTCTTGGGTGTTTAGAGGTTTTATTTGTAGACCTCTAATATTTGGGGTGGTCTGTGCTCTGGTTTCTAGGCATTCCCTAGGGGTAGTACAGGCAGAAATGTATAAAAACAAAAAGCACATTTTGGTTGAGAGTTATGAAACATTGCAGGAATCCTCAGACTGGAAGCTTGAGAACATTCTGTGTTCCTACAATTAAGATCAATAAAGCATTTGCCTGTGAGAATATCCAGTCACTGGGGAGGCTTCATGATGCTCTGGGAGGGGAGGAGACTTGCAACTCCAGGTAAGCTTAATGCTTCAGTTTTCATAGGACTTTTCTTTTCTCTTCTTTTCTTTTCTTTCTTTTCCTTCCTTCCTTTCTTTCTTTTTATTAAGATAGATACAATTTCTCTCTGAAGACAGTGCAAATGGTTGTTACTCACCAGATGGAGAACTCTAACAAAATCAGATAATTTCTCTGAGTCCCATTTCCTTTTGTCCATCTATAAAATACAAGTTGTAAAATTAAACTATGGT
Source organism: Peromyscus leucopus (assembly GCF_004664715.2). NCBI lineage: Eukaryota > Metazoa > Chordata > Mammalia > Rodentia > Cricetidae > Peromyscus > Peromyscus leucopus. The sequence goes on from NC_051071.1 coordinate 25,859,823, forward strand.
CCTAGATCCAGGTATGGCCTACCCCATACTGGAAGAAAATGAGAGGACAGATGTGTCCAGCTGACTGCATCACTACAGTCATGGCCACAGTGTTGCATCTGTGAAAAATATGTAGAGACAGAGAAGTCAAGAGAGAAGAGCAGAGAGCTCAGAACTAGGTCCATAGAACCATGGGCAGCTGATTTGTAATGAAGGAGCAAATGTGGCTAGAACATCAGGATAAACCATCAGAGAACCCATGGGTTGCTTCCGCTGCAGGGAATTCCTCTCCAGGATCATTAGATCACAGCCCCCCACATCTTAGCTTATTTGCATTTGGATCTGTGGTCACTTCCTGCAGATTTTGTCAGGGGAGTGAGGTCCGTCCACCCGCACCTTTTGTATGGTGCCATGTTTTGATTGTTCAGTCTAGATCCTGTCTGCTGTCTATAAATTGTTTTGTCTTCAATATCAATACTTTCCTCCGTTTGCCCTGTTGTTTTATTTCCTGTTGACTTCTACTATGGAATGTTTTGTAGGCTACTCTATTTCTCAGTTCTAAACATTCTGTTTGGTTCTGTTTTATGCTTTCTGTTCCTTCCTCGAGGCTTCCTACCATTTGTTCCTAGCGTGTGTGTAGTTGACACTGGGGCAGCTAAGGGGGAGTCACTTCTCCATGGTCCTAAGGCTCGAGCCATCTCAGAGGCTTTGTTACTCATGGATTGGTGTCTGTTTTGGTCTTTGATCTGATGACTCATTTTCTACTGCAATCTGGGTGATCTCCATATACATTATGAGATGATAAAGTATTTAATCTTCTGTTTTATCAGCACTCCTCTCTAAGCACTGTGGGAAAGCGGGGCTAGCACTTGCTCTCACAGGTGGGCATGGAAGTTGAGGCTCCCACTGGGCCTCAGGTGGATACATCTAGTAAGGGGCTTCTGTAGCATTCTTAAAATGTCACGAAGGAGTCAAACTATACAACAGGGCCTACATGGGAGTTTTATTGATGGGAAGGGAGAGAAGGGGCAGAGAAGGGGGCAGAGAAGCAACAGAGATTCCTGGGGATGAGAGTGAAGAAAGAGAAAGAGATGGGAGATGGGCAAGGCCCGCCTTTTATAAGGAAATGTAGTGAATGCACAAAGCACATGCTCTTAGTAGCTGCAGCTGAGGTATATCCTGTCAGGACCCTAAGGGCAGGCCAGTACAGATGCCTAAATGCTAACAAGCTTCCCTTCAGTAATGGGTGGGAGCAAGTTCTGGTTCCTCACTAAGCTTCTGCTGGTACCATTCTGATTGAGAAGGCAGAAATACCTGTTTCTTTTTTTTCCAAGTGGCCTACACTTACATGAGGGGAAAGGGGGGAAACAGCCTTGTGACTGCAGAGCCTTGGAAGGTGCTGACTTCCATGTCCCTTCCCAGGACACCCTAGTAGAGGGGCTCCTTGTTACTTCTGTGTGGGGTAGAGTCAATGTTTTTTTCATGTGGTTACCACTGACGCTGTGAAGATGGAGGGTCTGGCTACCAGCTGCCATGAATGAAAGTCCCAGCAATCTAGTTACCTTCTCTGTTGTTACTCCTTACCACAGCCCCTGAGGCTGGAGGCCCCAGTTCCCACTGGCCTCTGCATGCCCTCATGTAGGCAACGCTATAGTCTATGTGGTATTTGGTTAAAGTAAAAATTGATTTCTTAAAGCTTTACAAGCCTTCTGGATCCTTTTACTACTAACATTGGGTTTTTGTTGGGAATTCTCTTGTCTGTGCCCATGGATAGTCAGTGCTTTATTTCTACAGCTGCCAGACTGAGACGTATCAGACACAAAGGAAGCTGGGGAAACACAGCCCAACCTGGTCCTTAGATCCTGATGTTCCCAGGCAACCTACCATCCAGGATTCTACATTTAAGGATGCAATATCCTGCATGTTCAGCATGGTTAGTGGTAGGATAGGGGAAGGTGTTTCTAGTGGTTCAGGGTTTTTTGTTTTTGTCTTGTTTTGTTTTTGACCTAGCTGTAGATTCGTCTTTACTTAGTTTATGGTGTAGAATCTGGATTTCAAGATTTAATAGAAATGTGATTGGGTATAAGCTAGAGAGAGAGAGAGAGAGAGAGAGAGAGAGAGAGAGAGACAGAGACAGAGAGAGACAGAGACAGAGACAGAGACAGACAGAGTAATAAGAACTTCTGTGGAGAGATGGACTTTAGGGAGAGGAAACATATGCAAGGTGAATTGGAAAGTTCTCTGTGCAGGTATCTGTGTAGAAAGGGTCTACACATGAGGGGTGTCCAGGCATGGGGTGTCTGCTGAGGCTGTGTGTGTTTAAAGAAGAGCCATATAGAAGTGTGTCTGTGATAAAGATAATATGTGTGAGAGGCCATGTGATGGGATGTGGGTTTGTGCAATGTATAGGCAGTGGACTCAAGATGAAAGGCAGAGGCCTAAGTATAGAAGGAGGTTGTAATGGGTAAGGGAGCCTGAGTTCATGCCTTAGGTAGGCAGGCTATCCAGGGGGATAATGGTGTATGGATGAGAGAGACTTTTAATGAGAATGTAAGAGCATTGCAGGATGAGTGTGAATGTGGGAAAGTTGATACAGATGAATTTAAAAGTCATATCCAAGATCATATGAAATAATATCTGCAAAGGGCTGGAGATGCAGCTCGGTGGAACAATGCTTGTCTAACCGAGTGAGACTCATACTCTAGAACTTCAAATATACAGTGAAATAAACAGTTGAAGTGGAAAGGAGCATGAGGTCTGGTGGGAACTGAGTTTGTGGCTGTGTATGAAAGACAGTGGTGATGACTATATATTGATATCGTTTCTTGCAGAGTGGAATGCATGTGGGCCGAGGAAGTGAGTACCATCGCCGTCTATGTAAGCATGGAGTATTGAGTTGCAGGGCCTGTGTGAGTGTTGAGGTGACCAAGCACACATGAGTATGCTTGTGTGGTGATTATGGAAACAAGGGAGCACATAAGCATGTTACCATAAACTATATGCAATTCATGGGAATTAGAGTATTTGCTGCTGTGTATGTGGGGCCCCTGGGGGTCTGGAGAGCTCCTGTAATTTACAGACATGTGATGAGCTCCAGGAGAAATGATGGCTCTTGGCTCTCTGTGATCCATCTCCCAGGCACTTGCCTTCTCTGTTGCTATGCTTGCCTCCAATTTCAAAGAGCGGAATAGGCATCTGAGGAAAATTTTGTCTTTCCTTTGTAAACCCTTCTGCTGAAAGAGGCCCAACAGCAATCAACACTTCATAATTCCAGCGGATAAAGAACAAAACAGAGGACCAAACAGACTGCCTCTGCTCCAGAGCTGTTTCTCTTTTACTTCTGTGATGTTGAAAGGAACATACAGTGACTTGTTTTTCTCTGTACTGATTATTTAGCAGGGGACAGTATGGAAGATGTGGGCCAGATGGGGCCATCTGAGAGTCCCTATGTAAAGCATCTAGGGAGAAAAGTCAACAGAGATTCTGAACCTCCCTAGAATCCTTTTGTGAGCCTTCCCCGCACGGAATCCCTTATTCCCACTCTCTTGTGGTCTCTCATTTTCCCAAAGACATTATATTGCCTTCTTTAAATTGAGGCTCTAAGCCTGTCTTCATCCCTTAACATAGAGAAGATGGTTGGGCTCCCACAAAAAAATCAAAATCAATCCTGTCAGATCACACACACACACACACACACACACACACACACACACACACACAGAGAGAGAGAGAGAGAGAGAGAGAGAGAGAGAGAGAGAGAGGATTTAAAAAAAATATTTTAAAATACGTATACCCCTATGAGTTTATGTGTGTCACATGCATGAGGAAGCCATGTATCTAGAGTTGACAGATCTCCTGGAACCAGAGTTATAAGCAGTTGTGAGCTCCCTGGTGTGGGTGCTGGGAACTATACTCAGGTGGTCTGTATGAGCAGTAATGGCTCTTAACTGCTAAGCCATCTCTCCAGCCCACCCCTTTTTTCTACACCCATTTTCCCCAGATCCCAGAAAAGGAACACAGCCTTTCTCCAGCCATGGAAGTCTTGAGAGTGCCTAGGCCCAATCCTTCCTGCCTATCTCCTCAGCTGCTTTCCTCCTCCAAATCTTCTCCACCCTTTCCCTCTAAATATAAGTGTGCACACACTTGCCTATCCTCAGACGAACCTCTCACCCTCCTGTTCCACATCCTCTACTTCCTGTGTCCCTGTCTGAGATTATCTGCCTCCTGTCCCAGCCCCTTGAATCACCTTGTGGTTTTGCTGCTATGGCTTGAATACTGACCGCCTTACATAGCCTCATGTTTAGAATGGTTGGTCACCAGCTTGCGGCACCATTTGGAAGGCTATGGCGCCTTTAGAGATATGGGACCTGGCTGGTAGAAAGAGGTTACTAGGGCATGCTTTTGACCCTTATGACCACCTGTACTTCAGCCTATTCTCTCACTTCCTGGCCTACAACTGTGTGAATAGCTCTGTCATTTGCTTCTGCCGGTGTGAGCACCTCCAAGTCTTTCCTGCTATAATGGACCGACATCTCTCTGAAACACCAAGGCTGAACACAACTTTCTTCCTTGAAGTTATTTGTGTCACATATTGCCATACGAAAGTGACTAACACACCTGGACACCATCTCCCACTTACCACTCTGCTTCCCTAATCTCTGTGACACCCATGGGGGAACATTGCTCTCAAGTGATTGCTTCTCAGGTAAATCAGAACAGACGGGATGGAAACAATTCACACGTTCCGACACCAGAGCAAGGCTGCTGGGCAATACCACATGAGGCTCTACCTGCTGCAGGTCATAAGAAGAAACTGGCATCTGGTCATAAGGCCACTGGGATCCAGGACAAATTTTTAGACCTAGACCTTCTCTAAAAGCAGTAGTAAAGAGAAGCCTGGGGTCACACCTGATGAAAATCAGAACACATGATGCTTTAGGACAGTGGGTTTCAAACCATGGGATAAGAGTGTAAAAGGGGGTTTTGTGGCTGCTGCAGTGAGTGGGAGTTATCAAGGGGAAGCTCCTGGCAGCTAGTGAGTAGAAACCAGGACGCTGTTAAACATCCCACAGTGCACAGGGTGGTCCCTCCCACAAAGACCTGTAAAACTGAGCATGTGCTGGGGCTGAGAATGAGAACAGTGAGAATAAAAAGTTCAGCTTTTCACTTCTTTTGTGATACAAGGAGGAAAGTGGAGCAGAAAGAAAGTGGTGTAGACCAGGGAAAGGGCAAGGTGAAGAGCAAGGACGTTTGGATGTGGAGATCCACAGGGCAGAGATGGGAAATGAAGGCCCACAGAGAGCAGCTGCTTCCTCGGGCTGGCTGTGAGAAACCACGCTGAAGGATGCAGCGGCCTGTGTTTCTGCGGCAAACTAGGCCTGCTACCTCCACCATCGGGGTCAACAAACTCGGAGAAATGCAGAGCCTCCAGTGCAGGATGACACTTGGGCCGACTCATTAACCTGTGGTTTTGATGCTTAGATGAGGGGCTTAAAGGCAATGGCCTCATCAAACTTCAGGGCAATCCACATCCATTTGACAACTTCCAATCAGGAGATAGGTGAAAAGATGAAGGGAGGTGGCCTTTGGGTTACAGAGAGGTGAGTGAGTGCCTTGGCAGGCATGGGAATAGGGAAGGGACCTCAACATCAACGATTAGCTGAGGAGAAGTGGAGAGGTACAGGAGGGGGAGAGAGCTGAGGCAGTTGAGGGAAGGGGGAACACATGAAGGTGAAGGAATCTAAGACCATGGGAAACGGTACAAATGGGAAGCCCATAGACAGAACGCAGTGCAGTGCGCAGCTGGTGACAGGCTCTTACAAAGGTCTAAAAACCTTCGGGGACAGGAAGATGTGTCTGCTGTTTGGGAAGAGAACAGCACAGCGAAAAAGGGATGCTCAGTGCTCCGAGAAGGACATTGAGAGGACTGATGGGGAAGAGCTGGGAGAAGGGGCAGGTGGTTGCTCACTGCGTGGGAGGCAGAGCCCTCAACATGAAGGATGTGGCTGGGTGGCTGACAGGAGAGGAGAATGAGCTCATCAGGGTTCCTGGTATGGAAAGCCTTCTTCTCAAAGGTTGGCTTTCCAGGACAGAGTCAGCCCCCTCTGGGGTGTAAGTCTGGCCTATAGCATGCCTCTCCTGACTGCCTTCCTGTTCACTAGTGAAGGATGGGGCCAATTCTTTCATTCATCACAAGAGACAGATTGCTGTGTTATAACCTTTCCAGCGACACCCACTTTGGGTAGAAAATCCAAAGAAGTTTTCCTCATTTTTTTTCTGAAAGTAAAATATCTGGTTATATGTTCTTGCTTTATTTAAAAAACAAAAATAAAAACTTAAAGTGAGTATTACAAATTCATCCAAAGGATTCTAGGGTTAGTGTCCCTGTCGGGGGGTTTTGCAGAGTGCATTTCACCAGCAATTTCCCAGGGAACTGTGTTACGACAGCAAACGAAAGAGCCCGAAGCAGGTCTGAAAGGAAGCAGAGGCCAGGCAGAGATGGAAACATGTTCTAGGACACAGAGGGCTTAGCAAGCATCCACGTGGTTCAGGGTTCAGATGTGGACAACCTAGGGTTCAGCACCTTCTCCCTGTGCTTGCACACCTGCAGTCCCTAGCTGTATCTCTTTGGGGAGGGAGAATTGTCAAGGCCTTTGGCTGATTGTGATTGACTTATTTGCCCTTTTGCTATTGTTGTATTAATTGTAGGACTTCTATAGAGTTTGCATTCATAACAGTAGCAAAATTACAGTTATGAAGTAGCAACAAAAATAATGTTATGGTTGGGGGTCACCACAACATGAGGAACTTATTAAAGGGTCACAGCATTAGGAAGGTTCTCTGTAGTAGGTATTCCTCTTGGCTATAGGTGGAACGAATACCCACTACAGTTCACACCTGTTTTCACATTCGTTTTCTGCACTTTGGTTGTCTTACCCAGGAAAGTACCACTGATTACAGATCAAGGTCATAATGACCTCCTGCATGCTTCTTGGTGGGAGCTTTGTAGCCTTGAGGTCTTAATTTTTTGGTTTGATTTTTCTGTGTTTGTTGTTGGATTAGGGTCTAGTTTAATTCTTTTATACAGAAACATTAAGCATTTTAAGAACCGTTCACTGAACAGACTTTACTATAGTCTTGCTACACTTGTTAAAGATGCATCAGTCTGTTGTACATACTTTTACTTCTGGACTCTTTATTCTGTTCTATTGATATATTGAGAGAGAGATAGAGATAGATAGATAGAGAGAGAGAGAGAGAGAGAGAGAGAGAGAGAGAGAGAGAGAGACTTACATCAGCATCACACTGTTTAACACTGTGGCTTTGTAATATATTTTGAGATGAGTAAGTGGGATCCCCCAGCTTTTTGTTCTTTTATATGATTTCTTCAGTTATTCATGGTCTCACACTTTAGGATGTTTTTCTGTTTCTATGAAAAATGTCATCAAGGGACTGCATTGAATCTATACTAAGGTAACACAAATCAAAGGCATAATTAGGCTACCTTGAACCTATTACTGTAACTATTATGAAGGAAAAACTGTTATGAAGAAGTATAACTAGAATACACTCAGATATTTGATGATGACTTTTGGGTGGCAAAATGATACAGAAATCAGCATGGAAATTGAGCAAAAAGTTGACACAAAGTTCTATGATCCAGCAGTATCACTTCTGGGAATCCTGGGATTTGAAAATCAGGATCTTGATATTTATGTAAGTGTATCCATAGAAGCATTCTTAGAAACAGTGGAGATGTGAAAACATACCCAAAGCCTGTCCCTGGGTAAATGGATAAGAATATCGTGCATTCACTCCAGAATCATGTTCATAGTTAATTACACTGTGTTGTACACTTCTAATTGATTCAGAATATGGAACTAATATTAATGCCCTTACCATGATTAAATAACCCTTGGTGTAAAGTTTGGGATATAGCATCTAAACTGGTATAGTTTTGCTAACACAGGACTGAGGTTGCTTATTTTTACCAGCATAAGTATGGAAATTAAGAGGCTGTAGATGATTGTCACTCACCTACTGAGGGAACTGAGGGAGACCATCCATGAAGGACACTTGAGAAACAGCTGTCCAGCGACTGGAAGAAGGAACTGCTGAGATTGAGAGGAGGAATGGCCAAACTCCCTGACTCATTCTGGCTTCATGAGAGACCAAGCCTAACTCAGAATTTTTCATATGGATTGGTTTTGAAAAGATGCATAAATGGTGGTCATTGTGAAAGTTCTAAAGAAATGGAGTGGCACAAATCTATATAATTCATATCATCAAATGGATAAGTGATTACCAGAGAGTGTCTTGACTGGAAGATAAAAAAAAAAAAAACTTAGCGGATGTAAACCCAGAGGAGAGATCTGTCTTTAGACCTGCTAGGTTCAGAGGAGGTACCCAATATGTGTTCTTAGTCTATAGATACATCAAACACTCTTCATTAGCTACTTCAGCCAATCCTCACAATATTCTTCTGAAACAGAATGTGTATTTCTCCTTACTAAAAATAAAACTCTGTCAGAATAGCTTAATAACTTACCTGCTGTTGTACCTTGAACATGCACCCCCAAAGTGTTGTGAACTAAATCCCCAAATTTATATGCTCATAGTAGTTGGAGAGGAGTCTTTGGAAGTGGTTGGAATTAGAGAAGCCTATGAGACCAAGCCCCCTATGATGTTATCAGTGGAAGAAGAACAGAGGTCAAAACCAGGACATTTGCCCACTCTTGTCTTGTGGCATCCTCTGACACATCATGGTATGGAAAGAAGCCCCCATGAAATGCCAAGCTGGTACAGACAGCATGGTTTTCCTAATCTTCAGAATCATAACCAAATGAACTTCTAGTATTTATAGTCTCAGTTATTGCATTCTAGCACGATAACTTATTATAATTATTATATATTGTTATAACTAGTCTCAGGTGTTTTGTTATAGCAATAGGAAAGACACTGTCCAAGATGGAGACCTAAGGAACATATCTGCACAAGGACCCAGGTCAACTTGGATAAACTCTGCTTCTTCTAGATCCACAATTACACCTGTTAGGTCCCAAGAAATTTATTTTTCCAACATCTGGCATTTAGACAAAAGCCAGCATTCTCTCAAGAACTTAAGAAGGTAGTTTTTTTGTTTGTTTGTTTGTTTGTTTTTTGTTTTCTAAAAGGAGTCATTTTCCTGATCTCTGATGAAAGGGACAAATGGCTTATCCATCAACCTCTGCCTGTTGTGCATATTAGCCTATCAAGTCTATGCTAGCCTCTAGGCTTCCTCAGTCCCTCCTGTTACAGAGTTGTCCTGGCTGTCATACCTGCCTCTACTCTAAACTTCTCCAGCCCATGAGCTTCACTCCCTTCCCCACACTTCTCTGATTCCTATATAACTCAGCCATTTTGGCTACACGATCTTTCTTCTCCTCTTGGTTCTCTTTGCCCTCTTGGTCTTCTTTGCCACCTCCTCTCTTCTCTTTCTTTCTCATTCTCCCCCCACTCCACCTCCTGTCTCTTGGCCAAGTCTATTCTGCTGGCCCTGTTCAGTCTGGACCCTTCCAGATGCTTCTGGCTGTGTTCTCCCTCATATCTACAATAAAACCTTCTCCTCAACTATACGCAGGAGCAGTCATGCCCTTATTTTCATTCAAGACCATGTCCTGGACTCACCAGTGCTTGGTTCTTATCAGAATGCCTATGCACATCTGTGGAAAAGATTACAGTTAGCCAGTCAGAGATGGTCTTGTGCTGTTGTGGGAGAATGTGGCTATGTCAGAGCAAACCACAGAGGCATGCAGGACACAGAGGTTATGTAGCATGAATCTTAGAGAGTCTTATTAATAAAATCAAACTCGGGGCCAGTTATTGGGGTGAATGGTGGAGATCAGAAAATCAGAACAAACCACAGCTACCTCACCTCTCAGAATCCTCAGCTGGTCTTGTTTCCTTAGACTGGAGGCCTCTGAGTCCTCATCCAGAATGGGTCTCAGCTGAGCTGCTGCTAGAAGCCTGAAAGCTTAACCAGCCAAATGCTTAACCAGCCAAATGCTTCTAGTTTCTGGTCCTCGTGCCTTATATACACTTCTGCTTTATACCATAACTCCCTGGGATTAAAGACTCACTTTCTGGGATTAAAGGTGTGAGTCACCATGCTTGCCTGTATCCTTGAACACATGGATTTCTGCCTCTGGAATGCTAGGATTAAAGGCGTGTGCTACCACTGCCTATCCTCATGTTTAATATTGTGGCTGTTCTGTCTCTGATCCCAGATAAGTTTATTAGGGTGCACAATATTTTGGGAAACCACCAAGGATAGGTTCACAGGTCATCAGGGAAACCCACTCATAATTCCCAACAAAGCTGGTAAACCCAGGACCTAGACACTAGATATACTAGAGTCACAGCAGCTGAAGCCAGAGACCAGACTTTCTTTATTCAGTTATGGCCCCCTGGCTCCAGAACTGCTAACAAATTGTGGGAGCAAATGATACTCATCTTTATGAGGTTATATTGTGATCAATTTAATGTCAAGTCATTGAAGAAGCCAAGAACTTCTCCAAAGGGAAAAACTGGGAAATTAGTGGACTTTGAATCCATAGCACCTCACAGAGGGACAGAGAATCAGAAGTGATTAGTGCAAACTGTTTGAACACAATGAGGAGCTACTTCATAGCACAGTGTAAGAACCACAAGCCTTCCTAAGAATGTGTGTTGTAATCCTTACAACCTGCAGGCACTGTCTTCAGAATGCATGATTGTCCTATAAATAGAAATTGGCTTTTCTTAAAGAGGAGATGAATTATTTGTTGACATTGTTCTCTGGAAAGATCTCATATCCAACTCCCCTCAACCATGTTCTTCGTAGTTCAGGATGGGGCTGGGCATATGTAGCTTCCTGAGACATCAAAAAAAGAACAGCATCACAAGGCTGAGTTCTCTGGAGGGATTTGTAGGGGGCCACAGGCTTCCAGACATCCAGCACTTTGTGATGCTTATGAGACAAAGCTTTCTTCCATAGCTTTGGAGAAGAGCATGGAGAGCAGTTTTATTTTTATTTATATATTTTTGTTGTTGTTGTTCTTAAGTGAAAATGGAATGATAATATTTCTAGAAAAACATATTTTCTCCACTTAAGATTTTTCCTGTATTCTGTGGGAAAAAAGGAGAAAACTTAAACCCATTTAGTTTTTCAGACTCTGTAGAGGATTCATATTCTAAAGCCTGTGAAAACCAACCTGTAGACCTATGAGGTCTTTCAAGAAAACATGTGTGTTGCTTTGCTTATAGTCATAACAGAGAGTGGTGATCCTTTAAGAATTGTTAAAAAGTAGCTAGGGAGTAGATGTGTGCTATATTCAAGATGAAATAAGCATCGGGTACCTAGGGCCCAAGCTCTTCACTTGGAAGAAGGAAACTACAGTTCCAAGTGGTGAATGCTTGCCAAGGAGGACCAGAAAAACAATGATAGAGTCCATAGGGAGCCAGGTCTCCACCTGGCAGTTCAGGACTTTTCTGTAAAGTGCAGATACGTAAGGCTTCTTTTCTGCTTCTGGGGATATTATTAATGTATACTGAAAAAAAATTAGGAATTAGTACATTTTATTATTTAAAGTACCAGTTGAGATTTCTATTAAGTCTTACACATATTTTCCTAGAGTCAATCCTGTCCTTATTCCTGTTAAATAATTATTACGTTTCCCCATGAGAAAAGAGGATTTTTAATCACCAAGTTGATAGGATGGCCCATTCTCCAGAAGACTCCTTCCCCAGCCATTACTGGAACCACCCAATGGGCTCATGAACACAGTAGTTATGGTGGCAGGGATGGAAGATATACATGTGCACAGAACCATTGAGTTGGTCTGGCCTAGCTGTCTTGAGAGGCATGCATCATAGGTTTTTCAGGTTAGAGTCCATGGCTCCTGGGAAATAGGTGGCTTCTAGTTCCTGAGAGACCAACATACTCCCTCAAGCAGTGAAGCATTTGGGCCACTGTATTTCTCTGTATGATCCCTCAGAAGTCAAGGAAACATGGAAGCTTGACAGGACAATTGCTCCTAGACATTAATCTTGTGTACCCTGTAAAGTCTGCAAACATCATTGTATCCTGGCAACTATAATTGTATTGATCTTGGCAATTACCATTATGTTCTGTTTCTGATAAAGGTATAAAAAGCATGATTGCTCTCAATAAAATTGTCACCACCTCAGTCTTGCTGTGGTCCTCCTAACCAGACTGGTTTAATTCTTCATGGTCATATCAGGTGACCTTGGTCTAGTTAGTATACATGGACTCAGCAAATGGAATTCCAGTCATTGAAACTGTCTTGGCTATACTGGTACTGGATACACACTGTATGAGAAGCTGAGATAAATACTGAGCTTTGGTATAGCTTCATTCTCTAGGGCGATTAGCCAGCCAACTGACAGCAGGTTGATTATATTAGGCAACCTCCATCATGAAGGGGACAGTGTTTTGTTCTTCAATTGCAGGTATACTGGATATGCAGCACTTTCCCCAAATCTATCACACTTACAAATATTTTGTCCCTGGGAATGGTATTTTATACAGCACTACTACTGACCAAGGAGATCACTTTACAGCAATGAAATGTAACAATGGATGCCTACCCTTTGAATTCACAAGTCTTTTATCATGCTCTCCACCGCTCTGAGGCTGCTAGTCTACTAGAATGGTAGAGTAGCACCAGCTGAGTAGAAAACCTTTGCAGAAGTGGACAAGACTCTGCAACTAGTGTATATACTCTGAATCAGCATTCAGTGTATTTATACTGTTTCTCCTATAGCCAAGGTACAGGAGTCCAGGAATCAATGGTTGGGAATAGGAGGGGCCTACTCACTATCACCTCCAATTACCTTAGTAAACTTTGCCTAGGTTGTTCTCATGGCCCAAATATATGATAAATACAGGTTTCAGTTCCCCAGAGAAGAATTCTCTTACTAGGAGATGCAACATATTATTTTGATTAAGTGTTAAAAGACCAGACCATTCTACCACTTTGAAGATCTCAAGTCCATAGAAGTTATTATGGTCCTACCTGGGGTGATGGAGTTGTACTACCAAGGAGAAATAGGGCTGCCACTTCACAAAGGAGCCAAAGAAGAGCATGTCTGGGCATTCAGATGATGCCGTTGTTGGGGGGGGGGGCTCTTATTATTATCTTGTCCCTAGATTGAGGTAGGTAGAAAACTACAAGTCCATTCAGAGAGGACTATGATCAGCCAGACCCTTCATGAATAAAGATCTAAGTCATCTTCTGGCTGAAGAGCTCCCCAAAAGCATTCAGAATTACAGAGAAATAGTAGAAAAAGGCAATTGCCAGTATCTGCTGCAAACTTGTAGAAATGAGAACTAGTGGAACTGTCATGAGTGTCTCTCCTTATATTGTTATAAACGCATCTTTATCTCCAACCTATAACCCATATATGGGGAAATATCTTTGTTTTCCCTTCTTGTTATTTTATTATATATCACATATATTTTTTATTATTATATAAGACACTCTGACTTATTTTCTTATACTAAGTACTGTGAATTTTACATTATGGTAATCAAGTTGTGGAATGGATATCAAGAAGAGTGAAACTTTCTCAAGAATTTCTCTTCTGGGGAAGGGCTCAGTGTGTTTTCTGCTCTGTTCGGGATATCTGTATGATAGGTGAGATTACAACCATGCTATCCTCCAGAGGTTAATTATGGGTTTCAGAGACGAGCAACTTTTTGACACTGCCTATGATGCTGTCACCTCCAAGTGAGTTAGGCTCCTTGGGTAGCTATCCTGGGACTTACATGATCTGTGAGCTGCAAATGGAGCTGGTTTTTGTGGTGCAGAACTGCAATCCTAGTGCTCAGGAGCCAAAGGAAGGAGGGTTATGTTCCGGGTCAGCCTGGGCTACAGTCTCAGAAAACCAAATCAAATAAAAACCAGAAAGAAATAAATGGAAGAGCTCAGCATTGGAGAGAAACAAACTTGGGTTTCCTCGTCAGACAGAGGTGAAAATCTTTATGTGAAGCAAGTGGAGCCAGATGTGAATGAACCTGCACTGAGTGATCTTCCTGAGCAAAATTCTTTAAAGGGTGAACTAACGCACAGCAATGAAAGAACAGGAGACTCATGGTTTCCTGTGGCTCCAGAAAGGACAGTGCATAGGAGCAGGGACTCTTCAAGGCCATGTGATCCTGAGAACTGGACAAGTGACAGTTTCACTGAGGCATGCTTGTGCCTAAATTCATGTAATTGCATGTTTTCCACAAGTGTATTTTAAAGAATTCACAACTGGCAGGTCGGTTGCCCAGCAGGCAGAGAGGCTTGAGAGTGGTGAAAAATGGAAAGAGCTTCATGTCCACCAACTGCAAGTGTGTCTCAAGACGACAGACACTGTGTGAGCATCACAGCTTCACGTTGTTTTCAGGTACGTGGTTCTTACTTGACTCTTGGTGGTTTCATTATCCCCAGGGTCTCCTGTCACTTTGCTCAATATTGCTGTGCCTCAGGCTGAGGGCAGTAGGAAGGTGAATGTCAGAGGGTTTACTCTCACAGAGTGCATTCTGTAATCAGCCTTCTAGAAGCTCACACCATACTTCAACATTGCTAACTTGATTTCATCACACAGCAGTGTCCATCTGCAAGGAGACCGGTGGGCTGGGTGGTAACTGCAGTGGGGGAGTGGGATCATTTCAAAAGAAGAAATACACGGAGTGAAGTAAGACTCTTCATGTGGCCACAGTTACAAGCACATTTATATGTGATGCTGGAAAAACTGGAGATCCAGAGGAAAGAAATAAAACTGAACCCTTATATCATATATAAAAATCACTTCAGAATGGATCAAATACCTAAACATAAGACCCCAAATCTCCAACCTCTTAGAAGACAATATAAAGTTTTATGACATTTCATTTGACAATTATGTTTTCTATTGTATTTTTTTCAATGACACCAAAGTACATGCAGCAAAAGAAAAAAAATAGATGAATTAGACTTCACCCAGGCTAAAATTTTTAATGTGTTAGAATATAGTTTTACAGAGTGAATGGGAGAAATACTTGCAAGTGATACATCTGATATAGGTTTGAAATCCAGAATATATAAACACCTCCTATAACTCAGCATCACTAACAAAGGGGCACAAAGAGTTGGCAATGCATTTTGCCAAAGAAAACATGTGAGTGCCCAGTATAAGAAGAGATACTGACCATCACAGTCACTAGAGAAAAGCAAATTAAAACTGAAATAAGATGTCACTTTGTACCCACAGAGCTGGATGCTGTTGAAACAAAACCAATCAGAAAGAATGACAAGTGTTGGGAAAGAAGTAAGGAAATTGCAACACTTACGCTCTGCTTATGGGGATGTCCAACAGTGTAGTCATTGAGGAAAACAGTGCTGTAATTTCTCAAAGAACAGAAATAGAATTACTAAGTTCCACAGAAATTCCACTTCAGGGTATACCCTAGTATACCAAAAGAAGGATCTTAAGGAGCTATTTATACACCATAATTTTGGCAACATCATTCATGATATCCCAAAGCTGGAAGCAGCCCCACTTACCAGATAGAATGTGGCCCTGACACACAGTAGAACGTTGTCTAGCCTTGAACTGGAAGCAGATACTGCTATGTGCTGTACCACGGGTTGCATGAAAACATGATTCCAAGCAAAACCAGATAATCACAGACAGATGTATATACTGTATAACCCTACTTTCACAGAGCAGCTGCACCAGTGATATCCACAGAAGTATCAGGAAGAAAGGTGGGTTCTTAGTGGGTGCTGGGTTTCAGTTTAGGAAGAAGGAAAACAGCATGTCAGGTGAGAGTGGTGGTTGCACATCATTATGAAGAACTATAGCACAGTATTCTCTTAAACGTGATTAAAATGGTGCATGTTAATTGTACCCTGGCAGTAATCTATAATGGGGGAAATTACAGCCCACTTAGATGGTTACCCCAAAACTGTATTATCACCTGGAATCATGTAGAGTCATTTCTACAGCAGGAAAATGGTCTCTCTTTACAGAGATTAAAAAGCTTTCAGATTCTGCTAGCTCTTTTAGGTCCCAATCAACAAGGCACAGTATTACCTGTCAGTCCAGGAATACGATTCTCTCCTTTTTTTCTCCTCCTCCTCCTCCTCCTCCTCCTCCTCCTCCTCCTCCTCCTCCTCCTCCTCCTCTTTCTTCTTTTTTTTCAAGAACCAAGTTGAGAACACTCAGATTGGCATCCACAATGCATCTGTGAACAGATTAGCACTTCCTCTATCCAGCTCTCCTTGGTCTACAACAAGAATGCCCCTTATTCATCTTCAGGCACACTCTACCATGGCTAAAAATGCCTTGCTTCATGGGAAAACCTTGTTTGTCATTTCCACCACTGATTTGGACCACACAACCCTTCCACTTTTCACCCAGAGCATCAGCAGCTCCTTCTGTGTCCATGTACTTCTCATAGAATGTAGGAAGCTTGTGTTCATCGTCCACTTCAATGAGTTTCTCACAGCTGGAGGCAGGGAAGGAGCTATTGAGCTTCATGTTGACTGTGAAGGATGCTTTTACTTGGACGCGACATAGGCCTGTATCAAGTATGATGAGCAAAGGTGGCCATTTATATTTTGAGAGCCATTTTTCACACCTGGAGATGGGCCCAATTGTGGGAGTCCACAGTGACTCCAGCTTTTGGCTTGAGTCTGTCTTGACTCAAGGTCAGAGAGTTCAAGCTTGTCTTTGCTCTTTAAGGCTGGATAACAGGATATATGGCCAAAGGCCTGGTTGGTTACTCCTCAAGGCTGGATAACAGGATATATGGCCAAAGGCCTGGTTGCCAGATGTCTTGAGAATTAAGGAGGTGCTTATGTTTGTTTGTTCCTTGAACCATGGTGTTCTTGAGAGGAGTCCTTTGCCCCCCTTACTTTGGGTATAAAAATGCCATGAGAAATAAACTCAGGGCTGCTGTGGTATTGACGGAGAGCCCTCCTGAACCTATTCAGTGTCTTCATCTTTTCTTTTATGTCTCTGTTTTCCTATTTGGTTTTTTCCCCTCAATCCTCACTCCCCTATTCAGGACTGTTCAACAGGATGGGCGAGACCTGACACCCAGTGACAGCTCCTCTCCTTCTGGTTTTCTGAGGCATGAAAGTTTTCCCCCTAGTGGAGAGGAGGGTTATGTTATTGCCTTGACTCTGGGTGAGTTGTGCCATGGCTGTGGCAACATATTTGTGGAATATGGACAAAATGGAGTTTGCATTCTGAAACAAGCTGAAAATTGATAAAGCTGTGACTTTGACATTGAAAACTTGTGCTTGAAGCCTTGGGTGCCTTGGAAGATGTCCAGCAATGCAGAAAACATCTGTCTCTGAGAAGTCAACCTCTTGGAGAGCACAGGAATAGGTCCTTCTAAGTGGCAATTCCAGTCTTTAACTCCTCACACAGGCACCTCACACAGGAGTCCTCAGAGAGCCTTTAGCTCCCAGCCATTGACTCCCCCTCTCACTTAGGGTCTTCTCGCCAAGCTTCCCCTCATCATCCCATCCTGGAGTATGGAGCACAGACAGGTAATCCTGCCTGATGTGTTTGTGTTCCTAGGCCATGGACCCATGAATAGATTAAAGAGTTTGTTTATATACCTGTTTGGGATTGCTTGTTATACAGTGTTATTGTGTTCTTCTAAGAAAAAGTGGACAATTTTAGAACATCAAAATTTATCTGTTTTTCATGGAGGGTATCCTTTGGCCACAGATCTCCTTCTCATGTAGATTTTTATCACTATTCCAGAAAAACATCAGTTTCTAAAACTTGTTTTAGAAATGCAATATGAGCCTGTGTGTGGAATATTCCTTTATACCATATGAATATATGTCACTGTGATTGGTTTAATAAAGAAGCTGACGGGCCAGTAGGTGAACAGGATAAGTCCAAACTGAGAATGCGGGAAGGAAGAAGGGCAGAGTCTGAGGGGTTGCCTTCAGAAGATGCAGAGAGAAGCAAGATGGGCATGTCGTACTGAGAAAAGGTACCAAGCCATGTGGCAAAGTGTAGATAAGAAATATGAGTTAATTTTAAATCTAAGAATTGGCTAGCAACAAGCCTGAGCTATTGGCCAATCATTTATAATTAATATGTTTTTAAAGATTTATTTATTTATTATGTATACAGTACTCTGCCTGCATGTTTCCCTACAGGCCAGAAGAGGGCACCAGATCTCATTACAAGTGGTTGTGAGCCACCATGTGGTTGCTGGGAATTGAACTCAGGACTTCTGGAAGAGCATTTGGTGCTCTAAACCACTGAGTCACCTCTCCAGCCCCATTTATAATTAATATTAGGCCTCTGTGTGACAGGCTGGAAAGAAATGTCCATATATACCTGTGTGACAGGGCCGTGAAGTGCTGAGTGGCACTGGGAGATGTTCATAAATCTTCATGTGTCTGCAGCTGGATACTTGTCATATTTGACACAACTCAATTCAGTTGAAACTTTTGTGTTAGGAGACCAGCATTGGTGTAATTAAGAAACAGTCCAAAAATGCTATTTAACTTATATTTTGGCATTTATACTTTCATCACACATAAGGGATACTTACAGTACTGTAAGGATCTGAAAGTGCTTTGCCTTAATTCTCTTAGCTATAAAATTGGCCTCAGTGTAGTTTCTTCTTCAGAGAGTTCATGTTTGAATGAAAATTCTACTCAAGAACTTGAACACAGTACTCAGTGCACAACTGCCACTGAACATGTTAACCACTTGATTTGAACACACACACACACATACACACACATGCACGCACATACACACAATCACTTAGCATGAAAAGAATATCATTAGTGTCAGGTTTCTGGAATTATAGTGTTGAATGAATTGCTAAACCCAATGTTTTCCCATTAGCTGATCATGAACTAGAAAACAGAACAGAAACTCTGAAAACAGCAGCAAGCAAAAGAGCAAAAGTGACGAAGAAGAAAGAGGGAAGTCATTACAACAGAATTAAAACAATCATAGCTCATTCCTTTAGATGCCAATATGGAGGATAATGAAGTTAACAAGCATCAGTGCTCTCAAGCTCAAAACAGAAAATGAGTGGGAAGGGTTAAGGTTGGTGTTGTGGGCACTCTCTACACAGAAGGAGCTCTGTGAGGTCTGATTGCAGCTCGAAGTTTCTAAGAAATTGACTTTCTCTTCAGTATTATCCAGGCTTCCAAGGGTTTGCTTATCTCAAGGATGACTAAATAAAAAGGAAGTTTACAATTTCCTTCCAAGAGGTTATAAACGTCCTCATGATAAATACAGCAAGGACCATGTCATCTAATTGCAGGATGTTGTAGTCATGGCAACAGGCTGGAGGGACTCAGCTTGAATTGAGTTTTGCTTGTGACATGTAGCGTGGGAAACCCCACATTTGGGACAACTGTTCACTAAACTTCAATTTGAGGCCCAATAAAGAGTCTTTAAGGATCATCATAATTACTAGCAAGCAGTGTCACATTTGGGGGCACATCTGCTTTTAATTTCTGTAACTTGGCCAGTAATCTGGAGGGCGCCAAGTGGTCCCAGAACGGCTTTAGATATTGACCATGGCAGACACCTCTATCTGATAGCCACAGACTGGAGTCCAATCAGAGAAATGCCTTCCTTTCCAGTTAAGGTTAGTTCTATGCAATATTTGGGAAATACATGATTTTTTTTTTTCATTCTTCAAATATAGTGTCCCTTATTTTGCCTGGCAGTCCTACTTGGGTAGTGAGATGGGACAAAGACAAGGCCAAGCTCAGCCCAGGCACAGTTCTACAGGAATATCCAGAAAAACATGAACAATGGCTGTGCTGCCTGCAAGAGTCCCACAGTCCAAAAAGAGGACAGCTCGGTACTCAAACTCAATTGGAGACCACCCCCCCCTCTCTGTGTGTGTGAATGTGCATATATATGCATATATGTACACACATATACATATGTAGATAGATAGATAGATAGATAGACAGACAAATAGATATCTGCTTGAGTGTGTGCACACATATTCACGTGTCCACAATGATCTGGGATATGATAGGCAGTGTGAGGTAAAGCAGACCCTAACAACCAAAACACAAAGATGCCATGCTCTGGTGATGAAGTGGCTTCTCATTTTGCTGAGTCATTGTCAGTCAGGTCCTGCCTGTTTCTTCATATAAGCATGCCCCACAGCAGACTTGGATCTGAGTCTTGGTAATGATTGTACCCGTTTTGAGAAACCCCCAGAGACCACCAAGGAGCCAGTTTCCAATGCAAGTACATAAGGAAATATGGTGGCGGCCATGAGCCCAGGTGTAGAGAGTTTTTGTAGGGAAAAACAACAAGCTGGGAATTACAAGCTTGGGACTGAACAGAAGCGATATGAGGCAAAGTGATTTTTTTGAAACTATTGGTCTAGACCTTTGTGTGAAGCCACATTTGAAACTATTGGATTGTACTTTTGGCGGGAAACCACAACCCTCTGAACAAGATTATCTGAACTGCTCATCAGGATTATCTAGATAGCTTCAAGGGCCATAGACCACAGACAGAATGTCTGCAGGAGCGTACTGCTCTGTATCTGTTCTAGTTCATGGCACATTTCTGAGGTCCTTTCTGAGTACAGCAGGTGGTATAAAATGCTGGCCCTACCCTTAGATGAGGTCTGTATTGCCTTCACAGTAATGGTAAAAGAACATGATGGAATCTCTGTTCTGGGATCCCAAGGTTGTGAACTGTTTTCCACAAGTGCTCTATATAGACGAGCATTTCTAAGTTGTTGATGGGAATGGAGCTGACTGAGTTTTATATCCCTGACCCCGATGCAAGCCATTCGCGCTTAGCTAGGGGACTACCTCGTCAGTTGCAGATTCTGTCTGACATGAGGCTTTGCTGAACATCTGAGCCATGGGGAGCTCCTGGCCCCCATGCTGTTTGTGTAAAGAATCTCATCAGTCAGCCTTCTGCCCTGCCTTTCCCCAGGAAGTTAAAAGATAAAATGTCACTGGCACACTCATAGCAATGTGAGGTCTGCATCTTGACCTATGCATCTCACCATCTGCACCAGCTTTTTCTCTCTACGTCCAGGCTGGAAGAGCTTGTCCTGTCTTTGGACTTGTAGAGACTAATTCAACAATTCTTAGAACAAGACCCAGTACATGCAAAGATGCAAAGATCTTAGAACACAGTGTCCCTTTGCCAGGACCCAGGATTTTCTCTAGTCAGGGTGTAGGAGCCAAGAAGACCACTGTCAGGCAGGTTTCCTCTGATCTGAGTTCTCCATGCCCTCTGTGAGTTTTTTTTTTTTTTTTTTTTTAAGGTTACTTGAGCTAAGAGTAGTTCTAGAATATTCCAACAATTTTGACTAAATAGTTTCAGCTGATGCTCAGGTTACAACATAGATAGAAAGCTTTTCAGATAACTAATATTCAATAAAGTTGACACAGTTGTTGGAAAAAACACCCCAGCTTGAGAACAGCTTGTTCTTGATGTACACTAAGACGAAAATGGTGCCCTCACAGTCAGTGCACACACACTCCCCTGAGAGGACCTGACCTCCCCCAGCCCTCATCTTCCACCCACTGTTGTAACAAGACACACAGAAATGCATGCTGAAAGGTAATTTCAAGTGTCATCTCTCTTTGGACACATTTTTAAATTTCTTTTCTGGTAGAGTTTTAAGACATTTTAGGGGACATTGGCCTAGAAAAAGCAGGGATGGAGGGCCAGTGGTGTTTTGGGTTGATGCCTTGGGACTTAGATTCCCTTGGTCAGTCAGCACCAGCTGTAGATTTGGGGGCTGTGATTGAAGCAGACCCATTTGGAGTTGCTGAGCTTCTCTCCATCATCAAGCTCTTTCTTCTCTATAAGACAGGGGATGGTGTGATTTCACATGCAATAAGGTATTTACTGGAGACAGTTTGCTTTCAGGTCTGCTGAAGACTTGAGGTCAAAGAAGGGTCAAGGTGGAGTGGAACAGTTGTGACAATTTAACAGTGACACAGTCCCATTGTACTGTATGACTTGAGTCAAATGGAGAGCCTGCCTGGGATGCTGGTATGGTGTAGGTATGATTTGTACTTCAAATTCTCAACACTGGAATCTTGTTTTCCCATGTGCTGGGTGGGGTACAGTGGTTAGTCTTTAAAAGATGGGACTTAGTGGAGGGATGGTGTCCTCAGAAGAGGTTGTGGTAGTTCTAATGGGACGCAGAATCCTTATGAGAGATTATGACTGAAGAGCAAGAGTGCCCTGATCCCACATCCTGCCTTACTGTGTGAATGCTTCCTCCCATATGCATCCCTACTACTGTGATGATATTCACCATAGATGCCTATTCAGAGAAGAGCTAAGGCTAGGACCATGCCTTTGACTTTTCAGAACTATGAGCTAAATAAACTCGTGTGTGTGTGTGTGTGTGTGTGTGTGTGTGTGTGTGTGTGTGTGTGATGGTGTATGCATGCAGCTGTGTGCACTTGTATGTGTAGGCCCATTGTTGATGTTGGGTAACTTGACTACTGTGTCCCTTTTTTGTTTCAAATAGGGTCTCTCACTGAATTTAGATCTAGTGGAATAGCTAGACTGACCTGCCTGTGAGACCCCAGTGTCCTCTTGTCTCCACCTCCTTGTGCTGGGATCACACTTCTATGATGAGGTTTTTATGTGGCTGTTAGAAATAAACTTGGGTCCTCATGCAGGCTCAGTAAGTTTTTTTTACCCAGTGGGTATCTCCCCAGCTCAAACCTCTTTTCTTGGTAAAGTTACCTGCCTTGGTTATTTCATTGTAGTAGCACAAAGACAGCATCTTTCTACAACAAGGGGTTAAACATCAGACATAAGAACTCCTAGATAGCCTTCTGCATTTACTTTGGCTTTGTTTATGGGGAAAATCATTTTTATAGAGATGGTTAGGTATTAATACTTTGTAATTCACACCATATGTTTTTACCATAAAAGTGGCAGAAGGGACCAATCATTTTTAACTATTTCACATGCACATATTTACAGCTAATGTCAAGCATATGTTTTAAATATTTAAGACAAATCTAGCCTCTCAGTTTTAAAAGCAACTCTATTCACTAGAAGAGTGCAAAACCAGAGTATATAATGGCTTACCAAACAGACCAATGAATCACAAAACAGGACCCACAAACACCTCATTAAAACATTAGTTCAATTTGACTATTTTAAACTAATCACACAACTAAGAATTTAAACTATAGATGTTATATACACAATGGAATTTTTTCAGCCATAAAAAGAAATAAAGCCATGTTGTTTGCAGGAAAATGGATGCAACTGGAGACAATCTGAGTTCAAAGAAATCTTAGGGAGACAACTATATGCTTTCTCTCTTTGTGGCTTGTAGATTTCAAGTTTTAGTTTTTATTTTAACTTAGGAGCATGTGTGCATCTGTGTGAGTGTGTGCATATATGTGTGCAGTGCCCACACGAGCGGGAAGAGGGCATTGGATCCCCTGGAGCTGGAGTTACAAAGGCTGTAACTTTGTGAGCCTGTGAAATGAATGCTGGAAACCAGACTGCAGTCTTCCACAAAAGTTCTTTAGCACTAAGCTGGCTTTCCATGCCCAAGGTTCTGTACCCCTCCATAAAGTCATGTATACACATATGATCTGAAAGTGGACACAAAACTGTCTAGAGAGACAAGGGAGTCATAGGAGCAGGAAGAGGCCATGAGAGGGAGAGTGGGAGGGATTGTGAGGTGTCTTACACCTAGTCACTAGTCACCGTGACAAAAAAAAAAAAAAAAAAAAAAAAGTTGAATAAAGCAACTGTGGAAAGAAGAGTTTTTTGGGAAGGAAGGGTTTCTTACCGAGGCCCTTAAGAGTTCAAGGGCCCAGTGCATCACGGCAGTGCAGGCATGGCTTCAGAAGTAGGAAGCAGCTGGTCACGTCGTGTCCCCAGTCAGGAAGAGGGGAGATGGATGCTGGTGCTCACTCCTTTTCCTCCAGTTCTGCACTGCAGGACATTTAGGGTGGGTCTTCACACCTCCTTTAACCGAAGCTAGATAGTTTCTCAGAGACAAGCCAAGATATTTATTTCCATGATGATTTTAGACTCCATGGAGTTGACAAGATAAAACATCTTGATATATACATGTACAAAAAGCTGTAAAAGTTCTTAATGATGAATAATTAATATGTTCACTGTATTAGAAACCTCAATATGCTAACTGCTTTTTAAAAAAACACATCATTAATTTATCATATTTTTAATAAATTGACCACCTGCTTTGTCACTGGGGATTTACTTTTGCCTATATAGACCTTAACATGTATTTGTAAAATTAGAAAAAATACCTTTATCCAGGTAATAACGACCATACCTCATAAATGTAACTATACCACCACAAAGCCATTATATACATGTTTCCCTGAGCCTTCAAAATATTTGATTTGCTTCCTCTGTCTTGCTTGTCAATAAAGTGTTGTGTGATATTTTGTTTGTGTTCTGACAAATAAAGTTTATTTGGAGTCAAAGGGCAGAGCCAGCCACTAGTTAACCATAGAGGTCTGGAGGTCTGTACAGAGAAGAACAGGAAGTGATAAGGTAGGGCAGAGACAGGATCTTGATCCTTTTGGACTGGAGAAACTGAAGAGGAAGGAAGTAACTGTGGCTGCTCTCCTGCTTCTTTGATCTTTCAGGTTTTACCCTGATATCTGACTCCTGGTTTTTATTGACAAGATTAATTAGATTTACACTCAATAAAGTATTGAAGAATTCACCCCAGTGACTCTGTAGAAGGCTCCACATCCAAACCAGAAAATGTCTTCCTCCAGGGTCTATTACTTGCTCACTTGCTTCTGTTTCCTGAATCCTGGCAGCTCTATTTCCAGTGCTAAGATTATCAGTTGGCTAAGTTATTTCATTTGAGTAGGCAAATGATGGCTTCCTAGCCCTCCCTCCTGTGGGTTGTTTTGATAGAATCATCTATAGAAAGGAGGCCTTATTTCTGTTGGAATACAATTTACATCAGAAAAAGAAAAGAGGCATACATGGTCCTCTCCTGTTGCTGGATTTCCTAGTGATTCTCTGTGATATCCAGTGGGTCCCTCACTTTATTTTATGTCATTGCAGATTCATGGACGCTTACTTTTTCAATGCATTTTAGTTGCTTATAGCTATTATGCTCTTTTATTAGTTAAATTATCCCATCTTGCATGCATGGGTCCCTTTCAGTTGCTTCTTTTATTTTTTGATCCCCATACATTGAATAACTTTCTAGTTCTGAAACACACACACACACACACACACACACACACACACACACACACACACGGGGGTGGGAGAGAGAGAGAGAGAGAGAGAGAGAGGTATCCTTCACTCACTTTCTTCCATCATACCTACATGTGCAGTTCCATGTCACTGAGTCACCTGTGAGACACGGGGTGCTCCAGACTGCAGAGACACACCTCTGCTGTGCCTTCCCCACAGCCATCTCAAACCCATTCCCATCACCTCAGTTTGCATTTTACAAATATCATAGCATTTGAAGCATGTGCCATGTGGCTCTTTGCTCTCAGTATGGTGTCCTGGAGAACTGGCTCTGGCCTCAGTGCACTTATTTGCAGCCATGTGTCCTCTGTGTCTCAAGCTTGCTCACACCGTTTGCAGCTTTAGACAGGACTGCCTGCCTGCTTGCCTTTGTACTGTTAAAAATCCTAAACATTAGAAGTTAGTCAGGTATACAGCTTGCAAAGATTTTCTCCCCATCTGCAGTTTGTGAAATTTTGCAATTTTCTAGAAGAGTTTTGGATTGACAGAAAAAACATCGGGGCAGTAAAGAGCACTCTCCTGCTCCCTGGCTTGAGTTTGCTTCTCATTAGCATTTTTGCTAGCATGACACATTTGTCACATGAATAAACTGACACATTAATAAAAACCAAGGCACTATTACTAATAAAGATCCACCACAATGCCCTCCATATGCTCCAGATCCTACCCAGAAAGCCACTTTATACTCAGTTGATGATGGCTCCTTAAGTTTATTGGCTGTGACCTTCTTTGTTTCTTGTGACTCATAATTCTGAAGAGGACTGACCAGGTATTTTGTAGAGTGTTTCTCTGTTGGAATTTATCTCATTTGTCTTTTGGTTTAGTAGAGGGTATGGGTTTTAGAAGGAAGATTGTGTAGGCAAAATATCATTTTGGCCCTTTCATGTTAACTATTATACTGTAATCTGCTAGCTACCTGGAGTTCACTCGGTCTCCACAAGTGAAATGTGCAACCTCCTTCAAGACTCCATTCACTTCAAACACCATCTTCAAGCTTGGGGTATTCAGGCCAACTTACTTCTGATATGAAAGCTATACATCTGGGGTTCACTAACTCCACAAGTTCAGTGACTTGCTAGAATGACTCACAGAACTTAAGAAATTGCTCAGTTACAGGAGTATTAAAAAGGCATCAAACTGGGAGCAGTCCACAGAAGAGAGAGAGAGTAACATCTGATAGATTCCAAATGTGAAGCCTCCTGCCTTAGGACTAGCCACCTTCTGGTACACTGATGTTAGTCACCAACCAGGGACTCTTCCTAGTGTTTATGGTGCAGAGGATTGGCTCAAGGTCCCAGGTCCCAGGAATGGCTGACTCTGTCATAGAATAGGAGATGAACTCAGTCTCCAGCTTCCCTCCCTTTCTTGAGCTGGAAATGAGGCCAAGTGTCCTAACCTTTTGACCCCCTTGTGGAGCTTTTTGACATAACCAGGCTCCCACCCTGCAAGGTTCTGGGGGCCTACCCCAGGGCTGTTCATTAGAAGGAAACCAGGCATCATCTGAGTAGCCCATCATGAATGACAGTCAGTAGACTCCAAGGAATTGGAGCACGCTTTCCAAGAACCATGGACAAAGGCCAGCCAAGTTCTCTAGAAGGAACTATAAAGTCCGATGATTAGTGTTGGAGAGCTGAGTTCTCACAGCATTGTACGGAACAGTATGATCCGAACATCTTAGTGTTCCCTGTGCCTCAGTTCTTCAGCCATAACACATCCACGAACTTCTGGACAGCACTGATCACTCACTGCATTGTAGTTACAGCTTTTCAGAATGCCATGCCTTTGGAATTGCACTTTTTTATTTCAAAGCGTATACTTAAAATGACTTTTATTATTCAATAATATTATATTGTATGGGGAGATAGGATTTTCATTTTTGCCTAGTGCATGCATCTAGGTTTCTTCCAGTTAATAGGGATTTGAACCCAGATTCAAGTATTTGAAAAGATATGTGATTTAGATCACTTGAACCTAGAAGCTCTGTGTCTAATTCCTATGTTATGACCCTGGTAAAGTCTGTCTTGATGTACCAACCTAAGTTCCAAAGTCCTGGACTGGGAGAGGAGAGAGGGAATTGAGGCTCAGCATCCTCATAGCCTTTGGTGTTGTCAGTCTGGCTTGAGCAGCTCTGATGGCTGCTTAGCAGAAGCTCCCACGTTTGATTGGCGGTCCTGTTATGATGGATGCTGTGACATCTCTTTCTGTATGGTCAGATGCCTCCAAGATACCCTTTATTCTGAAATTTCTACTGAGAGCTTTGCTCACTTTTAAATTGCTTGCTCATTTTATTATTGTGTTATTTTTAAAGAATCATATATTTTGCAGGCAATCTTTTATCAGACAAATCTGATACATTTTCTCAGTCTATGCTTTATTAAAAACAAACTAACAAACAAACAAATATTTTATCTCTTTTGTAGGACAACTGAAACTTCTTGTTTGAACTTCTCTTCCCTTGATTCTTCTGGGGCAGGGTCTCACAGTACAGTCCAGGACAGCTTTGAACGCCTGATCATGACACCTCTACTTCCTGAGAGCTGGGACTACAGATTTGTACCATCATGCCTGGTTTGTTTCTGATTTTCATAATGTTCAAATTATTATTTTTTCTTTCACAGATCATGAATTTTCACATTTTATTCAAAACTCATTTTCCAGCCCTGTGTCTTCCAGATGATTTAAGGTTTTTACATTTTGCATTGTGGCCTGCTTGAGTTAATTTTTTTTTTGTGGGAGTCAAAAGGTCCATGCCCAGATTTGTCTATTGATGTACATGCCTGTGATTTGCCATTGCAGATGTCTGATTATTCTAATATTTATGACAGAGACTTTGGAGTCCCTGCTAGAACACTGGTTTATCCATTTCTTCTGTAATCTTCTCAGGCTTTGCCTCATGTTTTGAAACCACGTGTGTACATGTTAGGAAGGGTTGCATCTTCTTGGGAAAATGGCACCTTTTACTGTTGTTTAATGACTTTTTAAGGTCTGAGAAAGCCCTTTATTTTCATTTGAAGTGACTGTATGCCATTTCAAATACGAGCACTGAAGTTAGTGTGAAGCTCCTTTAATCTAAGTTCTTTATTTCTTCTTTAAAAATAAGTTATTTTACTCCCAAAGGGAAGTTGGATAGACAATACTCACAGCTAACACTAAGATTTTCTGAACAGTAAACCTCCATTTCTTGTTGCGCAGGAATGTGTTGCTGTCAAGGTGGTGTGAAGCCAGGGCAGACTGTGAAAAAGCACTGGTTAAGTAGGAAGTGGACGTGGTGGTTTTAATGAAAACAGCCAGCCATAGGCACATAGATTTGAATACTTGGGAATGGCACTATTTGAAAGAATTAGGAGGTGTGGTCTTGTTGGGGAAAGTGTGTCATTTGGGGTGGGCTTTGAGGTTTCACAAAGCCCATCCCAAGAGCCAGGAGTCTCTGTCTTCCTGTTGCCTGCAGATCTGGATGTAGAACCCTCAGCTACTCTGCAGCACCGTGTCTGCCTGCACGCTGCCGGGCTTCCTCCATGATGAGACTTTGGAAACTGTAAGCAAGCCCCAGATAAATGCTTTCTTTTATAAGAGTTGCCATGGTCATGGTGTCTCTTCACAGCAATAGAACACCAACTGAGACAGTGAACATGTTTCCCTCTTCAGCTCCTCCAGAAAAGTTTCGAGAGTTTCTTAGATGCATCTCCAAGGGTGTGTTATAAGCAGTCTTTTTTTTTTTTTTTTTTTTTTTTTAATTCACCTGCATTGTTCACTGTAGCTA
Source organism: Peromyscus leucopus (assembly GCF_004664715.2). Taxonomy (NCBI): domain Eukaryota; kingdom Metazoa; phylum Chordata; class Mammalia; order Rodentia; family Cricetidae; genus Peromyscus; species Peromyscus leucopus. The sequence goes on from NC_051071.1 coordinate 25,888,855, forward strand.
AAGGGCCCCATGTGACCACTTCTAACAGCAGCCCTTACAGAAGTCCACGACTGATTTTCCCTGTTTTACTTCAAAACGAATGTTAGATGGGTAAAGTTCCCTCTTTATCTCTTTATCTTTAATCTGAGTCTTCATTCTTTTATTTTATTTTATAATACTATTCAGTTCTACATAACAGCCACAGATTCCCTTGTTCTCCCCCTTCCTGCCCCCCTCCCCTTCCCCCCAGCCCACCCCCCATTCCTACCTCCTCCAGATCAAGGCCTCCTCCGAGGACTGAGATCGACCTGATAGCTGAGTCTTGATACTTAAAATGGGCTTCTTGTGGGTAGCATATAATTGATTACTTTTTTAATCTTCAGGACAAAGAGAGAGAGAGAGAGAGAGAGAGAGAGAGAGAGAGAGAGAGAGAGAGATGACATTTTAGCTCTACTCTGAAGGAAGAATAAGGTAAAGTATGTCAACATCGTCTTCCAGCAGCAGAAATGTCCCCTCTGTAATATCATTTTCTAGCTGCATTTAGTGTATGAAATCTTTCTTCATATGTATGATATTTTTTTATTTCCAAATTTCTTTTCATTTTTATGGGGAATAATAAAACAGATGGTGTCACATTCCAGACAACGAGATGACTCCTTCTTCCAGGGTCCTGCACAGAGAAGGCCAGGAGGGTCACTGTTTTGGTTCCCTTAAGAGCAGCCCCCGACTCAGAAGGAATGGGAGCAGAGGAGTGAGTACCGCAGCTTCCATACCGGCCCCTTAGCTCACCTCCTAGGTATGTTCTGTGTAAGCGGCCTGAGTGCCAGCTGGGATTGAGCCAACCCTGCCTGCCTGCGGCATCAGCATTAGCACTCTGTCTGGGTGTCTTTTCTCACCATTATTCCCTCCCCTTCTCATGCCAGGTCTCCTTAGGATGGCATTCTCAAGTTCACAGCCCACTGTCAATCACTCAGAGCGGTTTGTTTCTGGATCAAGCCATAGGATGGCAGAACAGTCTCTAACCATCGTTTTCATAACATCCCTATCCCCAACTTTCGTTACCCAGAAAGCACAGGACTTAAAATTGTCTTACCAATTGCATTTTAAAAACAGTGCATCCACCATTACACAATCTTTGCTGAGACTGTAGTCTTGGTGATACTATTAACATATGTGATCTTCGTGCCAGTCCTTACTGCAAATTTTCTCCCGTTATTTCTTGATTCTGAAGAATTTACTTTTATTTCCAGGGCCTGGGTGTCTGCATTGACTGAGGCATGTACAGAGTCAGTGTGAAGCGAAAGAAGTACTAGGGAATTATGGGTCCATTGTAATCTTCGGTATTGTAGTCATGGAATCTGATGGCAGACACAGGCTCTCGACTGTCCCACAAAGACCTGCCACCATCAGAAATGCATCACTGAGTAGACTCAGTAATACCAAAACCCGGTGGATATGACACCCTCCCTGCTCCTTTCCTAGAAGGTCTCATGTAGCCCAGTCTGACTTCAAATTCACTATATTAACTATCTTAGTTAGGGTTTCTATTGCTGTGACAAAGCACCATGACCAAGAAGCGAGTTGGGGAGGAAAGGGTTTATTTGGTTTACACTTCCACATTGCTGGTCATCACAGAAGGAAGTCAGGACAGGAACTCAAGCAGGGCAGGATCCTGGAGGCAGGAGCTGATGCAAAGGCCATGGAGGGATTGCTGCTTACTGGTTTGCTCTCCATGGCTTGCTCAGCCTGCTTTCTTATAGAACCTAGACCAGCAGCCCACAGTTGACACTACCCTCCATGGGCTGGGCCCTCCCCTGTTGATCACTAATGGGGAAAATGTCTAATAGCTGGATCTTATGGAGGGAGGCATTTCCTCAACTGAGGCTCCTTTCTCTCTGATGACTCTAGCTTGTGTCAACTCGACACACAAAATCAGCCAGTAAAGTAACCAAGAATGAGTTTGAACTTCTGATTCTCTTGCTTCTACCTCCTGAGTGGTAGGGTTTCAGGGCTGTGTCGCCATAGCAGCCTGTTTTTATGTGGTGCTGGGGATCAAATCTAGGGCTTCACGCACACTAGACAAACAGGCTACCAGATAAGCCTTTTCTTTCATAAAAAGGTGAGAGTGGAAAGACCATAAATACTTCTGCTGGAGTGTGTGTGTGTGTGTGTGTGTGTGTGTGTGCATGCATTTGTGTTGTGTGTATGTCCATGTAAGTGTGTGTCCATGTGTGTCTTCATGTGTGTGTGTTTGTTCATGTATATATGTGTATCTCTCTCTCTCTCTCTCTCTCTCTCTCTCTCTCTCTCTCTCTCTCTCTCTCTCTCGTATGAATCCTAAGCGGGCAGCCTAACTGAAGATTCTTCCTTTTTAAAAAGGTTCTGTTTAAAAGTCAATTTTCATAAATGAATGAATGAATGAATGAATGAATGAATGAATGAATGGATAAATAAAGCCAGAACACAACAGCAGTACCATCAGCTTCCCTGGGCAGAGGATGAGTCTTGGTGTTAGTAATCTTTACAGCATATGCAGCCTGCATCCCCCATGCAGCCTGCATCCCCCATGCAGCCTGCATGCCCCCTGGCACAATGGTGAGCACCCAGAGTCTGGGGCGGCACATTTTCCTTTGGCATCTAGAGCACAGTGGGTTCTCCAACACCCACAGTTTCCCCCTATAATCTGGTTAAAGCTGGGCCTGGGGACATTGGTCCTTACTGTCTAGGTTGTAACTATCAGGTCAGTTCTGGCAGCACCCGAGGGACAATATGGGCTGTCTATCCTTGGCTAGGTGCAAACTTAAACATTTTAAGGACATCTTTAGCTTGGGAGAGAGTGAGGAGCTATCCCTAACGTGAGTTTTCCTCCAGCCCAGTGCTGTACCAGTCTGTCCACAGCTGTGTAACTGACACCACCCAGGCTTGTTCTGTGTGGCTAAACCAGCAGGGGTTTCAGAGGTGATGCCTCTGTGACCCTCTGCCTGAATCCGTTTATAAGGCCACAGGTTCTGGAACCTCATCGCCAAGTAGTTAAGGCTATAGAGAGATGTTTCCTGTTGTCGCCAACTGTCATTTCTGAAACACAGAAGCTTTTCCTTGTGTGTTCACTTAGTCATAGACTCTTGGCCAACGGGGCAGAGTTGCTCTCAGAGCACACCCCATGGCATCCCTTTCCTGGTGCCCAAGCGTGGCTCAAGAGGGCATGGGCCTCTAAGAACCATGCTTGTAAGCCAATATGGATGGATAGGAAAGACCTGTTTAGGGAATGCACAGCAACAACCATATGCCACTCGGATGCTCCAGCTCTGTGTAGGGACCAGAGACCTCTGGGAGCCCAGCTGACCCTTCCCTTCCTGATCTTATGGCTGATCACACCCTGCACTCCCAGCGGCCCCAGCCTGCACTCATCTTTAGCATTAGCACACCCGAGCTCCAGCCAAGTGCTCCAGTCTTCTTTGCTTTACAGCACCATGAGCAGCCTTGATTGCTCTTGACCTTCCTGAAGAGATATTTCCATTAATTAACATTCACCTGTGGTTGTCTTGAGATGAGGACCTAGGAATAGGCTTGGAGGGAGAGCCTGTCAGAATCTGGTGTGAAGGAGCCAAGTGGAAGAGAGAGAGAGAGAGAGATCTCCCAACTGGTTTAACAGGAATGATTGATCGTCTCCTAAATGAGAGAGACACACTCCCAAACTCTTGCCCATTAAGTCTGACTGTACCAGAGAACAGGGTGTTCTTCCTGAGACCTCCCTGCCCGGCAACACCACAGTTGCGGCTTCCTCCCTAACAAGCTCAACTCCACTGGCTACATTGACTTTCATTCACACTCTTCTCTTCCCCGCTTCTGACGTTCCCTTTTTCTCAATGGCCTTCTCCTCTGTGCTTTCCCTTGACCTCCATCTCTCTCTCTCTAGCTGGTCACTGAGATCACATATCGTGGGGCACCTGATGGCCATGCCCAGACTTTACATAGCTACACATGTAGAAGACCAGTGAGGTGTCTTTTTATTTAACAAGAAGACAAGAAGTGTCCTGGGCCACGGTTGGGTATCAATTGGGCCATTTGCTGTATTGTGAAGCCACTGCCCATAAATCCTTGGGGAAAATGCTTGTTACAAAACTGTCTTGAAATATGAGAGAGAGAGAGAGAGAGAGAGAGAGAGAGAGAGAGAGAGAGAGAGAGAACCAAATAAGCAAACAGCAGCCATCACATGGAGTCTTGATATTTAGACTCTTCCCCTGGGGAAATGGATCCATGTGAGTCACTCATTAGTTTGAAACTGACTTTCCAAATAGAGGGCCAGGGGCTGGGAAGCTGGGGACACAGGAGACAAGCAGAGCTCCCTCAGGCCGTAGCAAGAATGATACAACCAACATCAAAAGCATGCAGCCAAGGCATGCAATGTCAACTGAAGAAAGGGTTCTCTGCTCAAAGGACCCTGAGCAACCACTTTCTCTAAGACTATCAAATAGGCCAGCACTTCCTCGGGGCCTCAAAATGGCATTTGTGTGTCCTCTGTGGAGCATTGCAGGGTAACCAAAGACCTTTAGTCAAAGTAAAATGACCCTGGTCAGAGCGAAAGATGCCTGCAGCTGGCCCTAGTGGCAGGGTAGCCTCTGAACCTACAGAATGCAGGAAAAGATGAAGTGTGGGTGAGGTGCTAATGTTAGCTCTCGCTACTGCATAGCTTGCATCTCCTGTGTTACTCCTGGACCAAACACTTTACAGGTAAAAGAAAGGGCGGGGGAAGCAAGGAGGAAAGAGAGGGAAAGAGGGGGAGAAGAGGGGGAGGAGGAGGAGGAGAAGGAGGAAAGGGCCCATAAGAATAGGAACACAGATGAGAAGCAGGGGTGCCTGGAGGAGTTCCTCTCACTTTACAGCTCTTTGTGAAGTTGGAAATCCCATCTTCATTCACAGGATACTGACCACCTTGACCGCCTGCTTTGTCCTTTCATGTATCCCCTGGGGTACCCTGAGTGGCAGTGGCTTCCCAAACATGATATCGTGATACAGTGTGCACTTGTTCACAGTGCACTTGGTCCCTCCTTTCATCTGGAGCTTCTGGAGCTTCTGGTCCATGTTCTTGGTTGCACTCCGCTCTTTGGTCCCCTTCACTGATCCATCCCCCTTGTGGATGCTACTTTTATGCTTCCCATCCATTGCTACAGAGTTATTCTTTTTATATCTTTCTAACAACAATAAAACAGGTGTAGTGTAGATATTTTTTAAAAGAAACTGAACTAAGCCTGCACTTCACACACACACACACACACACACACACACACACACACACACTGGGTTTCAGTTAGTTTGGACTTTCTTGTCCCCACTGAAGGAGACCTGGCTCCGAGCACCGATCTTGGATAAGAGATTGAGGTTGTTATCATAGCTCCTTCATTATACTGCACACATTCCTTTAATACTTTATTATGTATGAAATAAAAATGTGCTGTGTGTCTTTTTTTTTTTTTTTTTGGTTTTTTGAGACAGGGTTTCTCTTGTGTAGCTTTGCGCCTTTCCTGGAACTCACTTGGTAGCCCAGGCTGGCCTCGAACTCACAGAGATCCGCCTGGCTCTGCCTCCCGAGTGCTGGGATTAAAGGCGTGCGCCACCACCGCCCGGCATGCTGTGTGTCTTTAATGTGTATGTGATTTCTTTTAAATAAAATAAATTAATACATTGAGAATGCCTTAAAAGCAAATCTTGACAGGGTAATTTGAGAAACTTTGAATTTTATGTATCAAGAAAATGTCCCAGGGAATTTGGACTACTCTAATTAGACAATAAAATTATACTAGTGACAATGAAATTAGGGCTTATTCTGACTTTTTAGACAAAAATAAAATAATATAAAAATTTTTTTCTACCTAAGGTTACACTCTTTCATAGTTTGGCAATCATGTCAATACAGTATTTTCTGATATGCATGATGGAATGGAGAACATGGTTTATGGTCTATTCACAGGCTTAGAGTTGTTCCATTAAATAAATAGGATTACTGGTTCTTTCCAAGCAAGTACAAACACTGAATTGCCACAGGCCTTGAGATTTAAAATGCTAAGTGTTCGAAGATCTATATATTCCAGCCTGCTGGTGGGTTTGGCATCTGGAAAGAATGATGGAGAAGTTGCGAGGAAAGGGTAAATGTCAATTGGACACACTGCTGTGCATTTGGGAAGAGTGAGACACCAAGCCCAGGAGACTGCTCTGCAGAGAGGCCAGATATCCCCCAGGGAGAAGTGTGCTGGGTTGAGTTAGGGCATATTGAGGATGTGGGGTGGGAATAACCACAGGAAAATGGGCAATGTGGGAAAAAATTAAAACTAGCCGAGGAAGGGAAATAACACCAGTGACCTCAACAGCAGAAGCTGGCATTGTTTCCAGAACCTTCACAAAGACATCATGGTGTCAAGTCTTCCTGGGGGAAACCAGGGTAGCAAAACACTTGAGTTGTTTGTTTACTGCCACAGGCTGTGGAGGAGGGTAGAGCACAGAGAGATTCATAACTAGGGCAACACAAAAACTAGAGCTAGCCTTGACCCACTAAAGCAAATGCTCTGCCTGATCCTGAAGAGCCTCAAAGGCCCAGTGCTAGGACATGAGATCTTTCTAGGGGCATACAACCAGAGAGACATGTCTACCCAGAGGCCCATTGGTGACCAAGCATGCTAACATCATAGATGGGCTGGAGATCAGGAGCTAGAGGTCTGACTTGCAGACTCTACAAGCTCATGCTGGGGAGCAGAGCCCCTTAGAAGAGCTTGTGGTTACAGCCCCAAGGCTCCTTACCATGGTGTAGATTCTGCATTTATAGACTGAGATAATGATGTCAGTGTGAATGTCTTTTGTTGTTGTTGTTGTTTGAGACAGAGTTTCTCTGTGTAATTTGGTGCCTGTCCTGCATCTCACTCTGTATACCAGGCTGGCCTGAAACTCACAGAGATCTGCCTGGCTCTGCCTCTCGAGTGCTGGGATTAAAGGTGTGCGCCATCACCACCTGGTGAGGATGTTTTTTTTTTTAAGAGAATGGAACAACCTATCATACAAAGTGTCCAAGTCTGTGCTATGTATTGAAGGTTAATAAATCATCCAGAACAAATTCACAGCACAGTCAAAATTTTTTAGTCCACTAAACCTTAGACATTCCTCCCCAACGAGATTCTTTTCTTCATACTAGAATTCTTCACCATTTCATCAGAGGTTCTTATACCCGAATAGGGAAGTAAAATCAAATGAATAATTTAGTCAGGCCCAAACCTTACTATGGCTTATGGAAGAACATTTAAGAATATCCAGTGGGCAAAAAGATTCAGTTTCTTTATATCTCCACTGCCTGCTAATCCTTTTTTTATGGAAGAAGAAACCATGGTAAGATCTTAGGCAGCTGGAAGACAAGGAGCCTCTAAAAGTGAACAAACTAGTACCAGTGTTTGAGCAGCTTTGTACCAGTTTGTACTCTTTGTACCAGGATCTATTTTAACTCTTTATGTATAGGAAGCATTAGCGACCAAAGGAAGGGTTGCAATGTGTATAATTAATTGGTCATCGTTTGGCCACTAAGTGTGACCTGGCCTTCCTTCTGTCCATGGGGGCTACAAACTCCTGAGGACCCACCACAGTCTCTGACTCTGCTGGCCTAGTACTGTTCCTCCAGCTGATTGATCTGTTCCTAGAAGACCCACCGGTGTCCACATCATTGTCAAAGACCTCAGCTGATGTGCAAAGTCATTGAACTCCACCACTGTATTTTGTGTTTTCCTATAGTTGGCAAGGGTTAAGAATTCCAACTGAAGGCAAAGCATGCCCCCTGCCACAGCCAACCATGGACTTTAGGATTGGGTGTCCTGCCCCAAGTGCCCTCAGCAGTCCACTCATCCTCCAAGGAGCTGATGGTTGTCTCTAGTGAAATGAAAAACTCGGGAACCACTCTGGGCTTTGGCTTTTATCTGTGTCTTGACCTGATAGTTATTCATTATCTTGTTAGCGTATATTACCGATGAAAACATTTAAAGAATAGCTTTCCCAGTTTTGCTGTGGGAGGATTTATAAGGATTATGTAGTGATACATCACTAGAAAAGCAACTCCTATTTTTGCAATTCACATTGATAGTATATTAGGAACACTTAGTTATTAGCTGATAACCAATGCAATTAAAGAATATGAAGAGAAAGCCCTGATTTTTTAATGCTTTAAATATGTAATGTTAAGCTAACCACATCATCGAAGTAAGGTAACAGTTTTAGAGAAAGTCAGAGGATAATCAACAAAAGCCAAATGCATAGTTTAGACATGGTGTTTCCAGAATAGTGATAGAAGAGGAGTGAAAACCCTCCTCCCAATAGCTAACAGGCTGGTAAAAATTAGCAAGGACCGGCCAAGGATGGTGGCTCACACCTTTAATCCCAGCACTTGAGAGGCAGAGCCAGGCAGATCTCTGCGGCGAGCTCCTCAGCCAGTGAGGAAGAATGACCACCACTCGAAGATTCTTCTCAGATCACACTTTATTGGAGCGCCTCTTGATTAAGGGAAAGCGGGAGGTGAGGGGCCCCCGAGGACTAAAATGCTGCTGCTTATATAGGGAATCAGGCAAACGTGCCGTACTGTGATTGGGTCCCGTCAGAATGCGAGCACGGGGAGCCACGGGATAGACTGAGGACATAAGGTCAATTACCATACTCGCGCATGCACGGACCTTAGGACACGTAGTCCTAGGAGCATAGCCATATATGGAGTTGTTTACAGCTAGGCTACCAGGAAGTCAGTGCCATCTTAGAATGGCGGCTCCCTACAGATCTCTGTGAGTTTGAGGCCAGCCTGGTCTATAAAGTAAGTTCCAGGATAGCCAGGGCTATGCAGCAAAACCCTGTCTCAAAAAACAAATGGCTGTAATAATAAAAATTATTTATTATTATCACCATCATCATCATAATTATTATTATCAGAATTGTGAACAAGAATCTTAATCTGGCAAATTATTGCTTAGAGATAGCAGTAAGAATATCATGTGTGTTGTGGCATGTGGACAAGTCATCTGAAGGCCAGTGCTCTGTTGGGAACAGCAGTGAGGAACTATGAACACACAGGTAAGGTAAGCCTGCATCACCCAGAGCTGGTGGTGCCCTCTGTGAAAGTGAATTGAGATTGTTTGCAAATGTTTATCACAAACTCAAAAAAAAAAAAAAAAGTGTTAGAATAACTGCCATGGCAAGTGGGAGAGAAAAATGGAGCCAGAGATTACTAAGAACAAAAGATGGAAGACTGAAAGAGAGGAAAGAGAAATAAAGGAGAAAGGCAAGAGGTTAACATCACCAGTTTTAAAGATGCCCTTGGTTTGTTCTAATCATGCCCATCCTACCTCAGAAGTCTAAAGGGAAGGATGAAAGGGAAAGGAACCGGTGAGAAGACTGCATGTGTGGGAAGAAAGGTGACTTTAAATACAAAGGTGCTGATAAGTTTGAAATCAGGGAGAGGAGAAGGATGTGCAGCCCACAGCTGGTACAAGAAATTATCTAGTGTAAATCTAGAGATTGCATAACAATAATAATAAGGGAGCAAGTGTCTAAGCATACCTAAGATTCCCTAATGTGTATATTGTCCTTCCGTGGTGTGTGTCCTGTGCCCCACCCCCACCACCAAAGAAAACCCTGACAGACTGCAAAGCAAGTAAAACAAATGTAACATTTGCAGCTGAGGACCCCTTAGGAGCAAATGAGTGATGTAGATAGAGAATCAATAATGGTGGATCCAAGTCCTCAGCTTGATCTAACCAACAGTCACCTGTTTAATAACACCCCTGTTCACAGAATGCAAAAACATCACAGCATTCACAAAAGCACTAAGGACGTCAAATATTTTGGTATGGTCTAACAAAAATATTTATAAAATCTATACAGAGAAAGTCAATTCTGTAGCTATTGACAACATATAATAATCAATAACATTTTTAAGCTTATGGGGCAAGGGAAAATAGCAACATAATATTGAATTCAGAGGACCAACACTATCCAACTTCCAGAGGTAAAATGACAGCCATCACTATATTGGACAAAAAGAAAGAGATAATTACAATGGAATGGGGAGCCCAGAAATACGTCAATGAAATACTTTGTCTTGAATAAGGTGTCAAGACAATTCGTTGGAAAATCAGTCACTTCCTCAACCAAATAACACTAAAAACATTAGCTATGATATGAAAGAAAAAGATTTTAAAAGTAATAAACCTAAACACAGATCTTAAAATCTTAACAACAACAACCTTTATATGGATCATAAAACACAAAGAAAAAAATATTCTAGAGAAAAATAAAAGAGAAAATGTGGGTTATTGTGCATTTTACAATGAACACTGAATGATAAATGAAACACACACACACACACACACACACACACACACACACACACACACACGACGGGAGAGAGAGAGAGAGTAGGGGAATATAATTTTGGTTTTGTTAAAAAGAAAACAAAACACCCTGCTCTTTAAAGGGAATTGTTAAGAGAATTAAAAAATAGATTAGCAAAACTCTTTGGAAACACGTACCTACCTTGTAAAGGGTTAGTGTCTGTGCTATACAAGGAGACCTTCAAACCAAAGGCAGTACAAACGATGATCTAAAGCATGGGGAAGTCCCAGAGCAGATGCCACAAGAAAGCCATGCAGATGGCAAAGCATGGTTTTCCCATTTGTCATTAGGAAATTCCAAATCAAAACAACAATATGGCCAGACAGTGGTGGCGCATTCCTTTAATCCCAGCACTTGAGAGGCAGAGCCAGGCGGATCTCTGTGAGTTCGAGGCCAGCCTGGGCTACCAAGTGAGTTCCAGGAAAGGCATAAAGCTACACAGAGAAACCCTGTCTCGAAAAACAAAACAAAACAAAACAAAACAAAACAAACAAACAAAAAACAACAACAACAAAAAAAAACAACCAATATGAACTTTATCAATACCTATTGGGATGAGAAAAAGGTACCCAAATCTCTGCTGGTAGTCATTTCTGGTCGAGTAGCTGGCTGTACAGTCACTTTGGCAGACAACTTGGCTGTTCTTCCAAAGCTGGTCACATTCATGGCATTTGACTTATCTTTATGCTCCTAGGGATTTAACTCTACTGACCTGAGGCCTTACCTGCAAACAGAGCATGTGCATGTGGTTATTTTATGGAGGGAAAAGCAGCCAACATGCTCTTCTGTAGGTGGATGGGTCAAGAAACCGAGGTGTGTCCAAGTAATAATCTTTCAAATGATATTGAGAAATGGGATGTGGAGCCGCAAACCACCATGAATGAAGTTTAAATGTTTACTTTTAAGTGAGGAATAGGCAGTTCCAGAAAGCTAATGACACATGGTCTCGATTATATTATTTATTATATTTATACATTATATATTATATTATATATTATATGGCATACTGGCAGAAAGCAAAGCTAAAGCAATATTATCAGTGCACTTGTCCCTGTAGAGCCCCAGGGATGCGTAGGACAATGATTATTTTTTTGGTGATATGGGGCTATTGGATGTATTGTTTGTGATACTCTGATGGCGGATATATGACACTACATATTAGTCAATACCCGTAGAACTTTACGTCTCAGAGAAAACAATGCATTGCACACAATCTGAGGAATCATTTAGGAATGTGGTGGATCTCAGAAATGCATGTGGACTATGATAGGATAATCTAATGGAACTATAATTCTTAAAAAGAAATGCCTGAAATAATCTTACTGATGAAGGAGTGTGGGGAAAAGGTCTTTATCTGGGTAGCTTTGGAAAAAAGAGATTTCCCCCCTGAGCTCTGCCATGTGGTTAACATACATGCATCTCAGGGGTCCAGAGTTTAACAATTTCAAGACCTTTGAGCATGTGTTCTAGTAAACACACTGCAACTTTTGGGAGGTAGTCTTGAAAAGGACTTTTCTCATAGTCTAGAGGAGGAAGCTACTGTGTACTTGCGGCAGTGAATTCGAGATGTTGATACTGTCAGGAAAACTGCTTAAATTAATGTAAATAAAGATATTTGCACAGGAAAATTTATGTCGGTGTGTTTTTGTAGGAATGAAGATTCCCCTATCCTTCATCTCAATTCTTGTACTTTTGTCCCAATGCAGAGAAAGGTGCTGCCTGGAGAAACAGTCAACTCCAGAACTCAGGGAGCAAGTCTGTAAGAAAGCCAGGAGCAGAAGTAGTTTGTGCACAAAGAAGGTAATACAATGCTCCAAAATACAATGTCCTGTCATGACTTGGGCATGTCACATGGGCACAGGAGCAGCAGAAAGGACCCACCAGTCAACAGAACACTGGAGCAAGAAAGTGAGGTGCTATTGCGATAACCAAAATATAAAACATGCCAAATAAATACCTCAGTTCAAGCTGCCTGTGTAAGTAGAACAGTTGGAGATAAAGGACCAATAGCATAGTTAGAAGAATTCTGAGGTCTGCTTGTATATACTCCAGCCTTGGAGGCAGGCACACTCTCTGCTCCCTAAGTCCAGGCTGTGTATGAGTATTCCTTCTAAAATACACTGTTTGTAAAGGAGGTGGTCTAGGCTTAGTACATACAAAGCTTTGTGTTCAACTTCCTAACACCAAAACCGCACACACATCCATGCATGCATACATACATACTGAAATGCATAAGTAATTGCCCTGAGTGCTTAATTGGGCACACCACACATTCTGCAATAAGCTTTGCTGTTGTCAATGGAGAATCAGTCTCCTTGCTTCTTCCTCTCCTTTGTGTCCTTCTCCTCCTCATTCCTTACTCACCCCTCCACAGCTGGCACTTTCCCTTCCATCTTCCACTCTTCCCTCTTTCTCCAGCCCATTCTTCTCCCTAGTACCACGTCCAACACCACACTGCCAAGCGCCTTTCGCACCTGTAGGTGATGTTCAAGGTTGTCAAGTGCAGTTTGCTCTCAGCAGCCCTGTGCTCTAAAATTTAGTAACACCCTCTGCTTTTCTGTGAGACAAGTACTATTTTTATGTTGGTTGGTTGGTTTTCAAACAAGGAAGCTAAAACAAAGCATGGAAAAATAGCTTTGCCAACTCTCCCAGCAAGTGTCAGAGGCTACTCCAATGCCTGAAGCTGTCCTTTGGGCATGTGTGCTGGCTAAGGAACCAGCTGTACCTCCCACTGAGACACTGGTGTGGGGCTTGTTCCCTGAGGTCTGATATTTTCATGTGGCTTCCTTGTATCCACGTCTGACCTATAACAACCTTCTTTATCTTATTTTATTCTTACATATATTTTCTTTCTGCCCTACCCCTTTGTTTTTTCTTATATCCATCCATTCCTAGTAGCCTTCCTTCTGTTTTATGTCCTATGTCTTCTATTGACCTCCCATGTTTGCTTAACATGTCTTTTGTGACTACTTACTAGTTTAATAGCATATCACACACTCTTATGTGTTTCACTAACACACACATTAACAACTGCAATCCACACATGAGTGAGAATATACAAGATTTGTATTTCTGAGTCTGGGCCACATTGTTTAACATAGTCATTTTCAGATTCATTCACTCTCCTTCACAATCATAATTCCATAATTCTTTACAGCTGAATAAATTCCAACATGTGTGTGGTGTGTGCCATATGTGTCCAATCATTTGTTGATGACTATCAAGGCTGGTTCCATTTCCTTGTTGTAGAGCAGGAATAACCACAGATGTGTAAGTGTCACTGTAGTAAGACATGGAGGCTCTTGGGTTCAGGGATGGTGTGGCTGACCTCACTCAAGCCATCTGAAGTAGTGGCTTTAGTATTCTTATCTCATAAATTTGAAGAATGAAATTCATAGACCACAGTGGGAATTTTAGTTGGATGCATAGACAGAGTAATCATCTACAATTATAACCATTGTCTGTTTTGTCATAGTTATTCTCACTGAGGCAAGGTGATTGTGGTCTGGGTTAGCATTCTGTCTGGTGACTAGTGTTATTGATCTTGTTTTCCTACAGCTCTTGGCCATTTATTTCAAAGTAAATTAAAAATAGGTATATGCAGCATTCTCAATTGCTATTACATCAAATAGAGCTTAAAATTTTTTACCACTTGATTTTTATGCATTTTGTGTTGGTGTTCTCATAACTAGCTTATATAACCTTTGTAACTTACAAAGTAGTGAAATCCCACAGACTTTCCCGTGTTCTTGTCTAACACAGATGATGAATTCTGTTGACATTGTCCAAGGGTATTCTTGTGAGCAGAGTTCTTGGCTTGCCTGGGATACACTAATGCCTTTCTTGATGGGACAGCATGGATATAGCAATCCAGCATACAGTGATGAAGACGGAATTATTTGGCTGATAAAAAATAGTCATTGAGATCAATAGTATAGTATGAAGACAACCCAGCAGTACAAAAATGTAAATACGGCCGACTAGTGTTTGACAAAGGAGCAAAACACAAGGGAAGAAATGAATTTTTAGACAAATGATTGGAAACAGCTAGAAACTCACATGCAAAGGACTGACTGACAAGACTCTAAATATACAGGTCTTACCAAAATTTAACTCTTATCGATTCATAAGCTTATAAAGCTGCTAGAAGAAGAAAAGATTATTAAGTGTTGAAGGTAAAAGGCTCAGAAAAATCCTGCGAAAAAGAAGACTTCTGACATAATGAAAAGAATTATCCCATAATGAAGTAAACGAATATTAAGATATTGGGTTATAAAAGACCTACAGGGTTTGATAAGAAAATTTTAGGTATGATAGCAAAAGTATGACTTGTGAAATAAAGTCAAGTTGGAATGTACTAAAAATTTTAAAATACATTCTGGAAAAGACACTTTTTTAAAAAAATATTTTTGCTCTCTTTGTTTTTGTTTATGTGTGTGCATGAGTGTATGTGTATGTACCATTTGTGTGGTGTGCAATACAGGTGTGCGGCCAGAAGGGTACATTGGATGCCCTGGAGTTAGAGTTACAGATGGGTGTTAGGAGTTGAATCCTTTGGAAGAATAATCAGTGCTGTTTATTGTTGAATCATCTCTCCAGCCCTGGAGAGAATTAAGGAACAAAATAAGAAGCATCAGTAAAGAAAATATTTACACATCCAATAAAACATACTGAGAATTCCTTGACCCTAACAGCAAGAAGCAAGTGAATTAAGTAAAACATGAGCAAATACTGAGCTGATATCTCACTTAAAAGATTGCAGGCAAATTGAGCTAGAAAATATGATATACTGAATGAGGTAACTCCATCCCAGAATGACCAACTCTAGACAAAGTGGTCGTGATTATGAGTGCATTGGGTCGAGGAAGTTGAGGAAAAGGAGGAGGCTGAGGAAGAGGAAGGGGAGGTGGGAATCATGCAAATCCAAGCATGTATGAAAACATCAACAAAATCATAAGTTTGAATTTTAAAAAAAAATTAGAAGAATTATTTTCATTAATATTAAACACAGAATTGTTATTAATAGATACAAGACTTTTTATAGCTCATATTCCAAGCTATTTGGTCCCAAATCAAGCTCTATTGTATCTAAAGTAATTGAAATACCCATTTGAACACTAATGTCAACACAAACTGTGTAACACAATACCTGTCATGCCAAAGAAATATTAGTTGAAAACAAAAGACACACTGGGGGCAAGTGACACATGAGAAGGTGGCGAGCCACAGCTGGGTGCTTGCAAAGTTCACGCTAAAATCAAGCAGACCCACCTCACCCCCATCCGAAGGACTAAAATAAAAACAAGCAAACAGAAAACCCCAAATTCTGGCTACAATACTGAGGACCAGAAACTCTTGTCCATGGGTAGGATCTGTGCGAAATGATCAGCCATTTGGGAGACAGTCTTCAAAGCTTACCACAATATGAACACAGGACATAGCCAGGCCTTATTTACCCAATCGCACTGCACAGGCCATTCACACGAAATCATGTGCATTCATACCTCAGGTAGATACACTGGCAAACATCCAGAAGAAAGTGATCAGGACCTTCAGGGTAAGTGACAAGGGACACCTGTGCTCAGTCCTGCTGGGTCATTTTCTCACCCGGTCCTCTGTGGCCTGAGAAGTTTCTGAGACAAAAAAAGTTGTAGTAATTCTAGAGACTTACCCTTGTGCTGAGTATCCAAACCATAAAATCTTTTTCTTTAGGAAAAGAAAACACCTTGTGCTAGGTTACTAAAATTTAATTGCTAAAGGTTCTAAAAAGCTTTGAGTAGGGAAAGGCATTGCCTGATCTCATCTGAAGGTGAAGGTAAGGTCTGACTGAGCTCACTCAGTGTTTTGTTTTGGTGGTTTGCTTTTCCTGGTGATAGTTCAGTTATTTAAACATTAGCTGTTTCTGACACATTTTCCCCCTTACTGTACTAACTCCACGAAACCTCCCATTCTGTTGAAAATCTACCCCGTTGATGAGGTCTAGTTATCTTTGTCCCTCCCTTCTCCAACACCAGAAAAACATGGTTCCTGTAGTTTGTAAGACACAGGAGCCCCAGCACCTTTGAAATGGAAAAAACTGAACCAGTGGATTGAGTATTTCTGCTTTATTCTTTGTCAAACTTTAGTTCCTTTAAGACTCCAAGTAAATTTTGCATTGAACCAGTCTCTCTCTCCCAGACTCTGCTGGGATAATATTCAGAACTGCATTAAGTCTAGATAGCATTTGGAAAAGCTGACATGTGACAACACAGCCTCCATCCCATGAACAGGACACACTGCTCTTGCTTTCCCTTGATTTCTCCTATTTGTGATTTATAATAAGATTTTCTGAAATATTCTATATTATTGATTTCTATTTATTCTTAAAATAATCTAAGACCTACTTCAGACTATTTTAGACTTTGTAAACATTTATTCAATGGCCCAGAATTACGACTATCTTGGTGAATGTTGCATATAAACTTGGGATACTTTGCACTCTGATGACATTTGGCCTGCTGTACTAAGTGCCAGTTAGTGCGAGTTGGACATTAGTTTGCTCCCTTCTTCTGCATTTGCTGTGGGATGGTCTGTATGTCAAATTGCTCTGATCGATCAATAAATAAAACACTGATTGGCCAGTGGCCAGGCAGGAAGTAGGTGGGACAAAGAGAGAGGAGAGTTCTGGGAAGCAGAAGGCTGAGGCAGAGAGACACTGCCAGCTGCCGCCATGACCAGCAGCATGTGAAGACACCAGTAAGCCACCAGCCACATGGCAAGGTATAGATTTATGGAAATGGATTAATTTAAGCTATAAGAACAGTTAGTAAGAAGCCTGCCACGGCCATACAGTTTGTAAGCAATATAAGTCTCTGTGTTTACTTGGTTGGGTCTGAGCGGCTGTGGGACTGGCGGGTGACAGAGATTTGTCCTGACTGTGGGCAAGGCAGGAAAACTCTAGCAACATGTATTCTTCACCTTATGCTTATTCTCTCACTACATCTATTTCTGTCCATTACTGAGAGCAGGGTGTTAAAATTCTAACTAGAATTGTGGGTTTGTTTGCATTGTCTTTTTGTGCCACATGTTTGTTTTCTTTTGTTTGTTTTTATCCTGCAGCACATCTCCAGGTTTTGTTATCAGGTGCACACAGTTCACAATATCTGCACATTTGTGATGAACTAACTAATTCTTTCATTATTTTGTGTTTTCCTTCCTTATCTCTAATAATATCAGCCTACTTCACTCTATATGTCCACAACATGCATGACACACATCTACATATTTCACTTAGCCTATGCCTTTATTATTTAATTATTTTTAAATATACATGGGTGTTTTTGACTACATGTATGACTGTGTACCACATGTGTGCCTGGTCCTTGTGGAGGCCAGAAAGAGGGCATTGGATCACTCCAAAATAGAGTTACTGCTGATTGTCAGCCACCCATATGGGTGATGGGAATTGAACCTGGGTCTTATGAAGGAATAGCCAGTACTCTTAACCACTGGGAATCTTTCCAGGCCCTTTTGGCCTCATTTTTTAAAGTGAATTCTACTGCACCTCATGGTTGGTCGGTCTAGAAATCTCTTAATTTAATCAATGTTTAAACTGCTTGCATATAATGTAAGTATTAAAATATTCTTGTGAAAATCCATGCTAATGTTATGTTTTCTTTTTATCCTATTTTATCCTATTACAATTTTGAAAAATACCTAGGCCTTAAATCTATGCTTCATCAGAACATCTCCACCCAGCTGGGAATTTCCTCCTGTCCCTTCTGAGGCCACTCTTTTTATCGTTCCCACCAAGCAACAGTGATCTGCTTTGTGTTACCACGGAAGAGCCTTGTCTTTTCTAGAACTCCAGTTAAATATAGTATGACAATGTGTGTTTTGTCCTGGCTTTTTGTCACTTTCAAGCCATCTAAATTTCCTTGTTTTGAAACCATCTCAAAATTACATCAAAATTGCAAAATCATACAAAGTAATTTTTTCCTAAACCATGTAAGAAAACAAGTTTCTCACTGTTTAAGTGTGGATTCCCTAAAAAAAAAAAAAAAAGGAGCTATGCTCAAAATGCCACAGTGTATGCTTTCTATAAAAGTTAATTTGTTCCCACGTATAGTGACACAGCACTGTCAACATGATAAAACTGACATCACACATCGCATCTGTTTAATCATCGCATCTGTCTAATCATTCATCTCATCATTGCATCCCAACTGCATTTTGACCAGTTGCCCCTTGGTCTGCTATGCAGAAACAGAGTTTGCAGATCCCTTCTCTTCATGTCACTTGGCCTGCGAGTCCTTGCGTGCTGTAAGGGTGAGGTTAACTTTGTTTAATTTGCATAATCCAGGTTTATACCAATTATTCTTTATGACTGATAAGAATTGTTTGGGGCCTGACTGGGGGTAGGGAACAGTTTCCTTTGCACTAGAACAACTATCCCATTCCTCAATAAACATTCATTTATTCACTCACCCGTTCACACTTATATTAATGTATTGCTCTATAGCCTATTCACTGAGTCATTACTACTGTTATTGGTGCCATTATCTTAATGCTCAATGTTTCTCAATGGCAACCCTTTCAACTTGATCTCGTAGTCATTTTCAGTGTTTAAACACTTTCTCCTCAGCACAGCAAGAGTCCCAGGCTTATCGTTTATCTCACTTAACCCAGCCCAGACCAGTTTTCCAGGATCTCCAGTTTACGTGGAGTGGAAGTAGTAGTTACAAGCTAAAATCTAGGTGCTGTTTGTGTTCACTGCTATTAAGAGCATCCTCTTTCCACGTTTCTCTCCATGGACAAAGCAGGGAATGCACCACACAGGCACCGACCTGTATTGTTTCTGTTTTTACCCACGTGTCTATCGCACATATCACATATAGAAGACGTGTTCTGCTTCAACCTCAAAGCTTGAGTCTTCAGCTCATTGTCTTGTTTCCTGCACCAACAGCAACTAATCCCAACTCCCCTCTCTCTGAATATGTTTACTTACTCAACCAAATGTCTCCTCGTGGTCACTTGTCCTTGAAAAGGAGATCTGTCCCACTTCTTTCATGTTCTGGACCTCTGAAAGAAAGAGCCCCTTCACCTGTGTTAGTCCCTGACAACATGTAACAAAGCATGGCTCCGCTAGCAAAGCCTGCCTACCCTCCCTTGGTTCTCCCACTGAGTGTCTATACTCCTGAACTGGTACAAGGGTGGAATTCTAGAGCTGCCTTCCTAAGGATACCCTTCAGATTCTGATAGAATTCTAGTGCCTGGACCACAGGCGTTGTCAAGATTCCTGGAATCCTGCTTCAGCACCACCACCATATATCAAACCATCTCCCAAGGTGGACTCTTTCCATACCCTGTTTGGACTCAAAATCTCAATTTAGATTGTCACTATTTGAGGGTGGCTTCTTCACCCTACTGGCTATGATTTTCTTCTTTGGACCTGCACCACGAACCTGCTGGTTGTCATTCACACCCTTCTTAGGTCCTCATAGTCTGACCAGACATACCCCTATTCAATGCCTACATGATTTCTCATTGCTATTGGGACCAAATACTTTAAAGTGCTTTATAGACACACTACTCCTAACACTGCTTGGTTGATGACATTATATGCTAGAAAGTTCCAAATAATGGATAGTCACTTATTTCTGCTGGTCCTCCGAGATGTTGACTCACATGCCAATCATAGCATTCCAGTTCTACTTAGGCATCGATGGTCCATGCCAAACTGGTCCTCCACTGTGATGGCTGCTTCATCTCTCTAGGACACTGACTTCTTAGAATAGGCTATTCCCATCATCTGAGAGGGAGACTTCCTGAGATCTTTTGTGCCTAATGTAAATGTCTAGTCATGACGCTGCACAAATACCTTCTTTGCTGTGCCCTGATACTTACAATGGGGCCATTGCAATAGGGAAACATCCATACATAGCTCTGCTCTGGTTGGTTCTGGCAGAGCTGAATGGGTGGCCTTCCAATACTCCTCAGTCTACCCATTTCTGACTCCCAGGGACAGAAAACTCTGCTCCTCTCCTACTCTCCCTACTCACCTTTGACCACACACAGAGGATTCTCTTATTTTTGGGGTGCCTTTTACCCCTTTTGTTTCTGTCACTTGCTCAAGCTCTTCATGGGTCCTGTCCTCTTCTGTTAGCATGGATACTTTTCTTGCTATCACACTTAGTAACTTTAGGTGACTCAGAAAGGGACTGATAAAGGAGACTGTCCTTTAAGCTTTTTAAGCATCTTCAGTTTGGCAACAATACTCTATGGTTGATCTTTTTTTAATGGGAAAGAAGCACCTGGTTGCTAACTACCTTTGAACCTGGGATGCAAGCACAGGACCAGCAGGTGCCTACTTCCTGCTCCCAGGTGAAACTTGTAAGTAAAACACAGACAGGCTTCCTAGCGCTTCTCATTTTCACAGGCTAGCTCTTCTTTCAGTGGGGCTATCTGAGAAAATATACATATAATAATTGATCCATTAAAAATATTTTTGAAGCCGGGTGGTGGTGGCGCAGGCCTGTAATCCCAGCACTTGGGAGGCAGAGGCAGGTGGATCACTGTGAATTTGAGGCCATCCTGGTCTACAGAGCTAGTCCAGGATAGGCTCCAAAGCTACAGAGAAATCCTGTCTCGAAAAGCCAAAAATATATACATACATATATATATATATATATATATATATATATATATATATATATGAGTGTATTGATGTTATTCAGAGGTATTTGATTAGCATAAAACATTTCTGTGTCTTTTTATTTATTTTTTGTATCTTAGCCTTGATTATCATTTTTAATGGAGTAAAATTTGTCCAACCCCCCTCCCCCGACTTGTTTTGGAAGGAAATCCTTGTCAAATCTGTGTGGCTAATGGTAAGTTTCATAGCTTCCATGAAACTTTTCTTTTATGGTCCCAGTGAACATTGTTTTATATAAACAAGTTACATTGTAAGATTTTATTGACTTAAAATAGCATTTTATCAGGCTTTAAGATTATCTAAATTTATAAGACAGTAGGTTCATTAATCAAGCCTTTTAGTACATTGCACACACACACACACACACACACACACACATCAAAATAATAACTTTAGTATACAACAAAAAGGAAAAAGAAATGAAATAGCCATAGATTTTCTTAGTTATTCTCAAGAATTCTGAGGACAAACTGAGTTTTTTTTTTCCCATGCTGTCCTATACACAGAGTAACATAGAAATCACCGATGGAATCAACTACTTATGACACAACCACACTAACGAAGTCAAAAGATCTGCAGGTCTGTCTTGGGAGGGAACAAGCTTAACTCTTTTGCTTTTACTTTTCTGCCTGCTAGTCTATTTGGGGGAGGACCTTCAGTCTCATATGGCAGACATATCAGGGTATGGTTCTTTCCTTTATTGGCATAGGGATAATTTACCTCACAGTGCCAGTCCTCTGGGTCCTTATGTATCAAACAAAGCCTTGGAGGGGTGGGGGTGGAACTTGGTGCATTCATGTGTCCCATTGCCTAGAGCTTTGCATCTGAATATCCAGGTCTAATATCAGCCCTTTGAACTCTGAGGCTTATCAGAGAAGTTCCTCAGAAGATGGGCCTGGCCAATGGTACCTGCAGGACAAGTGTAACTGTTCAGATCCTGGTCTCATCCTTTGAGAAGGGAGCTCCATCTGTCTTCTTTCAGATCTCAGTTGTTGAACATTGAAAAGAGAGTACTCAGTGCTAAGTCTGTGAGGTCTGGGGTCCTATTTGTACCTCTGAAACTATTGTAGATGTTGGGGTTGACCAGAAAAAGAAACACAGCCTGGAAGAGTTCATCCTGTGTAGATGAGGGATCAATTAGTGAATTCCTGAAAGACTTTGTCAGCTTATTGAGAAATAGGGAAGGACTGCCTTTCCTTCCCTGGGTGTCTTTTCTGGTCTTGTCGTAGTTAGCAGGATTGATAACACAAATGGTCTTTTCTGCAATGAGGGTTTCTGGCATCATCTTCCACCCATGGACCATAGCTGGAATGTTAAAGTCCCAGGTTCCTTCATCCAGGCAAACCTACCCTCCTGCAAATGGCCAGTGAGATCTGGATACTTTCTCACTTTCTTCCAGATCATCTGTTTTTCCTCAGGTACACTTGTGAGTGGTCTGGACAAAATTAGGCCCTTCCGTGTAAGATCATAACCTAAGGCCTGAAAGTTACTGACCAGTCAGGATGGGCCCCAGAGAAGTGCTTAGCTTCTTGCATTGTTGATGTCCAGTGAGTGAAAAAGAAACACGAACAGTTGTCCCCCAGGTCTAGACCATTTCCTCAAGGGGAGTATATAGGCAGAGGAGTGGATCAGTGACAGGAAGATCCATTCCTTGTATGCCTATATATCATCAGAATCCAACATTCATACAAAGATGTCCCACATCTTTACAATCCCAACGGCATCATGCTCAAACAGCTAGAGAGCCTTCAGCTTCTTGCTGTTGTTGTGTGGATGATCACATCTATTTTTACAGACTTCCAGATGAGATTGTAGAATTTTAGGGCTTAACACAGCCCCATTTTTTTGTTTTTGCTTTTTGTTTTTGCAGACATTCATTGTACTTTGAATTGAGTTAAAGGTACAATAAGATGTTCACAACTTGATAAAATTAGTTCATCTTAGGTGAGCAAATAATGTGAAATTATATTTCTTGAATCCACTGATTTCTGGAGATAGCTTTGGCTTGACACATTAAAAATGACCTCTGAGAAAATTATGAGCAACTTCAGGGAAAAACATAATACCCAGATTTTGGAAGAGTTGCCAAGGACCATCAAAAAGGGCAGCACAAAGAGAAATGAAAATTATGAGACTTCTTGCCCTGTTGTAAACATCCCTACTTAATAATGACCAGTTGTTGGTTACAGAACATAAAGAGTATTCCGTGGTCAGGCTGGGTGCCCACACAGGCAGATGCCCAGTGCTTAACACAGACAGGACAAGTTGTTCTATTTTATTCGCTTTAAGCTGATTCTCCCACTTCAGTGAATAAAGGGCAAACAAGACCGGGACAGAGTGTGTAACCAGCTCGTTAACAATGCAGGTCTGAGCGATTGCGGGACAGAGCGATGACAGCACAGCTTTGTGTTCTTTCAAGACGCACACTAGAGCACAGGATGCTCGGGGTGCTTCCAAGGCACTGCTAGTGTCAAAATGCAGCATCACATGGGTGTGAAACCTTTCCGGCTGGGGGAAGAGTCGCAGGACAGAGAGCGCTGTGGACAAGTCACCAACTCAAGTTTAGCTAAAATGTGTTTCTCTCTTCATTTCTATTCATTTTATTGTGTTGTGTCTGAATGAGTTAAAAAAAGAGAGCATTAACAGGGTTCTGTTCTTTTTGTTATCTAATGACAGAAGCAAGGATGTGTTTTAAAACTTAGTGTTGAGCTCTCAATGAGATGTCTGTTAAACATCTACACGTTAGAACCAGTGAACACAAAGCCAGGCAGAATCTCAGCCCCTTCATCACCCTCTGCTATGAGACTTAACACACACACACACACACACACACACACACACACACACACACACACACAAATACATGCACTCACACCATATTCACACATACTCACACACACACATGCTTACACACAAGCACATACTCATTCCACACTCACACATACACACACTTATACCATATACACACATGCTCACACACACTCATACCACACATATATGCTCATACACATATACTTATACACTCACACATATACACACATGCTTACACACATGCACACACTTATACCACACTCACCCATACACACACATGCTCATGCTGTACATGGCTTTTGCAATCTCAAAAGGCACTTCTGTTTTTGATAACATAACCTTAAAAAGACATATTCTTAACATATCCTTAAAAAGAATCAGTTTTCTCCAACCAAGTGTCTCTGGATCTATCAACCACACTCCAGGGCAAGCCTCATGCCCAGGACTAGTTGACCGATACAAAATGAACTCAGTGCTAGTTTTGTGGACTTTTGGTTTCTTTTTACTTGTTTTGGGCATTTTTGTGTCTTATTCATCCTTTGCTTGTTTGTATTGATTTTCATATTTGTGCCTTTGTGGGATTTTTTTTTTGTGTGTCTTGCTGTCTTGTTTTTGTTTGGGGAGAGAGAAGGAGAATAAGAGAGAAATAAATGGGTGAGGAGAGAGTGAGTGAGAGAGAGAGAGTGTGTGTGTGAGAGAGAGAGAGTGAGCATGAAGTTGAGAGGGTAGAGAGATGGGAAAGCTCTGGGAGGGGTCTGGAGAAGGAAAACACAAGCAAAATACATTGTATAAAAAAATTTAAGAAAAAGAAAATATTCCAGGCTGGTGCGGGGAGTGTCAGAGAGGTGCCTCAGAGGTTATGAGTACTTGCTTGCCATTCCAGAGGATGCAAAGTCAGTTCCCAGCATCCATGTTGGGCCACTCACAACCACCTGTGACTGCAGCTTCAGGGGATCTGACATTATTTTCTGACTTCTCCAGACACTGACACACATGCAGCATGTACACGCCCTAACCTGTGTGCAAGCGCACAGGCGTGCGCACACACACGCACACACAGACAGACACACGTCAGGCAGCTCAAGACCACCTGTAGCTTGTGACTCCAGCTCCTGGATCTGATGCTTCTTTTGGCATCTGAGGGCAGGCGTATGCATGCATACTCACACACACACACACACACACACACACACACACACACACACATAATTAAAATGAAATAAAATTAACATGCCCCACTTCAGCTCTCACACTGTTGGCATGATGGTCGGTGTGAACACAGAACACATGGTAAAGAGTCTGGAGGTTCAAAATAATAATAATAATAATAATAATAATGATGATGATGATGATGATGATAATCAAATAGAGTTACCAGCAAACCTACTACTGGGTATGTATCTGAGGGAATTAAAATTAGAGGTCTTCACACTTAGCTGAGTATAAGACTGTTCACAATAATCAAGCTATGGATTCAACCAAGGTGTGCATCAATGAATAAATAGAACAATAATGTGATAGGTGTACACAATGGCATATAATTTGGCTGTAAAGAAAAAAATGAAGTACTGTCAGTTATGGCAACATGAATGAAACTAGAGGACAGTATGTTAAGGGAAATAAACCAGGCAAGAGAGAAATACTCAAGCTGTCACTCTTTGGATGTGAAAGCTGATAGTGAATTACGTAGAAGAGAGTAGAATGCAGATCACTAAAAGAAAAGGGGGCAAAGGCAGGAAGACAGGAAGGAAGGAAGGAGATCAGGGCGGGAAAGCGGCAGGGGAGTTCTGATGCTCTGTACAATGGGGAACTTCAGTCTAAAACAACTTCCTCCTTCAAAGCAATGGCAGAAATGGTGATATTCCAGGCTCTGGAGATGCCAATTACTCTCATTTGATCATCATACACTAGACATATGTAATGAATTATACAAAGTACTAGACTGCCCAGAAATAAGGACAAATATTGTCTGTTTCAGTAATAATAAAAATATCTCCTTTACTCCCAGTTTTTTTAAAATTACATATAACAAAACAGTTGTCAAGCAATAATTGCAGTTATGATATCTAGTTTTACTATGTTAACATTAAAGCCTTCCTTTTTGATTAGACAGAAAAGGGGAATTACTGTGGGATAGTCTTTCTGTATGCTGTGAATATATGTTGCTACCATTGGTTAATAAAGAAGCTGTTTTAGCCTATGGCAAGACAGGATAGAGCCAGGTGGGAAATCCAAGAGATACAGAGTGAAGAAAGTCAAAGTCAGAGGAGATGCTGTAAGCTGCCGCCTGAGAGGCAAGATGTACTGGAACTCAGGTAAAGCCACAAGACACATGGAGATACATAGATTAATAGAAATGGGTTAATTTAAGATGAGTGAGCTAGTTAGTAATAAGCCTGAGCCATAGAGCAAACAGTTTGTAATTAATATCAAGTCTCTGAGTGATTATAAGCTGCTGTGAGGTGAGGAGGGACACAGGAAAACTTCTGTATACAGGACCCTAAGATACTGGCCTCTTGGGATTTCAACCCAAGGTACTCTCGGTCCTTTGGCCACAGCACTGACGGAAGGCTTGCTTATGGGAGAGATGACCGAGCCTGCTGCTGTGGTTGGCTTCCCATAACAGGATGCTGTCCTCTGCCCTTCCTACAGTGTGTTCAAAGATCCCAGGGACCTGTTTTTAAGCAGCCCCATCATACTTTGTCAAAACCTTTTTTTAAATCATTCTTCCACTTTCCTCATAAGGTTTATGACTACCCTAGCTATGAGTGTACCATCTCTTAGCATGCCTAGCCCCCTCATCCATACCCCTGCCCCTAAATCTATACCTGACATCTTTAATTTTGTGGCTCTTCTTCACCACCTTCCCCCAAACTATTTACCCTAGTTTTCATAAAAGAAACCACAAAGAAGTAACAGCCCCTTTGTTATTGTAAAGTGAAGCCCAGACAGAAAAAATGAAAGGCCAAGCAACCCCCAAACTAATCCTGAGTATAGAGATCAATAGCTCATCCCAGAAAACCGCCTCTGACTCGCTGGGATCAAACCCTCTGACTTGCTGGGATCAAACCCTCTGGAGCCTCGGTGGCTCTTTGCCTTGATTCCATCCCAGAAGCTCAGTTTTGTTTGTATGTAGCTTTATTTCACTTGAATAACAAAGGATGTGTTATTTTATGTGTGTGTTCTTTTATTTAATATTGTACTGATGAATCTCATCTAAATTATCCCACATCCAAGCAGTTTGTTTCCCCCATTCAGTGCCGGGGACTCCCTTAGAGTATACCACAATGCACTCACTCCCTATAAATGTCTGTAGACATCTGGGTTGTTTCTGAGGCTGGGCTCTTACAAATAACGCTTTAATTAACATTCGTTTACATGTCTCTTGATGCAGATGTGATGTGTTTCTCTTGGGCACATGCCTACTGGAAGTGGAGTTCCTGGGTCTTAGGAAAGGTTTACTGCTAAATTTAGTGGTGATTGCCAAACACTGTGTTAATTCTCATTTCCTCCAAAGTTTATCACCCTATTAAAAACTAGTTTTTCTCTATGTGATGTTCTTTTATTGCTTACGATTTATACTGCAGACATTTTCAATGGTAGGTTCACATGTTTTAAGAGTTACAAAGAAGTTTGCAAACAAAGTAACTATAGCTTTTTAGAAATTGAATTAATTTTAAAAATTTAATATATATGTAATATATTTATTCATTCCCTCCTCAAATTCATGGACACTTTTATTCTTTATCTCTTTCTTGCATGATATATATGTATATGTGTATTTATATACATATGAATATATACAAATAAAACTTCTTGCATTATACACACACACACACACACACATACACACACACAAATAAAACCTGCTGAGTCTACTTAGTGTTGCTTCTGTGTATTTGTTTTTAGGACTGACCACTGGGAAAGACAGATTTCCCTCAGCTGTCATTAATTGCCCAATTGCCTGTAGACTTCTCCCATCCACACTGGCATGTCATCTGGTGTTTTGTTCAGGTGGCCGTGTTGTTGAAATCCCGTGGGTACAGACCCCCACCCCTACCCCGTAGCCTTTTATCCTGTATGTAGGGAGCCCAAAATCAGGGAGAACAAGAAAATTTCTAGGTGCTAACTATGCCTTCGTGTGTAAGCTGGTTGCACTTTCTGATTTTATAATTGTTGTTTCTCTTATAGCCAAGAGCACCCATGAGAAATAGTTTGGAGTACATTTTGTGTGTTTAAGACTGAAGCATTTCCACTTTTGCTTGGGTTCTGATATATGAATGAGTGTGGTCACAGATGATACAATCACGTGCTCTTCTACTTTCATTCATACATTGCTTGACTTGATAAACATGTAATTTTATTTGGCTTTTTGTTTGCATTTTTTCTCACCTACCAATTGTTTATTCTCCTATGGGAGAAACCCAAGCTGTGGGAAAAATAAATCTTCCAGATTTGTTTCTCCAGTGTACTTTTTGTTGTTGTTATGCAGTTATGTCAACTATGGAAAATTAATAAATTCTTTTGAAAAAAAAGTGGTCTTAATACTCATTCAGTTAAGAGCAGTTAATATGGTTTTAATGCTGAGGATATCTAATAATGTAGTGACAATTTAATTCAGTTGAAGTACAGCACACTTTAGATTTTATTTTCATATTAGAATTGGATCTTGCAAAGAAACCATCTGCAAGACAAAGCAAGCTATTTAGAAAGATTTACTTCTTATTGTTTTATGGCATACTTGGCTAAGTTCTGTCTATAGTGTTGTCTGTCCTGCTTAGGAGGCAGTCAAATCAACGGATGTACACTGAATTCAAAATGCTATAAAGAGACTCACTGTTTTAAGCACCACATCCTGCAACACTGACAAGAATGGTCAATGAAGTGATCAAGGGGTGATCAGCCCCAATGAATGAAGAACTTACAAGTCCTATTTCCTCTCCTTACCCAAGAAAAGAGAATGAATGAACTAAAATAAATAATGCAGAATAGATGCAGCAGAGATCTTGGTCACAGGCTGAACTGTGGTTTTGAACTCCAGAGAGAGAGGTGAAGAGAGAATCATGCCCAGGACCATTTAACCTGGAAATACCGAGGCCCACAAACTGTAAATGGTACATTTGACTGTTTCCTAGAGGTTGGCAGTGGTGTGGTTTTAGAGTGAGAAATTCCTGGGGCACAGTCTTAGAATTCCCTCACGTTGTCATGATTTCTGCAATTGCATCTTTAAGAATCCCACCTGCTTCTATGGTGGAGGGGCAACAAAACAACAAAATCACACACACACACACACACACACACACACACACACACACACACACACACGTACCTGGCAGAGGCCTGGGTGACATACCCATTGTGAAGTAGTCCAGCATGTGACCATAAGGCAGGGTTGAGCTCCAGCAGAAGCACTGTGACAGAGGCCTTCATGGGAGCCCTGCCTTTCTATTTCATGCAAGGGAAGAGAAATCCAAAGTAAGAAAGACTAGTGATAGCCTATCCCAGGGACATGAGCAAACCAAGGCTGAAAGTGGGCCATAAGATTATAGTGTTTTCCATTCCCTTCAGAACAAGGACAATGACTAGTGGTGAAGAGGCTGTGACATAATTATAAATGGATATACGCTCCAAAAGATAGAAAGTCCTCTGTAGGCAGAAGTTTCTGCTCCACCAGCAACTCCCAAATACCCAGCAGCTGTTTCTCAAATTACCACACAGAGATTATATTACTTATGAATACTCAGCCGGTAGCTCAGGCTTATTATTAACTAGCTCTTACATTTAAATTAACTCATATTCCTTATTTATACTCTGCCACATGGCAGTACCTTTTCTTGGTACAGCTTGCCCACCTTGCTCTGTCTACATCTGCTGGTGGCCTTCTTGCTTCCAGAATTCTCTCTGTGTCAGGCTGTCTCACCTGATCTCTTCCTGCCCAGCTATTGGCCAATCAGCTTTTTATTAACAATGAGAGCAATGCACATTTACAGTCTTAAAGATTGTTCCACAGCAATCCTCAGCACACAGACATATATATGTATAAATATACATAGCTTTAAGTGTTTATATTATGAAAATATTGCACATATTAAGAAGAAGAATATTCATGGTTAGTTAACTAACTCTTCACCTTTGGAACTAATGTCAGACTATGTGACACAGAAGTTGATGTCAATATTTGAAAGGCCAACGAGACCATAAAGTGTAGGAACAGAGTCAATTTGGACATTGTCAGAAAATTCCATCTAACAAGAGCTAACTCCTGTTCTTATCAAGCTCATGATGTGACATGTTAACCAAACAGAAAATGCTCTGGAGCATAAGCAAACCTTCCCAATGTGGAAGACAGAGATCAACAGGCAGATTCTCAGGTCACAGTGAAACTAACCAGAAACCGATTCCACGAAGGTAACCAGAAACATGAAATTGAGAGTAGAAGGCACGTCACCAAATGACTTGAATCAAAGAAATCTCAACAAGCAAACATATTTTGGACTAGCTAGAAGTAAAAATATGACTTAGCCACAGTCATTGAATGCAGCAAAAGCAAGGACTGGAAGCTAGGTACTTAACAGCTGATGAATCATAAATTTAACTGTATTAGAGAACAGGAAAGAACTATGATTAATGTTCCATCCTTGGAAACAATTCCAACCTAAATCAAGCAGAAGATAAATAATGAAAATCAGAGCTCAGATCAGCGAAGCTAAAAATAGTTTATCAATTAAGGAAACCGGAAATTGGAATCTGGTTCTTGGAAATGATTATGAGAATGGCTATGCAAGTAGCCCAACTAACCTAGAAAATCCAAACTGCCAGCAGGAAAATGAAAAAGAAAGTCGTTACTCCTGTTCTTATAGATATCACAGGTATCATAGAGAAACATAAACAGTTGTAGAATTAGACACTTGTACATGAACTAGACCAATCCCTTGAAAGGCACAAACTCCAAAGTTCACTCATGGAAATGGATAGTATAAATAGGCCATTATCTGTTAAAGAAATGAAACCAATGATTGGACCCAAAAGAAACACCAGCGTGGTTGATCTCACCAAACTAGAAATTCTGGTTCTGAAAAATACACTGTTGATAGAATGAAAATAAACTTTATTGGTTAAAGGAATTATGAGTAAGGGCTAGTGAGATGCTCAGAGGGTAAAGGCACTCACCACCAGGCCTGATGACCTGAGTTTAACCCAGAACCCACACGATGAATGGAGAGAATAAACTCTTGCAAGCTGTCCCCTGACTTTCATATGTGTGTTGTGGCATCTACACACACACACACACACACACACACACACACACACACACACATACACACATGAAAAAATATAAAAGAATTATAAATAAAATGTATTAGAAGTCCTAAAACTCAATAATAGGAAAAACAAAAATCATTTTAAAAAATGGGCAAAGATCTGAATGCAAACCTCACCAGTGAACATGAACAACCACCAAGTAAACATGTGGAGAGACAATCTAGTGACGTGCAGATTCATGCAATGGCCTTGAATAAATGTGTGAGTGTGTGCTTGTGTGAGGGACAGGGATGCTGTCCTAACAAACTTCGTACATAAATGGCATCTTTCCCCACATGGAAAACCATACACAAGCACTGAGAGAACTGATGTAAGTTCGTGTCAGGGATAGCGATTCTAGAACACTTTTACATGTGGCCTGGAACTGAACAGTGGAGTAGGTGGGTGCTGCCTGTGGCGGACACATTGACAAATGTGCAGACTCTAAGCAGAGGTAGCTCACATGACCCTTGTACTAGTTTAAACCTATGCCTGGCTTAGTTTAGACACAGATAAATCCAGACAGAAATATCTATAAATACACGTATATGCATATGCAACAGTCTGTACATATGTATTATCTCAATCTTTCAGATATGAATGTCTGGAAGTGATGAGGCCATAGCAGCAGAAAGCACACCTGGAACTCAAATTTTGGTCTTGGATTCTGAAACCTGTAATTCTGAAACTCAGGCAGGAAATAGAGATGATGATCTCGGAGCAGTTTGCCAGGAACTGAGGATTTATCAAAAGCAGATTAACAAAAACATTTTCCCCATCAACTATATCATGATAGATGGCTATAGAACTTGGCAAAGGAACTTCCAACTGACCAAACTTGGAACAATTTGGTCACAAAAATGTGGTATTATTTTATAACCCCAATTATAAAAATAAATACAAATGAATTAAGAATAATTTCTTCAAGAAATAAATAAGAAAGAAATTCACAGAGGACAGTTTGGTTTGGATACTAAATATCTTCATAGGCTCATGCGTTGAATGTTCAGTTGCTATTCTGTGGTGCTATTAGTGGTCACATATCAGATATCCTCCATATCAGATACTTACATTACGATTTGCAATAACAGAAAAGTTACAGTTATGAAATAGCAATAAAATAATTTTGTGGTTGGGGGTTATCACAACATGAGGAACTATAAATTAAATGGTTGCAGCATTAGAGAAGTTGGAAATCACTTCCATGATTTCCCATAATTTGAAAGCCTTCCCATAATTTGAAAGCAACAGACAACTGACCATAGACTAAAACCTCCAAATCAAGAACCAATATAATTTTTTCTTCCTCATAAATTTATTACTTTAGGTCTTTTGTCATAGTGGTAGAAAGTGGACTCACAGAGAAAAAAAGATAATTCTCTCATGAAGAATTGTGTGCCGTTTATAAATACTATACATTATATATGGATATTGCCATCAAGAAACAAGCATAAATGCTGACATTTTAAATGATGGCTGACATAATGGCTTTTCCAAGAGGCTACTATGGGAAGAAGGAATCAAAAAAATAACATCAGGAAAAGAAACCTGAAAACACTGTGTCTTACAGCTGGCCAAGGATAGTAGCAACACTCATGTAGAGCCTGCGGGCTTGATATGACATGATGGGAGTAAAAGTTTATCCCTTTTTCCTCAAGACTCATGACCTTAGTTCCAATATGATAAAACGTCACACAATATTGTCAGAAGTTTCTCATGTTAAAAATTGCCCAGTGTGTCTCTTTGATATGAAGGTTTGAAGGTTATCAAAATAATTTGAGATATTGTCAGAGACAAAAGAAGTCTAAGCGGACATAGTGATTATAAATTATAGATAACTCAGCACCTTATATGAGATGCTGGATCAGAAAAAGGACATTAGGCAAATGACCAAGGAATTTAGCATCAACTTTAGTTCACAATAATACATCCACACCAACTTATTAATTGCAACAAATGTGTCATTTAAATACAAGATGTGAATGGTAGAGAAAACTGGGTCTGTGCTTAGAGGTGAATCCAAGTGTTGCGGCCTATCTTCTCAGGTTTCCTGCAAGTCTGAAACTTATTATTTTAAAAGTGTGTTTTCATTGGGATAAGGCTTGCTATGCTGTCTACCTGGTCCGGAATTCCTGGGATCAAGGAATCCTCATGCCATAACCTCCTAAGTATCTAGTCAGGTGCCATGACATCTAGCTATCCAACAGTTACTCATGACAAGTAGGAGATGTTAGCAACATCATTGAGTGAGCTGGTTTGCATTTCAGCTTAGATGTCTTCATTAAGTTGACCTCTGATGATGGGCAGAGTACGGTTCTCTTTGGTATCCAGTTTCTTTTATTGTCTTCTAAAAGTAGAAATGTCTCATGTCACATAATCTTTGTGATCACCAAACACTTCACTGTGTGATAGCCAGAAAGGAAGGCACAAAAGGGAATGTGCCACAAATGGGAATGATCAGACCAGAACTTGGGAAAGGAACATTGGAGTAGAAAACTGGCCCTTTTCTCTACAATACTGAGATATAACTCCTGGCAGCATCTCTGTTCATGAATGTTTTCTGGATTCCTTTCCTGCAGAGTTTCAGAGATTTTTTTTCCCATGTTGTAGTCAAGTTTTACTTAAGGACAAGTAATAACAGCATTATGCTAGCTTTAAAGGAAATGACATTCTTTGAGCTGGCTGGAGATATTCCTTGGTTTGTGTTGACCTGAAGACATGGGGCTAGTTTTCTTCCAGCTGGGTAGTAGCTCTGAGATCAGATGGCCCAAGTTTAATCCTACACCTCCTGTGGTTTGTCTGACCTTCAAGGATCCTTAGAGTTGCTCTGAGCCTCACTATGAATGAAATCTCAACAGTGCCTGGGGTGTAAGGCAAAAGTGCAGATGGTTAATGCTTGCACACCACCGCCTCTCATCCATTAATTCCACATGGTCCTATGTGTCAGAGTCATAAGTGGGATCTATTAGAAAACATACCAATGACTCCTACTTAGATGGCCAGGTAATTATCCCCTAATATCATCCCATTACATCTTAATACATTTTACAAGTTTATTTGTATCTCCAATCAAACATTCCCACCTGACCTAGTAATCAAATGCAATGGCCTGTGCCACATTGCTCAACCATGTGTAGAACATAAATGGAATCAATGAAATGGTCTTCAGAGAATGTAAAACCTGCCAAGAGAACATGGAATAATGAGATGCTTGACTGTGAAATTTTAGGAGATTTGAGTTGGGAGGACTAGAGAAACCGGGAGGAAGGTGGTTAACCTTGTTGGCTCCTATAGTGGATTTCCCAAGTCTATGTGTAGCTTCCTCAATCCTATAACCAGAGGCCTCCTCAACTATGGCATAGAGACTGACTCTTGCCACGGTTCATTGGGTGGACAGTGGTGCTAGACAGGAGGTCATCCGGAGACTGCCTAAGCCAAGCCTGTGGTCAGTTTAGCAGATTGTGTCCTTTAAAGGCCGAGTATTCCCTTCCACTCCTCTGGAGCTCTTGTCTACCCTTTCTTTTGAGTCTGGGAATTTCTGTTTCTTAGCAACAAGCTGTTGCTACTCGTCTCCTGGAATTAGCTTCATTGAACTATTTTCTTTCAGTATCTACTGCAGGGTGCTGAAGAGAACAAAGAGTCTGGAATTAAGATGTGTCCTAGCTAGTTTTGGCTGTCAACTTGACACAAACTAGGGTCACCTGAGGAAGAAAGCCTTATCTGAGGGATGACATGGATCAGTCTGGCCTGTGGGCATGTCTGAGGGGGATTGTCATGATTAATCGATGCTGGAGGACCCAACCCATTGTGGGTAGCCCCATGCCTAACAGTGGTCCTGGGCTCTCTATGAAAGCTAGCTAAACGGGAGCCTGTGGCTGAGCCAGCAGGCAACATTCTTCCACTGTTTCTGACTCCGGTCCTGACTGCCCTCAGTGATAGACTATGACCTGGGAGTATAAGTCAAATGAATCCTTTCCTCCCAAAGTGACTTTTGGTCAGAATGATTGTTACCATAGCAACAGAAAGGAAACTACGACAGGTTATTTCTGAACGTCATCTTTTTAAAGAGCCGGATTGCCTGGTCCTGAGTTTGGTGGATGGTGCAAGTAGGAAGCACACAGCAAGGAATCAGTTGTCTCAGCTCTAATCTTAGCTGTTCCTGAAGCTCCCATCCATCAGTTCTCCAACACACTTCAATCCTGGCGACGATCACAGTGTCTTAGCAATCCCCAAAGCCTGCTTCCCTCTCCGTTTCCTTTTAAGTTTTATTCTGATGGCACCGCTGCACTTTCAGACAGCCATGACAGCCTGCCTGTTCCAGCTTCACTCACAGCAAAGACTGTAAGTTAACCCACCATGATGGTGGTGTTGAGGGTCCTCTCGGCCCTGTGTTACTGGAATCACCCTACCCTGCCTGCACATACTTCTAATTAGCTCCACCCCATTAGCCTCATGTATGATTGGCCTGCTTCGCTGCCTAGAACCCCAGGATGTATCTGTTAATTAGTAGGCGCCCTTCCAGCATCAGACCTTCGTCGCCTGCTCGTGCGGAGTGATGTACTCCACACTTTAAAGTCTTGCATTCCGTAGTGTAGTGGTGCTGTCTGGCCCGTGACCCAGAGCGTTAATGCCTTGCTTTCCTGTCTCAAACTGTACGGCACTCCCTCCTCTCAGTGCTCCCGCTCTCCAAGTTTGCTTGACATTTTAGAATCTGCTTTGTCGGCACCCCGGCTTTCACATTGTACATTGACATTTGAAAGTCCAGTTTAAGGTATTTTTATCGATCATGGATCGTGAGTTTTTGAGAAGTTGCTGTTAGAAAGCAAAAGGCAAATGAGCATAAATGACAACAGTACATTTGAGATTAGCAGTCAGGATACGAGGTAGACAAGTCCCAGGTTCCTCTGGTCACAATCCCGTTCGGATTCTCTAGGATCCCCTTTGAAGCCCCGACTGGAGAGCCCATCTGCTTTGTTTGGTGGGAGTAAATGAAGACTGAGGAGGGAGCAGGCAGAGAGTTTTCATCTATGTGCATCCGTGCCTCAGCAAGGGGGCTGGCATCCTTCTCTAAGAGAGTCCCCTGAGTGAGCTCCAGGTATTAGAAGCCAGGGCAAGCTCTGCCCTCAGAAACCAGAGCTCATGCATTAGGGGAATGAATTCCTTAACTACTCAGGGGCAAAAATTAGGGAAGGGATTAGTTACTATTAAAGACCTAGTTATTTGGGGCCAGTTTTTCTAAGGAATACTTTGCTGTGTAACAGCCCTGGCTGTCCTATGTTCGGGCTGCCCTCGAACTCACAGAAATCTGCCTGCCTCTGTCTCCTGAGTGCTGAGATTAAAGACATGTGCCACCACACTTGGCTCTTTTTTTAAAATTATTTATACTTATTTTTATTTTATGTTCATTGGTGTTTTGCCTGCATGTGTGTCTGTGTGAGGGTGTTGGAACTCCTGGAGCTGCTGGGAATCGAACCCTGGTCCCCTGGACCTGCCAGTGCTCTTAACTACTGAGCCATCTCGCTAGTCCCAGGACTACTTGTTTTCTCACATGGGTTGTTGGAAATGTTGTTCTCACTTCCTGCAAGAGTGACAGGCATCCTATACAGGTTACTGCAGAGAATGGGCTGACTTCCAGGGCTGGCTGTCAAAGACTGTGGATCAGAATCCTATTTTTATGTTTTCAGACATTTTACATTTAATCTCACATCTTTGTATAACTAAGTGGGAGATAGATAGATAGATAGATAGATAGAGAGAGAGAGAGAGAGAGAGAGAGAGAGAGAGAGAGAGCGCTAATCACTGACACAAATAAACACAGGGCTGATATAAGAAAAACAGAGGATGATGGGGATGGAAAGAGGGGAGAATAAGAGAGAAGAGGGAGAAGCAGGAAGAAGAAAGGGGAAAGAGGGGGAGGAGAGGGAGGAGGGAGAGAGGGGAGAAGAGGAGGAGAAATGGAAAGGAGCAGGGCTGAAAAGGCAGAAAACAAAGAAAGGTCTTTCTGGAGGCCACAGGGGAAATACCTTCATGCATTTATTTGGCTTGTGCTGCCTTGGCCAGCCCTTTGCCAAGCAAGGGTAGGGCCTGAATCCTAGAAAAGTCTATCTGAAGAAGAAAGAAAATTCATCTCAACATTTCATCTTTCTCAACAAGTTTTTGACTTGCACATGTTCAATGATTTAACTTTCAAAATCTGTCCCCAGCACCTGGAACAGTTTTGGGTAGGAAAAGATGCCATGCCCAGTGTTCCACTTTCAGAGGAAGTCCCCCAGCACTGTTACACATGGAAGCATTTCAATGTCTAAACATAGCTGCGTGTTATTATTTACACATGGCGTGGCCCAGGGGGATGCTGTGCACACAGATTTTCTTGTGAAACAATCGATGTTGCTTCAGGCTTCTGAAGTTCATCCACATTTATTTTGCTGCTACAAAGTTGGGGGGCAGGGACTGTAAATAATCAAATCCCTTGCAAAATGCTTGGTGCATTTGAAGATTCCCTTGTTAAATGTTTCCTTATTGGTTCAATACTAATTGTAAAGTCTACTTCTGTCACAGGTGAGCTTTAGTGGTATATGCTTACGTGTTTTCTTTAAAAAGTAATAAGTACACTAATAAATGAGAATTTTGTCATTCACTTAAAAAAAAAGCTCCAGCTATTAAGCAATGCAGTGACTAAAATATATTGCAATAACTGAACTTCAGTACCATTTCTTCAGCTATTAACTCACAACACAAATTATCCTTGAGAAGAGCCAGAAAACCATTTCAAATGTGCATATTGATCACAATTTAAAGATAAATAAAAGTATTTTTCAAGCTTTGGGGTTGGGGTGATTCCCACTGTGAACAATAACATACATACATTATGATGCTGAGGTATTTAAGCTGTATACACCCACCAAAATTACTTCCAAGATAACTATAATCTGAAGCCTCTCATGGATTGTGCATTCATGATATACATAAAACAGATGGAAAAGAAAAAGAAATGCTGGGTTCCTGGCAATGTCTCATCTCCCCAAAGGCTGACAGCAGCTTGGGCTAGTTATTCTAGGAGCCAGAACCTGACCTTGATGTCATTAGCTAGCCAGGACACTGTCAAGACATCCCCTTGGAGCAACTGAGATGGCTAAATCAGATACCTGCCTTCAGCTTTCAGTGCAGACCAATTGCCTTGAGAACTCTTTCTAAACCAATTATGTCAAGCTTAGCATTTATACATCATCTAATCGGACAGTGGCTGCGGCAGTCACTGTCCCATAGGGACATCAGAGACAAGATGAAGGAACAGAGGAAGGTGGTCCATTAGTAAAGGGCAAATAGAAACACCCTTTATTAAATCCCATGCTCATGGTAGCACTAATGTGAAATGTGACATTAACTGTAATAGAAGAAAACTTGGGGACAACCCAAAGGTCTGTTGATGGAGAACAATTATGTGTCCAGCATTAAGCAAACTGTAACAAAGCTCTTGAATTCCTTGTGACATTTGCCACTTTGGACAAGGGCCATGTGGCTTGCAAAGTGGGACAGAGGGCCAGGAGTTTGAAAGGAGGTACTGGATGCCCACAAATGGAGCGAGCTTCTGCTGGGGGCTGTGGCTCTGTCTTCTCTGGTCCACCTGGAATGGTTTACGTTTGGTAAGTGGGGGGCAGGGATCAAGTTAGGATGGGGAAGAGAGACTATGGACTCAGTTTGGGACTTGTCCTTGGCAAGCCCGTGCATTTCAGGAAGAGTTCCAACAGGGAAGTCAGATATGTGAACTTGGAGTGCTACAGAGGGACCTGACAGAATAGTTCAGTGTGGAGTCGTTTGCATACAATCGGGAGTAAGGGGTATAACACTCACCAACATCACTTTGGAAGAAATTGCAGGTGAATTAACTTTCATATATGTGCCTGGCAAGGAGAGCCTCAGAGGCGTCTGACAGGCCTTTCAGGTCTCCTAGCATTCTTTGTGAGACATGCTCAGGTTTCACCAGTGAGAGCAAGGCTTTGCAAAGCTGATAGCAGCTGGGCAGTGTGTGCTCCTCTCCCCTCCCCGCTGCACACCAGCCACACCGTCAACACCACAGAAGGAGCTCGGTGACGCCAGGGAGTGAGGGGAAAACCATCAAAGGAAGTTCAGCTGCTTTTGAATAAATTCAAACGTAGTCTTTGCAGTTTTAACTTGGTAGCTTATTAATCCATGAGAAGATACGATTGATGTTTTGGGACTGCCATTCCGAAACAGGTCCCCAAAGGTTCACTGTTCTAGTTTCTAGCACTAAAGGAAAGTGCTAGACATATTCATTTAGCTCTATATCTCATCTACTATGATTTTGGCTTTTTTTTCTGTTGAGATGAGGAGAAGCCATATTTAAGAAGTGCATGGTTGAGCTGAAACCAGAACAATTAAAACAGGACAAAATAACTGATGTGCTCCACAGCATTTTCTCTTCACACTGAGTGCTATGTTTATAGGGAAATTATTCTGGATAAGGTGGATCTCAGTAAAGAAAATCCAAAGGATGGGATCGCCCAGGTCCTAGGTTCAGGGAATTGTTTCCAAGTGATTTCATAACATCTGGCCAGGTCTCCTGGATTAAGTTCATTTCTCTTCCTGGACTTTGTTAGTTTGCTGTCATTGGATTCACTCATTAGATTGAAAGTTCAGATTATGCATATGATATGACTTAGCTCTTAATGTCCATTTCTCTTCCTGGTTTCTAGCAAATAATAATGCACCTCCTAAATGTAGGGCAAAACTTGACATGATCATGGGCTAAATTCTATCATGCATGGTCATATATTTTCATATTTGTATAAATTC
Source organism: Peromyscus leucopus (assembly GCF_004664715.2). NCBI lineage: Eukaryota > Metazoa > Chordata > Mammalia > Rodentia > Cricetidae > Peromyscus > Peromyscus leucopus. The sequence continues at coordinate 25,928,861 of NC_051071.1, forward strand.
GTGTGATTTCATTTAATATTCCCTCTCTATCTTCTTTCTGTTCTGTTTGGAGCATGTAAACACTCATCTAGGGGAAGGAAGTAGTCAACCTCTGATGCACATTTGTTCTGGTGTGGGCTACCAGAAGTTAGCGTACAGAACAAACATCAGCATCAGATGCCAGGAATCTGTCTTTCCCAAGGACATTTGGGAAACATCACAGGAACATCCCCACCTCAGGAGTCAGGGTAAATAGGGGCTGCTATTTAAAGCAAATGTCCTAAATTAAATGCTTTTAAATAGCTTAAGTTTTTTTTAAGTTTGTTGCAACTTAATAAAATGGTATATATCTACTGTTTCTATTTTGTTGTGTCTCTCTGTGATACTATCACCACAATGAAGGTAGTACTCCTTTCTGTGTTCTTTTCTTTTGTTTGTATGTTCATTGTAGCAAAAACGCTCAACCTGAGACCCACTCTTTTATTTTAAATGAAGCATACTGCAACACTAGCTAATGGCACCATGTTGTGAGCCTGACTTCTAGAATGAACTTACTTCAGCATACCCACTGAGCTTCAGTACGATCGATCCATCCAGAGTGGTGAAATCAGGATCTTGAAGGAATATCTACAGGTCTGTGTACATTACAGTATCATTTATAACAGCCATAAATATCCATCTGTAGATGGATAGATTAGAAATAACTGCCTATCCAGTATGCTGGTGCGTGCCTGTAATCCTAGCACTCTGGAGGCTGAGGCAGGAGAATTACAAGTTTGAAGTCATCATTATCTACATAAGGAGACTGTTTCCAAGCAAGCAAACAAGAAAGCAACAAACACACAACAGAAACTCTGACTAGAGTGTGCACATGCAGTAGAGTGTGATTCAGCCTTTGAAGAGCAGGCACCTCCCTACCACTTGTGTTTAGATGGATGAGCCCAGAGGGCATGAGGTTCAGTCTGTCATATTTAATTCCATTAAAATACCATCTTTCAATAAAAGCACCTTGAGTGCAACCCTTTCTGAGCCCAGGGGGAGGCACACCCTGTGATAGCTACTTTCAGACCTGTGGACTCTTCACTTTGGTATGAGGGTAGATGTGGCGGGCATTCACATGCACTTGCAGATATCCCTGAGAAAGCCCTTGATAGACTGTGCTTTGTTATCCGTTATCCATCCCTAACAAGCAAACCAGCTGTGCTAGTGCAGTAGGGTCAGTATGGAGGAAGTTGACTTCATTCAGATGCATGAATATTCATAAGTTAGGTGCCTGTTGGTAAGTTTTATTATGGAAATTCTGCACCTAAGGTTCAGAAATGTTATAGAAGAAGGGTTTGGGAGGTTGGGGATTTAGCTCAGGGGTAGAGCGCTTGCCTAGCAAGCACAAGGCCCTGGGTTCAATCCTCAACTCCAAAAACAAGAAGGGTTTGGGGGAAATTATAAGAGACAGAGGAACAGGAAGTCTGCCTGGAGAGTTCTTCTCCTAGAAATGTCAGGAAGCTACAGTTGTGAAACCTCAGCATCATGGCTGCCTGAACAAGATTGGGACAGAGTCAATGCCAGTTGCCATGCCAACATGGAAGGGGGAAATTTCACAGGCCCTAACCCTAGAAAACGAACTATAGGTAACTAAGGAATGCTGAAAGTTGGAGAAAGAATCTTCCCCAAGGGAAAAGCTCCCCTACTTACTATCTAATACCAAGTGGTCAGCTTTGAAATAATTCACACAAGTAACATAAATGGACTAATTATATATATATATATATATATATATATATATACACATACATATATATATACATATATATACATATATATGTATATATATATATATATATAATGCCTCCTAGTCAGGGTATGTTGATATATATGTGTGTATATATCAACAGTTAAGGGAAAAGGCTGTGCATATGAGAGAGTCCAGGTGGTTTGTACATGGAAGGGATTGGCAAGAGGAAAGAGAGAGAAAATGATATATTGATATTTTAAATTCAAATATTGTTTTAATTAATTAAGAGTGTACTGGTTTCATACATTGTTGTTGTATTGCACCACACACAATCTGCTGCTTGTTTGATATATGGCATCCTGTATTTTGTCTGCCATCTTTGAATGTAGGGTCACAAATGAAGTCACTTGTTTTTCTCCAAATACTTTGCCTTAGTGAAAACCAAGGCTCCAAGCCTATTCATCTAATTCTAAAATTCTGTCCCAGCCCTTTTCCCTCTAGAATTAAACTATATTAAAGCATGTCATGAGCATAGCAAAAAGAAAGGCTTGATTTCCAGAAGATGCCTCGGTGGCCTGCGTCCTCAGCCTCCTCCCCGATGCTGAGCTCTGCCTGGACTTCACTCTTTCTCTACTTGGTCCATGAGGTCAGCATCTTTCTCACTCAAAGTCACTTCCAGATGTCCCTTAATTTCCCCTTAAACTATGAAATAATATTAGTTTTTTTCCCCATTAGCCTTTGATGATTACATCAAAACCAGTAGGTCTTCTGAAAATGAAGGATCTGGTACAGGGGGTGTGTTGATCCTGGCTGTGCCAGGTTCTGTGTGCTAGAAATGCTTGTCCTGAGAGGAATTGAGGTGCAAGGCCCCCTGGAGTGAACACGTGAGATCCCTGCTCTCCTGGACAGTAGGTCACCCTGTCCAGCTTGTTGGACAATGAATGATTGACCCTGACTTCTGGGTGAAATAAGAATAATAAGAACACTGAAAACTGGAATTCCTCTAAGTTTAAATTTGGTTGTTTTTTTCTTTTTATATTAGTGCAGTTTTATTGAACTAAATGAAAGCTTCCTTACCCTGATCTTCCACTGTTTGTCCTCTGTCCTCCCAGAATGTGCTGCAGATGCTTTTGTGTGTCTGGTTACCTTTCCTCCCAGCATGCACTGCAGATGCTTTTGAGTGCCTTGCTTTTGGTGGTGACATGGGTATTCCACTATACTCTGGCCTAAGTTTCTCATCTAGATTGTGTCTCCAGCTCAAGAATAAACTAAGGAATGTCTTCCTTTGTTTGTGTTATTCATGTTTCTTTTGTGTCCTTTTCCCCCCACTAAGAAGTGGTTATTACCCATCTGTTCTCTATGAAGTGTGATTCTTGATTATGTCTTAAGCCATATCCAGGAATGAAAGTGTAATTTAGGAAATAGTACTAAGATCGTAATCAGAGTGATGAGTTCCATCAGTATATAATTGATTCCTTGTAACAACCTAGAAAATATTATGTATCAGTGTTGCCTTTCATAGTGATAAAACTAAAGTCATTTCCTCCAACATCACATCCATCAGTCTAAGATTAAGAGGCTGTGGGACTGACTCAAGGTCCTACTGAGAGCACAAACTAGTGGAACAGCTGGACACAAAATGATGTTTCAAAAGGAGGGAAAGAAAAACAAAACATCAAAAGAAGAAGAATTGTTGTAATTCCTTTTAATGTTTCCACCAGAGCCTCCATTGACTAATCCAAGAGGAAGGAGGGAGGGAGAGAAGAATGTCACGTCCCTGGCTTGTCAGGGTTACTGCATGGATCCCATCAGAAGGCATCAGGGCAGGGCCAGGAGAGGCCAAGAACACCTTCCAAAGTTGGCCTTCTTGCCTGCCTCATTGCTATTACAGTTCTCAATAATCCCCATCTATTTGGATAGTGATCTTAATTTGTACCTAAGTTTAGTCCTCTCACACATAATGTTGATGTCACATCAAATTTTGTGTTACATAGCCCTCTAATGTGAACTGAAGAGACAGAAACATCACCAACATGGAAGGGCAGTCACTCAGCTCCAGGCTCAGAGTTGCAGACAGTGCTGAAGGGTGGTGGTTGGTTCCTGGGTGTCACAGTGTCTTCAGGTACAACATCTTCTCTGACTCCCCAAACTGGCCAGAATGTGGCATGTGGTAAACTTGGCTCCTATCGTTTTTGGTTCCTGTCTACTTCAGGGCTCCCAGGCAGTCCTCTTTTCGCCTTCCATTGGATGGTTCTTGGTCCCATGTGTCAGTTTCTCAGACCACTGTTGACAAGGGAGATAATAAACAGCTCAATGTCGTCCTGCTCTGTATGGGCATAAAGTGACAAATCCCCAATACAAATCCCCTAGATTTTGAATCACTTGTGCCTTATCCTCACACTCTTCTTTCTGTTATTTTTATTTAATGTCATGTTTAAATTTGTAAACCTTCTATGCAGTCCATAGTTTATATGAGAGGACTGGAATTCAGAGACAATGTGTAATGTAGAAGGGGGGAATACGAGCCCAGACCTTGACTGATTTAAGAGCCTTCTTAACTATAGTAAGCGATTCTCGTTTGATCTGAGTACCTAGCCCAGAAATCTCTAACTTGGGATATTGGTTTTAAATTGTAGTACCATCCTCTGTCCTCTTCCTCAGATGGGAGTTTCTTTCTCCCTGGTGTGTAAAAACAATATAAAGCTCATTTTCCTATTTGATAGCAAAGTTCTAATTGTAATGAAAAGAATATTTATAATTAGCAATAGATTAATTCATTCATGAAGGCAAAACATGTATTGTTCAGGCTTCTCTAGAGGAACAGAACTGATTATATATATATGTTTATATATGAAATTTATTAGAATGACTTACAGGGTGTGGTCTAGTTAGTCCAACAATGGCTGTCTACCAACAGAAGGGCCAATAATCCAGTAGTTGTCAATTCATGAGGCTGGATTTCTGAACTGGTCTTCACTGTACATCAGAATCCTGAAGAAGTGGGCTCTAATACCAGTGAAGGAATGCACTTGTCAGTGAGGGCAGGAGCAATCAGCGAGCAAGCTTCCTTCCTCCATGTCCTTATATAGGCTGCCAGCAGAAGGCTCTTCATCCATACATCTCCTACAGAAGTTTATGAAAGAGAAAAAGAGACTTCATCTTGTTCAGTCACTGTCAGGACTCAGAGTAGCACTCATGAAAACACATTTTGGGTAGAAAGTACACTTTCTTCTTGTTTTCACTAAATTGATGTTTCTTTCTCTGTAGGCTCTTCAGCTGCAAGTCAGATCATAAGTCTTTTTTTTTTTTTTTTTTTACCATGAGTTACAACAGAACTGGTGTGGTGGTTTGAAAGAAAATGGCCCCTAAGAGAGTGGCACTATTAGAAGATATGGCCTTGTTGGAGTAGGTGTGGTCTTGTTGAAAGAAGTGTGTCACTGTGGGGGTGGGTTTTGAGGTCTTCTATGCTCAAGATACTGCCCAGTGTGTTAGTCTACTTCCTGCTGCCTGCATTATTAACATGGTGCTCTTTCTCTAGCACCATATCTGCCTGTCCATCACCATGCTCCCTGTTATGATGATAATGGACTGATCCTCTGAAACTGTAAGCTGCCACCTCAATTAAATGTTTTCCTTTATAACAGTTTCCATGGTCAAGGAGTCTCCTCACAGCAATTGAAACACTAAGACAGAAGTTTGTACCAGGGACTGGGGTGTTGCTATGAAAGGCCTGACCATGTGTTTGTTTAGAGGACTTTGGAATACAGGAGTTTGGGTTAGGAAAGCAGTGGAATACTCTAAGTACAGATTAATGGGCCATACTAGTAGGAGCATGGAAGACAGTGGTGCTAAGAGTTATTTGAAGTGTGGGTACCTGACTCAAGAAGTTTCAGAGGAGAAGAATTTTAGAATGCTGCCTAGAAATCATTCTTGTGATATTTTGGTGAAGAATGTGGCTGCTTTTTGCCCTTGTCCAGAAAGTTTACCTGAGGCTAAAGTGAAGAGTTTTTGGGTTAATTACCTTGGCAGAGGAAATCTCAAAACAGCCTAGTATAGACTCTGTTGTGTGGTTTATAGTGTTAACTCTAATGAAGATATATAATGAAAAAGAGCAAGCTGAGCAAGGAAAAACATTTGAGGAGAAAAAGAGCACTAGAATGTATAATGGAGCTAAGCCCTGTGTTCAAGGAGATAAACAGATTAAGAAATGAAATATAGGGAGTGGTGTCCTCAGGGCAAGATCCCACTCTGTTAAACTTCCAACTTGTGAAAAGGAATTAACAAAAAGCTTAGGCTGGCCAGTGGTGGTGCACACCTTTAATCTCAGTACTCAGAAGGCAGAGACTGGCAGGTCTCTAAGTTCAAGGCCATCTTTGTCTACAGAAAATGTTTCAGGACAACCAAGCTTAGGCAGTGAAAGAAATTATTGAAAACAGAAAGCTTGTAAAGATGTAATTGGACAAGGCAACCATGTTCCATCCCCAGCAAGCAGAAGAACTTGACAGCTTTGGCCACATTGTTCTGGCTTCAAGGATAGAAGGAAGGCATTATGGAAACTTCCTCTACGACTAAGGAAAAACACTGAGGCCAGCTGTGTGTCCGGTGTGTCCCAGAATGGAGGTCTAAAGAGGCCATTCAGGTGAAGCCTGGATTACCTTGGAGAACCCAAGATGTTGGAGATGCCAGATCCAAGGGATACCTGCTAAGGAAAGCCACTAACAGGGAGTGGATCCAGTGCAAGAGAAAAAAGTGTGTTGCAGTCAACAAAGCTGAATGGAATTGGAGATCTGAAGAGCATTTTAACATTTAACATTAGACATGAAGATGCAGAGTTTGGAGTTTGCCCATCTGGTTTTCAGTCTTGCTTTGGTCCAGTATTTCCTCATTATGTTCCCTTCCCTGTGTTTTGGAATGGTAATATATATTCTGTGCCATCACATGTTAGAAATATGTGATCTGTTTGTTGATTTTGATTTATAAGTGATTACAGTTAAAAGACTACATGAATTTCAGAAGAAACTTTGAACCTTAGATTTTTAAATCAGTTAGAGATTGTTATAGACTATGGGGACTTTTGAAGTTGGACTGAATGCATTTTGCATTATGGTATGGCTACAGGCCTTTGGGGGCCAGGGAATGGAATGTGGTGGTTTGAAAGAAAATGGCTCCCAAAGGGAGTGGCACTATTAGGAGATGTGGCCTTGTTGGAGTAGATGTGGTCTTGTGGGAGGAAGTGTGTCACTGTAGGTGAACAGAGGAGGAATTGTGACTATCTAAGTAGTCTGGAGATAGCAAGCCTACAAGCATTGCCTATGTTTTCCTGTCTTAAGCAGAAGGGCATTTGGGAGTCACTCGGGCAGCCAGGAGAATCACCAAGAGCATCACTGTGAGACAAGAAGGGCCATGAAAGACTCTCATTCTGAAGACCAGTTGGTAGAAAAGAGCAGGGATATTGATGATTTAAGGTAGCACTGGGTTGAAAAGAGAAGGAAAACTAAATAGAATCTGTGTGCTGTTCAACTAGAAAGAGAGGCCATTTGCACAGGTATAAATGCAGTGGCTGCTTCTGGCCTCGACCCAGGATGTACTTCAGAGGCACTGTAAAAGCCACTGGACCATAAGTCAGGGTGATACTACCATGCAGGCAGAGGCTTCAAGTGGGGGTGACCATGAATGAGTCAGTTAAAACACTTTCCCCAAAGGAATATTTGGGTTGACTTGTGCCTCTCTCTTTCACTAACAGACTTTGAGTTTTTCATTAAGGCACATATTTATCCATCAAAGAAGTAAAGGACCATGATGGTTGCATCCAAGACCCAAGATCCCTCCATGTGATTAGCTCAGATTATCTGTGTAACTCTTAGGTCATTATGAATTCTGGCTTGGGTGGGAATTCCAGTGAGGTCACAGCCCTGATGTGGAAGACAGTGACACTCAGCTCCAGAATGCCCAATACTGACAATTCTGCCACATTTTCTTACAGGGCTGCTTGCACAACATTTACTGAATGATTACTGTGAGCCAGGCATTTGATAGGGACAAAGAGAGACAGATTTTTATTTTTTTTAATGAATAAAAAGTACTTCAAGGTGACAGCATAGGATTTGGCATAAAGGAAAGCAGTTTACCATCTACATGGAGAGAAAGCAGATGGTATTTTGTTCACTGTGGCTAGAGGGTTCCTTAAGTTGACATTGGAGCAGACATCTAAGAGAGACACTAAACCTTCTGGGGCAAATGTGGCTCAGAATAGACAAAAGCAAGCAGAAGACCCCAGGGCAGAGGCTGTGAGGGGGGACCAGGAAACCTACAGCAGAGGTTGGATGTTGGATGAGAGGAGGTTGTAAAGACATCAAAGAGAGCAGCTGGGACCATGGGCAAGCTGTCCTCCTCCGTTTCCTTTGCTTAGAATGTGAGGGGAGTAGGAGACCATATTTCTCTAACTTGGATCTTTCATTTTCATCTCTTCCTTATATATAATGCCAGCATAGTACTTCTAACACTACATGATTAGTACTATCCTTATCTAAAGCGATATTAGTTTTCCAGGTCCGGGGCTGGGTATGGAAAAATCAAAGCTTTCTCTAATAGGAAAGAACGTCACGCAGGCATACATTTTCCACGCAAATTCAGAAAGGCGGATTTGACATTTAATCCTTAAAACCACAATAATCTAACACAGTTTTATTCAGTTTTTCCACGGAAACCATACAAAATTGTATACAAATACCCTGAGTCCAACTAGAAGCTCTTTGTAATGAACTCTACTTTGGGAATTTAGGAGGAATCAAGCAATATTTACGAGACAAAGGTAAGGACAGGATGGTTACTGGTTTCAGTGAAACCTCCTTGGGAATGTTGTTTTGTACTTGGCATGAGGGCTCACAATGTGGTTTAGATCTTTCGGGAACCGTTTCTTTAAAATGGTGTGCAATTGGGAAGGTGGGATTGAAGAAAGCCACAGTTGTTAACACTAAGTCACCTTGACCTTGACCTAACCGGGAAGAAAACAAAGCACATCAAAAACGTTGGTTTAAGGAGACTTTGGCAAGCCCTACACCCCCAGCTTTGAAAGCTGCAGGAAGCCCACCCTGTTTGAGTGGATATTTGCAGGAGAGAAAGGTTTCTCCCTGGGTCAAAAGATGGCCACCTTGACTTCCTGTCCTCTTGGGGAAGAATCCTCCGGCATGACCCAGTTTATTGAGGTCCTTTTGGGGAGCTGGATGAAAGCGTGAGAAGAGTAAAAGTTGCATAAGACCTTAGTTCTGGCCTCTGGAGACCAGCTTCATTGCCTTTGGCATGTTGCTAACACCCTGACTCCCAGGCTCACAGAAAACATTTTGCTATCACATACTTGCTGGCTCCAGTTCTGCATTCAGTTCATAACCTATTAAACTCAATAAAACCCAGTTGCTTTTGCCCAGGGTGGTGCTATTTTCTTCCCTGGGTTTAGGGCAAGCAGGGTAGGCATGGCAAAAGAGGAGTGCAAACATGTGAATTTTGATGCATTGTCTCAAACATGGATGCCACTTTTGACAGTGTACATCGGGCCCACTGAATCTCATCATCCAGCACCAGGGTTTGGATGAGTGCAGGGTGATCATTAAACTTGACCCATGAACTAGTGGACAAGCTGGGAGATCTCTCAGTTAACACTACAAGAGTAAACAACAGTTACCGATTCAAAAGTCCAACTATGAGGCTGTGATGATCCACTTTTCTGCTCGGAATTCTCAGCCCAGAGGGAACCAGAGGCCAGTGGTCAGTGTGTTGGTCTTGGGGCTACGTTGTGACCACAGCAAGGATAACAGAGTTCCTGAGAGGTTGCAATGTTAGTACTCACCTGCTTTGTTCTGTTGGGTTTGCCCTACCCCATATTTGCCTGCTGCTCTTTCTTAGACATTACTAATGACCTCAGGAGCTCAGGCTATGATTATCAAAATTGCCCAGGAACAAGCACTCATGAGGTCTTAAATCACACTTCAGGCTGAAAAGAGAGAAGCAAAGAGTCTTGAAAATGCCCTTCCTCCTTTCGAGTTGTGAGTTTCAGCCTGTTTCCTGCTCACCTTTGCAAGCTGAGTACCACTGTACAGAGTGATCCTTTACCTCATGCATGCAGTAAGCATCTCTCATATTTGGTGATCACACTGTACTCACTTCTCTGCTTCCATGACAGTTCAGTCTGTCGACCTCTGACCATTGCCTATTCTTTTCCCAGAGGATGCTGCAAAATACTTTCAGATATTATTGGCATAAGGATACATTTTTTTTGTGTAGATTATTCATTTGATCCACCAGATTAATATTTTTGCGACTTCAATTGTATCTGTTTATTTTTATGATGTCCACCAGCTGGACATATAAGCATTCCTATGCATTGTTTTCAGTGTTAAAACATTTTTGTAGAGCAGCCCTCATTGAAGGTACATGGATTATAGATTGGAGGGATGATAAAACCAATATGTCTTACTTGTAAAACCAGTCCTACAGAGGTTTTAAAGTGGCTATAAAAATTTTGTGAAAACCTATGAGTAACAAATACAAATGTTGAAAAAGAAACTATCAGCCATAAAAGCAGTCATATAAAAAAACAAATAAAAATTAGACAACTAACACATAAAATAACATGGGGGCGGGGTGGTTGCTGAATGAGCCCAATAGTAGAGTAGAGGTGAAAACGAGAAATAAGCAAATTGAAGACAGAAAATTTGAATTCTCTCAAACAACAGAGAAAATAGAAAGAATAGAGCCTTAGGGATTTGAGGCAAATAATCCTATAACTAATATGGAGAAAGGACAGGAAACGGAGGGTGCGGCTATGAGACTTTGGGATAAATGATGGCTAAAAAGTTGCCAAATTTTGCAAATCCAAAAATGTTGAGCAAACCTTCACCAAGATCACCCCCCTACACACACATTCACACACTAGTCACATTATAATTCAAATTGTAATACTAAACACACACACACACACACACACACACACACACACTCACTCACTCACTAGGCACATCATAATTCAAATTGTATCTCTGATTTCTTTCTCAGCCCATTTATCATTTGTATATAGGAGGGCTACTGATTTTTTTGAGTTAATTTTGTATCCTGCCACATTATTGAAGGAGTTTATCAGCTGTAGGAGTTCCCTGGTAGAATTTTTGGGGTCACTGATGTATACTATCATATCGTCTACAAATAGGGAAAGTTTGGCTTTTTCCTTTCCAATTTGTATCCCCTTGATCTCCTTTTGTTGTCTTATTGCTCTAGCAAGAACTTCAAGTACTATATTGAATAAATATGGAAGAGTGGACAGCCTTGTCTTGTTACTGATTTTAGTGGAATTGCTTAGAGTTTCTCTCCATTTACTTTGATGTTGGCTGTTGGCTTGCTGTAAATTACCTTTATTATATTTAGGTATGATCCTTGTATTCCTGATCTCTCTAGAACCTTTATCATGAAGGGGTGTTTGGATTTTGTCAAAGGCTTTTTCAGCATCTAACTAGATGATCATGTGGTTTCTTTCTTGCAGTTTGTTTATATGGTGTATTACATTGACAGATTTCCCTATGTTGAACCATCCTTGCATTCCTGGGATGAAGCCTGCTTGGTCATGGTGGGTAATTTTTTTGACTTGTTCTTGGATTCAGTTTGCCAGTATTTTATTGAGTATTTTTGCATCAATGTTCATGAGGGAGATTAGTTTGTACTAAACATACACACATAGACACACACACACACACACACACACACACACACACACACACACATCAATTAAAGGATACACAGATTTCCTTCCAGGGAAGACCAATTCACAGGACCTGAGATGTTCCACAGAGACGAAGAAGGAAGAAACAACAGAGCATCCCTCAGTCTGTGAGAGCTATCTGCTGCACCTCATGCCACCAAAGGTCTTCTTCAGGAATGAAAGAGAAATGTAAAGTCTCTGATGAGGAGAAACTCGAGGAGCCCTGTGTTCACAAACATATCTGTAAGCCCTGGCTCTGAAAATTCTTCCTATAGGAAGAAAGCAAGGAAAAAAATGGAGCTTGAAGCATCAGGAGTGAATCATGGAGAGAGGAAAACAGAGGACTCATGAAAGACTATCCATCCTCTTACCATTTTTATTCCCTGTGGCCCCCTCCCCCAGGGCTGCATACCATATGTTGGTATGGATTTCCGTCTCAATGTCTTTGAGTCAGATAAAATGATACCACAAGCCTGCGTTCAGTCTTGAAGGGAGGCAAGTACGGGAGGTATAATTCTTACAACAAGAAACTGAAACAAGCAGTGAATGGCATACCAGGTGTCCCTCCAATGTGACTAGAAAGACATGATGTCAATGCTGCTTGCCCAGAAAGCTACACTTTTCATTGACAGGCAGAAGTGCAAATAGCACAGGAGCTCACTAGCTTCCCAGGTCTCTAAAATCAAACGAGTTATATGGCTATGTCCTAACCTTTTCATCCCAGGATCCTGTGGGATACATGTATAAATTTCCCAGCTCAACATATCAGAGACATTGTAAGCAATAGCAACTTGATGCTTGTTATTGGTGTCACAGCAGGGTGTGGAGATACTTCATTTTCAGATGTTGGGGAGAAACAGAGTGTGACTCTGTTTCATGGAGGATTTAGATGGAAAAAGTAAGGAAAACACTCTTAAAAACTATTAACAGCCTCAATTTCCTTCCTGGAAGACTTAAACTTCCTGTTAAACCTTTTTTCTTGCTATTTGCAAATGGGTGGTGTTGTTTGTTCTGACTGGTTTTGCTTTTGAAACAAGGTCTCACTATGTAGCTGGGATTAGCCCAGAACTTGCTAGAAGTTGGTCGGCCTCTGCCTCCCAAGTGCATGTGCCACAATGCCTGGTGAACTTAGCATCTTTTTACATTTGCAAAATAAAAAAAAAAAAAAAAACAAAACTGAGCCACCTTGTCTTTAAAGTTTGTTTATTTGCTGGTTTTAACACAATCAAGTGAAGAATGAGAAATGTTGCCTTTGCGTTCTTGCTCTGGGATCCCAAAGTCACACTGTGGAAGACAATGTAGAATTAATTATACTGGCTCCATATAAGCTTTCATTACTTGATGTCTGAAGCCATTGGGAAGTAACTTAGCTGAAATTCCCTAGAAATGAACCCATACCAGAGAGAAGAATTCCAACATCAAAAGCGGAGGTCCCAGCTCCCGGGGAGGCTGAGGCTTGGAAATTTCACCTATCTGCCAGCCATGGCAACATAGCAAGGATCTGTCTGAAAATAAAATTTTAATTTTTGAACATTTTATTCATTTATTTATTTTGAGGTGTGTGTGTGTGTGTGTGTGTGTGTGTGTGTGTGGTGTGCATTATCTCTTCATTTGCATCTTCTCTGCACTTTCTACATGTTTTTCAACATGCTTTATTTGTCTAAGCAAGAAGTCACCACCAAGAAGTCTAAGTAACGAGTCCCTTCAAGGAGACTAGCTACCATTGTGATTCCTGTTTTGGTCTGCTGAAGTTCACAAAGCATAGAAACACACATTGGTGAAGGTCGTCTGTGATGCCCAAGCTTGGGTATCAGTGAGTCCTCAGCACTGCTCTCAAATGCTTGAATCCAGGGACACATGAAACGTGGCCAGGGAAAAGAGACACAGAGGTTATAAATGCAACAATGAAAATAGCAAAGGTCATACAGTTAAAGGGATGAATGTTAAGCTGAAAATAAGCTACATGTCAATCAACAAGGGCTGGGTTACATAACAGAAGAATCATCCATATATTTAAATACAACACTAAAATGTTTGCAAAAAATTTATACTATTATGGAAATATGTCCAAGGTATGCTAAGTACAAAAGGAAATAACATAGTAGTAAAATCATGTTTATGTAAAAACGTGTTTAACGTATGTAACCATTATCATATTTATATCACAAATTCCTAACATTCATACGAAGCTTAAGAATGGTACATGAGTGAAGCATCCTTTTGATTTTGCTACATACCCCTTAAATGCTAGTCATTTATTGTTTTTATATGTTTTGCTAAATGTATTTCATACAAACAAAAATATGTATTTTAGCCTTGGGTGGGTGAAAATTTACAGGCTGTGCTTGCCTGATCTACCTTCTTCTTCTAGAAATTTTATCTCACTTTTGTGTTATACAGCATCTCATGATATATATATATATATATATATATATATATATATATATATATATGTTTACGTGAGCAATAGTTGACTAGATCTGCAATTTATCTTGTGTCCCAAGACCCTCATCCAGGCCCAGCAATATACCAAATGCTCATTTTTTCCTGTAAGCATACCTTCTTGAACAAACAAAAGAGCAATATACATATATCCAAACATGCCAATGTACTGAGAGCTGTTCTACTGACAGCCTGCTCTCACCTGAACGCTTCTGACCTGGACAAAAATGGAATGATTTCAAATGTTGTCATTGAAGAGTTAGATCATTTTTAACTGCATCTGCACCTACATAGCTATATTATATTTTAGTTCATGGAGTGAGTCTTATCTGAAAGCAAATATTATAATAATTTATTAACACAAAATATTAATTTAATAAAGAATGCAGAGAATTCAAAGAAAGTAAAAGAAGGAAAGGGGAAGAAAAATGGGGGATGTTTAATGAGTTAGTTATGTTATCCTTAATATTTCTTTAAAGAGAAATTGAATAGTCATAGGACAAATACTGAATAAAATTAAGCATCAAAACTCAACCAACATGTGGAACTGCAGAGTAAGGGTAATAATGGTCTGAAGTTTTAGATTGCTATTTTTAAATTTAAATTTTCTGAGCTCTTTGTTTTCATTAGCTGCGAAGAGCTTCCTACCCCTGGAACTTCATTCCTGCCAGGATGCTGTCACCAGGCAGGAATGAAGATATTCCAGAGAGACTGCTTGTGCCCTATGTAGACAGTGGACCCTAAGACATTGTAATTTCTCTAGGAACTTCATGCTGGAAGAAGGAAAAGACTAAACCAGATGTTTAGCCAAAAGGAAAAGATTACCCAGGAAGAAATTTCACATTTCTGACACCTGAGACCACCGTTTAGGACAATAGTTCTCAACCTATAAATTGTGGCCCCTTTGGCAAACCTTTATGTCAAAAAAAAATTAAATTAAGATTCAAAACAGTGCAAAATTATAGTTACAAAGTAGCAATGAAAATAATTTTACATACCAGGTCCTGGGCTCATTGCATGAGATAGCTGTTTGAAACCTGGGACTTATACAGGGACGCTTGGCTCAATCTGGGAGGAGGGGACTGGACCTGCCTGGACTGAGTCTATCAGGTCGATCTCAGTCCTCGGGGGGAGGCCTTGATCTGGAGGTGGTGGGAATGGGGGGTGGGCTGGGGGGAAGGGGAGGGGGCAGGAAGGGGGAGAACAAGGGAATCTGTGGCTGTTATGTAGAACTGAATAGTATTGTAAAATAAAAATAAAAAAAATAATTTTATGGTTGGGGGAACATATTAAAAGGTCACAGCATTAGGGAGCTACTATGTGGTTGCTGAGAATTGAACTCAAGACCTCTGGAGAAGCAGCCAGTGCTCTTAACTGTTAAGCCATCTCTCCAGCTCCAATGGTTAGAGCACTAGGAAGGTTGAGAATCCCTGCTCTAGGATAATCAGTTATGGGTCAGTGATGGGTGGATTAACACTGTAGTTGGGACTGTTTAGTTATGCGTATCCGTAGCCTTCCTTTAAGTCTAAACTTCATATGAAGATGGATTTGATGAGTCACTGGGCCTCTTTGTTTCTTTTTCTAACTGAGTCACATTGGATAAATAATCTTTCTTGCCTTTTCCCTATTATTTGTCTCTTTAATTGTCATACCAAAAACAGGTGGCCTAGTCTTATTAGGGCTTCTAAGGCCCAGGTTCTGAAACAACTGATGGTTGAAAACAGGACATGAAAATCCCTTCTTACTGAATTATTTAAGGACATCTTCTAGCAGCATGGTGACCTGATGCTCCCACCAATGAGGAGAGTCCTTGCTTCAGAGACCCCAAATAGCAGGTGGGTGACGACACTCAGGACATCTGAGGAGGATGAACAGGTGGCCCTCTGCCCAGTCAGCAAAGAAACTAAGTATGAGATCTGGGTCCTGAACTGTCAGGATCCAAGTTTTCATGCTGACTCAGGGCATGAATGGCAAACGCAGGGCTGTGGCAAGTTTCTAGAATGTAGACATTGTATGCTAACAGAGAAGAGGAGAAGATGCTGGATATTATGAGATAGGCTACTAGTGCAAAATGTACATATTTATGTTGAAATATGTGTAATAACATCTCACTAGGATCTAATATCATCTAATTATTCAATAATGTATCTATTACTCTTATTATAGGCAAGTATAAAGTAGAATTCAGTGACACACACACACACACACACACACACACACACACACACACTTTTGCTTCTGTGGGTTGAGTCTCTTGTTCCCTCATGGCTACTTACTTGTATGTACACTAGTAAAATGATAACCCCTATATCTAAAGTCAGGTTCTCCTGGTGAGTATTTGGGTTCTTTGAAGAGACTGGAAAAGTTCCTGCTTCCTGAAGAGTAAAATGGTTCTATGCTTTTTTCATGATGTTGTTCATACCCCTTTCCAGAAAGGATACAGAGTCCTGACTAAAATGCTTGAGCAATTTGCTGATGGGCTTGGTAAGAATAATATCTCTTTCTGGGAAGCAGTTTTGCCTTTCCTAGCCTAAGTAAGGCTTCTTAGACTACAACATTGAAATTCAAATAACCCATGGTTCTTCTAACACTTTAAGCAGATACTTCTCTGCGATCCACCTCCTTTTAATCAATACTGCATCATAGTAGGCCATTTTATGACCCTTTGCAACTAGTTTGAATTAAAATGTAGCTCATGCTTTTGATCAAAACATTGACAAGTTATTTCTGATTTCTCTGTGTCTAATCTTTTCTTTCTGTTCCTTTCAAGTTTTTTTATGTCCCAGATTGGAGCAAAATGAACAGATTTTTCAACAGCAGAGCAGAAAAAACCTTTTGGTGACTTTTCTTCCATCTTAATATTTGACCTTTCTGTTGCTAATAGGGAGCTTTCTGCCCAGGGCTGGTAAGAAGAATTCTTTGGACAAGAAGGTTTCATGGCTCTAAAATGAGATGAGGGAAAAGGGCATCATTAATCTCACTGATTTCTAAGTGAAGTTTAAGCATTTCAATCTTAAAAAAAAATCTGTGACTCTTACCCAACTAAAATTACAGATATTTTCCCATTAACAAAATAGCGCTGTGAGTTTTGTTGTGTGTGCTTAAAACTATTGCTCTGAAAAGGATTTCTAGATTCTGTTACTCCCACAAGTAAACTTCAGAAAGAAATGAAAAATCAAAACTGTAGATTCAACAAGATAAGGAGAATCAGGAGTGAAGATTAAGAGTAAATCACCGCTGGGTGCAGCAGCACACCCATGCAGTCCAGCTACTCAGGGGACTCCGAGTAGGGCATGGATCCAGTTCGTTATTGTAAGACCAACCCAACAACAGGAGATCCTGCTTAAAAAGAAAGCAAAACCACAAAACAAATACACAATAACAAAACTCTCAGTTCTTTGTATTTCTCAATTAAATCGCCAGAGAATGAGATGTTTGGATTATACCTTAGAAGTATAATTCATAGAGGAGCCTGTCAAATGATGGGCCTTATGCATATAAAAGCAAGGCATTGAAATAAAATCATATTCACTCTGTACAGACTCTTACTTTCTAGGAAATTCACTTCAGCGTGCAGGCATTAACTCGAAAGGGGACTCACGTTAAGGCTGGACCAACATGAGGGGTTAGCGACAGAGTACCTTGGTGGGTCTAGGCCAAGGTATGCTACATAGACCACACCATGCAACAGATCGCATGTAAGAGTTGGGGTGGTTGGGGGAGCAAAAGGCCATCTCACAGTAGGGACATGAGAAAGAGAGAAGAGAGTAGAGAGTAGAGAGAGAGAGAGAGAGAGAGAGAGAGAGGGAGAGAGAGAGAGAGAAACCATGATGTTCAGAGGTCCTTTTTAAAGGGTGCTTGTATTGCTTAGGTAAAATACATAAGTTTCTGGCACTGAGTCACTGAAGGCAGGCTGTGTGAGCACCTGATTTTTAATAACTCAGACTTGGAGTTGGGACCCCATTGTAGCTGGAGAGTTTTCTCTTCCTGTCCCGCCAAGCCCCAGTAGTCATTTAGCCCACTTATAAAATAAACATACAGATGCTTATATTATTTAAACCACTTGGCCATTAGCTCAGGCCTATTATTGTCTAGCTCTTACTCTTGTATTCAGCCCATTTCTATTAATCTATATTTTGCCACATGACTCGTGGCTTACTGGTACCTTACATCTTCCTTGTCCTGGCGGCAGCTGCAGGCAGTTTACCCCTTCCATTCCTGTTCCCTCAATTCTCCTCTCTGTTAGTCCCACCTATACTTCCTGTCTAGCTATTGGTCAATTAGTGTTTTATTTATTAACACGTTTGCCATACAGAACATCCCACAGCACTTCCCCTTTTCTTTTTTTTTTTTTTTAAAGGAAGGTTTTAACTTTCACATAGTAAAATTACAGATAACAAAACAATTATCAAGCAAGAATTACTGTTATAATATCTAGTCTATTTATAATAACTAGTCTGTTTGGAAAAATTAAAGAAGATATCCTATCTATCTTATATTTGTGAGTCTAAGGTTTTATATCTAACTTATCTTTTATCATAACTAAGGAAAATTATATCTAGCTTCAACTACATCAATGACCTCAGAAGGATATAATATTACCTGAGAAATAGGAGAAGGATGCAAGCAACTTTTGGGAGTCTTGCAGGGTAGTCAGAGACAGCTGGCAGCCTGAACAATCATCAGAGGTGTCTCTTGTAAAGTTGGGGCATCTGTCTTCAGCCCACAGGGCTAGAGTCTCTCAGTCATTTTTTCTGTGTCCTGTAGAATGTCTGGCAGTTTCCTCTGTGAAGCAGGAACCTAAAGGACCATTTTGCCAAAGCAAAGTTCAGTGGTCACCTTTCCATGGGTCCTGCATGTCCAGTAGATCAAGAAGTCCAGGCAAGAACAGTTTCTTGCCCAAATGGCTATTTTTGCCAAGGCAAAGATAAACTCCATATGGAGTGTCTTTGATGCCCATCCTTCTCTCTGAAGTAAATCGGTGCTGCCAGGAGCAGGCATGTCTTACTGTCCAGAAAGTCTAAATTTTAAAAAATATTTAAATGCCATATTCTGTAGGTCTTTGAAGTGTTTGAAGATTACCTATGTATCTGAAATATATCTATGTATACCTAGAAAACTTAACTAACATGGTACAAGTTTGACTATCATAGAAGACTAATTATTAATCTGTATTTTTAATTATCTACTACAATCTAAATGAGTTACATAAACATAATACCTTAAATAAGAATAGAAATATATGTACAGTGTATCAAAATTAAGTTTAAACTTTTATCAATAAACTAAAATCTATACCAATGTAAAACATTTTAAACATAAACTAAAATCTATACCAATGTAAAACATTTTAAACAAGTTGTTGTTCTTTAAAAGTAGGTTCATTAATCTACCCTTTTATCCTATCATCTCTATATCCTATATATCTATATCATATTCCCTTTTCTTTATTAGAAAGAGATCGCATTTATAATCAACCTGTTTTAAATAAAATATTGGTTTTTTTTCTGTCCCACACCAGAGGGCTCTTCTGATTTGGGACACAAGAATCTCTTAAACGTTTTTTAGCAATATGCCTGGGTTTAGAGGGGGAGTGAGTCAATTTCACCTCTAAAGCCAGCTTGGTATACTTGGGAATTTGGGTGTAGTATTTCTTACTACTTCCTGCTGGAGGGGGGCGCTCTATCTTATGGGGACACAAAGAAAATTTTAGACTTATGGGGTAGTCCGTGAGACTGTATTGTCTGAGCCAGTTGCCTTGAAACCATTCTGGAGGTTGGATCATCTGGGCCATGGTGTCATCGGAGACCTTTCAAGGGGGTCTTGGCTGGTCAAACCTGATATATCTTAATCTGGAACAAATCCATGGCCTCTGGCTTTCTGTGGAAACAAAAGCAGAGCCTCTTTTCATGTGCCATTGTTTAGTTACTGTGTACTTTTGTCTATCCCTGAATATTTTGAGTTTCCTTGAGAATTGGTGGCTAAGAGGAGAGAAAGGACAGAACATATCAATACATGACAGAACACATAATAAACACACAGAGCTGGTCCTAAACATTGCTACCAAAAGAGGAAAACTCAAATATGCAGCACTATGAGGGAAGCCACGTGGCTCTAGGCTCCACTAATGGGTCATGGATAGGATCAGAAGCCTATTTTCTTTACCCAGAGTTCTTCCCATGCCACAGTTAAGGATATGAAATGACCACGGGGGTCCAGGCAAAGCTTGAGAGTTGATATTTTGTGTATAACCTTGGCATCAGAGCTCCTAGGACCAGCGAGCAACAAACACAGAGGATAAATTTCTTAGAAAATTTTTATTCAGTTGCTGACTGCTGGCTGCTGGCCAAAGCTCACCAGTCTTTCATTCTGCTGGGCAATTGCATTATGTGGGAAAACAGCAGTACAGCCTGGAGCCTAGAAAGGATAAATGCACTGAGGTCATCAGCCTGCTCCAGCATGTTGTAACCTTGGAGCCAAACCTTCTGAGGACCGAGGAGACAGAATGAGAAACAAAATGAAAAGCATCCCTCCTCTCAAGAACAAATGTGCTGGCTCTGGATATAAAATCTTTGCTTCATTCCTTTACCCTCTCTTTCCTCAACAGAAGTTCACATTTATCAAAGGATGGTACCTGATAAGCTAGGCTTCTCTTTGTTTCCTACAATGAATGGCTCTGGACATCAGGACAAGCTCTCTCAGTTCTTTATTCCATGGTGGGTCCCAGTAAGGGATAAAAAGTAGAGTTCAAATTATTCATATCTCAATGTATTATAAGTTCAATGAGAGAATTTTGATTCTCACATCATTTCTAAGATACTTTGTAAGTATTCTCTTCATCTGTATTGCTGAAATAGAAACTTAATATTTTTTTAGCATGTCCCTGACTCTTTTCTATAAAATTCTACACCATGGCTAGATGATAAAGAGATGGCTGGCTTCTTCCCCATTCTCCAGACTTGAGGTAAAAGCCTGACAGCTTAAAACAAAGGCCTTGGTAGGCTTTTTTCTCACACCATCAGGCTCCCTGCTGATGGACTGGCTTAACAAGTTCAAGGCCAGATCAGGACATGTGACACAACAGTTGCTGGTCAATCAACCATCCTATTGCTTTTCAAACTGATCAACATGAAATGAAAATCTCCAAACCCTAAGAAGAGTCTAGAAATTTTAGCTTTCAGAGTTCCCAACTCTGCTTTGCAAAGGGTCTTCCCTGTGTGTCTGCTCATGCACAGGCTTCCTAACTCCCAATAAGCATGTTTTTTCAACTGCTGGTGTTACCTGGTGCTGTTCCAGGTGTTGGAGAGTTCTCCCCCATCACTTGATGTGTTGGAGATGTTTCCTGCCTTTTATTTCTTTGAGGGACAGGGTAAACAAACTGGATAAAGACCCTTAGACTTTATCAATAGGGTCAGTGTCCTATGTTCATAGGAAGTTTCTTAGTTCACTGTTGCTGGGTCCTAATGGCTCCCTGGGGGGGGGGGTGCAAAGGTGCAGCATCAATGTCACAGACACTGGGAGTCAGATGAAAGGCAAACAGCAGACTCGTTTATTCAGTAATGGGGAAAGCCTTATATGCCCTCCTCCCAGCACCCAGGCTGTGTCCTGATCTGGTGACATTTTGTGGTCATCCCTCATTGGCTGGGCATAATCAGGAGCTCTGACAGCAATCTGGGACATTGCATGGTTGTCCTGCATTAGCTAGGGATGATCAGGACCTCTGACAGTACCTGTTGCTAGGCCCTCAGGCAGACTCCAGGTTGGCTCATAAAGAGTAAGTTATGTGCATTCCTTGGTAACTGGTTTGAGCCAATTTCCTTGACCCTATGGGTCTGTCCTACTATAGCCCACACCTAAATTCAATGACAAAGTTGCCATAATGAATGAAGATGTCTAAGATATGGTAGAAGAGTTTCACAAAGATCATCACAGAAAATGAAGTCAGACAGAATACTGAGGTTTTGATTGGTCTGGATTCTAAGATTGACATTATGAAAATCTATGGACAGTTTTAATCTCAGGAATCAGACCTCTTCTTGCTGGAATTCATTTCCATTTATTCCTTGATGAAAGCCCCCTTTTAAAACCTTCCTTCAAAATTCAGCTTTAAGGCTCGAAACGGTTCGGCAGTTAAGAACCCTTTCTGCTCTTCCAGAGCATGTTCTGGGGAGCACCCTCTCCCCGTGGCACAGCAACCCTCAGGAGCTCTCGTCCAAATACTCAAGGCTGCCTAGGACAAACTCAGGCACAGATTGCCATTACTTGTTCTATGTGACGACTAGCTAAACCAACTCACTGCCTCTTTGGGTCCACACATTTGAGTAGCTGAAGACACACAGTAAATCTCACATTTTCTTCCTTTTTGGGTTACCTGGCTCATAGGACCTAGGCTAAACTATGGTTACCAGTCCAGAGAGAGTCACCTTTATTCACCTGCTAATCATGTGGTCTCTCTCCAGCTTCATTGCAACACTGTTGCCTCTGCTGGTGAGTAATAAAAAGAAAATGTACCAGGGTCAAAGTTGTAGAAATTGGGATATTTGTTTTTGCTAGCAGTTACTTTGTGTATTAATTCTAATAGACATGCATATAATAAATGGAAACCTAACATTTACATGGCTGCAATGGAGCAGAGGCAGGGTGAGGGACAGGGCCATCAGAAGCAGATATGTCCCTTTACTGGCAGTGTGGCCTTAGAGAGATAGGTAGATGTGGGTTTCCATATCTGCAGCGGTGGCAATAATATCATCCCCTAGCTCCAGAAGTTGGTGGGAGGGTTAGAAACACAGACCTGGTACAAATTAAGAGTCCACCAGCATGGGCTGTAATTTTCCTCTAAAATTGTTATGCAAAATGCAAAGCCTTTGAGACTAAACAAAAATACTATGAAAGTTGGAGCTTCCCAACTGGAGGAGAGAAACCTAAGTGTTAGGTTGTTCTTGATACTCAGTTGAAGTTGCTTAAGAAAATGAGCTTCCCCTAACAAAACAAACACAGTACTGGAAGAAAACGCAGAGCTGTCCAACATATAATTCTACTTCCTTTGGTCCACAATCAAAACTTCAGAGTTTATGTAAACTGTTCAAGCGGCAAGGCAGTACTTCAGGCAGAGGCAGGCTTCACATTTCTTCTCCATCACTCTTCTGCTCTGTCTTGACCCATGGATAACACTGAGAGGGGTGGAAATTAAGGGAAGCCATGGTGAGCATACTGCCTGACACTCCAGAGGAGACAGTCACCGCCTATCTCTGAGCCACTGATAATATTTTAGCATAGTTCCCTCTAAGTACCAAACACATTGCTTATTATAGTAAAACCACCTGCCTATTACCAATAGTAATGCTTTGTGTGATAGAGAGAAGAGGGACCAAGTAAGAGCGTGCATATGTCTGCATTCATGTGTATGTAACTGACTGGAAGCTATACCAGCAATTCTTGATCAACTAGTCATCACGACTGAAGTTTCATGTCAGCAATTATGTCATTTTTAGTTTGAACAAAATGACATCATCAAATTGTAGTTCTAGGAAGGAAAATGGACCTAGACAACAAAAGCACTCTGTGGCTCATCTTGTCCCATTGGATGCAATTCCTAACAGCAGACAGAACAAGAATTCCCCAGATGGGTCTGAAAACACTTGGATGTCCTCTTATCTGGTGGTGCTTGCAGAGATTCTGATAAGCCCCAAGACTCATCATCTACCATGGTCATTTGTTCATGAAATCATTTTAACGTTACTCTTGCTGACTCTATATTGGGGACAAGGTTCACTTATGTCTTGGAGGTGAATGACAGGAAGGGACAGAGGGGAGCCTTGCTCTGGGAAGAATGGAGGGAACAGTGGACAGCCTTGTCTTCTTCCTGGCCTAGGAGGTCAGCCCTTTATAGATCTCAATATCCAGTATAAGAACTTTGAATGTTTAGAAATCTTTGTGCCTGTTCAGACTTCTTAGCAGTCCCTGTCCATCTAGAACATCCACAGACACACACCACTAAAATGAGGAGAGTGAGTTCCTTTCCTGTTGCTGGGTATAACAAATGAATTATTTTGCCCTGCATTTCTAGAATGTTCTTTATCAATACCTCTGTCTGCAAAGCTATTATGTTTCTGGGAAATTCTTCTATGTGTAAATATCTGCATTCCCTTTAGAATATGCTATATTATCTATTAGGATGGTGATTTCTGGTGTTGGAGAGATGGATGGCTCAGTAGTTGAGAATGCTTGCTGCTCTTGCAGAGGACTTGCATGCAATTCCCAGCACCCACATGGTAGTTCACAACCATCAGTAGTGCTAATTCCAGGGAATCTGACATCTTCTGAATTATGCTGTCATCTAGCATGCACATGATATAATACATGCATGCCGGCAAATATTCAGACACATAGAATTGCCAAATCTAAAAAGGATGGTAGAAGGAGGAGGAGGAAGAGGAAAAGAAGAAGAGAGATGTTTTTCTATAATCATCCCTTTAGGAACCCTGTTGGATGGAGTGGTTTTCATTTCCTCACTTTCCCCACATGCCAGCTGTCCTTCCATCCCTGAACAAGACAGTTTTCTGTAAAGCTTGTAGAGATTCTAAAGAGCAGTTTTTATCACATGAACACTGAAAAGTTCTCAAAGTCTTGGGAACAAAGTCTCCATAAGGGAGAGGACTATGTGAACAGCACCCAAGTCACAGCCATCTACCATGTAGCCCCAGCTGAGGAGAGCTGTGGTGTCCGCCATGATGGTGGACGGGTTGAACAGTTGATTACTGGAAGGCATCATTGATTTAGGTGTGCCATCTTAGGGACAGTTTAGGACTTGATTTTGATTTCCAGAATATAGTCTTAAATCCAGCTTGGAAAGCCTCAGGTTTCAATTGAAAGTAAATTTGAGATAGTTTACAATCATTTTTGTTTCAGTCCAGCTCTGTCTTTCTGTCACCTCCTTTCCTGCGCATGGTCTCTCTCTAGAAATTTCTGTCATGTAAAGGAACAGCACAAATATTATATGTAAAAAAAATCCCAGATAATCATAAGATAGCATTTTCTTGAGTTCCTTGAGACCTTATACACTACCGAACATGAAAGAATTCTTACTAAAAATTCCCGACACTTATTTATTAGCAATGATTTATGTTGTTACAAATTCAAAATTTGTTCGTCTTTGATCACTTTTTAAAAATTAATGAAAGCTTGTTTCTATTCTGTCTAAATTTACTGTTGAGTATTTGGGGAAGGAATTTTCACTGATCTCACCCAGTCTTTATTTCCACATTCTTTTCGTTTTACTTCAAATGGTCATCCTTTCCTTATTTTATTTTTGTATGTCTTACAGCATTTTCCCAAGAGTTTATTGTGTCTTGCATTCCTTACTAGTTCTGATTTTTTGTTTTAATTTCATTTTAAATTTCTGTAATCTGCTGTTTCTTCTTTCAAATCTCACAGTCCAGTTTCATAGTTCAGCATCTATTTTTTCTTATGACAATGTTTTTCTTTGTTTCCCAGATAATTCCATAATACAAATATTTCAGGCTTATTCTGAGGTAAGTTTAGGAGATATTTTAGCACCCTGGTTTAGGGTTATATACACAAGTCTTCTCTTGTAGTAATGCACTTGGCAGCCTCGTTTCTTCACCTGCTTGTACTATGCATACACCTACCTCCAACAGTGCACCGAACAATCTCAGAACCCCCTCTGCCCAACACCTGCATCAGGATATACATATTCCCATCCCCAAACAATGGTACTAGTTCTCCTGCCTCTGATAACTATTAAATTTAGATAGTTTCTACTCAAGTATATTCTCAACATATCCAGGTATGATGAATAGAAGAGCTTATCTTGCCTGAACTGGTTTGGGACACATACTCAGTAAGGCCAAACTGTGTCTTAAAAGTAAACTTTTAAGGCTACTACCATCTTGTCCCTATGTGCAATTGGATGGGCTAGGGATTAAGAGGTGTTTACAGGAAGAGATGTACACAGTATAACTGGATCTATCAAAATAGAGAACCATCTAAACCATGTCTCTTAAAACCCAGATCTTCCTTCCCTGAGACCCCATGAAAAGATACCCCAGGCTGTAGCCTGGGGCCCTGGAGTACTCTCACTCCTGGGACCCATTGCCAGTCTTGACAGCATC
Source organism: Peromyscus leucopus (assembly GCF_004664715.2). Taxonomy (NCBI): domain Eukaryota; kingdom Metazoa; phylum Chordata; class Mammalia; order Rodentia; family Cricetidae; genus Peromyscus; species Peromyscus leucopus. The sequence continues at coordinate 25,954,890 of NC_051071.1, forward strand.
TCTCTTTAATCTGTACTATCTATTGCTTTGCTCCAAATAAAACTACTTTGCTTCTTTTATGCATGTGTGTGAGCCCTTATATAAATTCTTTATATGTGAGGTCATGAACCTAGGAACCTCTGCTCCAGACCCGGACACTGGTGACAATTCCTTTCATGCTCATGGTGAAGTCAGGTGATTTTTCAGCCCCTTGGCTGTTCATTCCCTCTCTGGCCTCTGGCCTCCTCTGATTTACACCCTTTTCCCCAAGGAAGCCCTGCTGCTCCCTTCATTAATTTCTCTTCTCACATATCATACATGGATACACCTACCTAGTCAATCTATTTATTAGCACTTCATGGTAATTCTATTTCCACAATTTATTGCAAGGTAAACTCAATGATAATATGTCAATATAAATGAAGTCCATAGGAGATCAAGAAGTTTGACTTGTATGATCCTGTGACACAGAACCCCAAAATAATTTAATTATTAATGAAGGCTGCTGAAATGAATGCACAAATTCTCTTTTATTCACAAATATTTTTGACTAAGTCCAAAGTTGTCAACCTATATTCATAACATGTTTGTGACAGTTCCATTGTTCACAATGAAGTCTGTCTATGGTCATGGGAGATCTTTCAAAAGTATAGGAATAGAGGTTAAAATAGAGTTAGTTACCCCTGGGTAAGACTGACTGAGAACAAGAAGTGTGTTTACATGCTACCTCATTCTAAAAGCACAGGCTCAGTAGCCAGCTGTGGAAAGACAATTCCCTCAACTTCACATTAATGGCCCTGGCAGTGATTTTGCTAGGCATTGCTAGGCATTGAAGTCAGTGGTTCAAACACTATAAGTGTTGGATTCTTCATGTACCAGTAGACAATGTCAATGTTTTGAATCTAAATGAAGGGTAAGACAGAGGGAGATCTGTGCCAGGCTAGACCCCACTATGGGCAGTCAAACTTGCTCAGCCCCTGGCTCTCAATTCTTTTTTCATTATCTTTGATATCCAAGTTAGGGTTACTATTGCTGTGATGAAACATCCTGATCAAAAGCAATTTGGGGAGGAAAGAGTTTATTTGGACTACACTTCCACATCATCAAAGGAAGTCAGGACAAGCCTCAGCAGGGCAGGAATCAGGAGGCAGGAGCTGATGCAGAGGCCATGGAGGAGTGCTGCTTACTGTCTTGCTCCTCATGGCTTGCTCAGTCTGCTTTATTATAGCACCCAGGAGCACTAGCCCAGAAATAGAACCACTTACAATGGGCTGGGCCCTCCCACATCAGTCACTGATTAAGAAAATGTTCTATAGCTGGATCTCATGGAGGCATTTTCTCAAACGAGGTTCCCTCCTCTCAAATGACTATAGCTTGTATCAAATTGACATAAAACTAGCCAGCACATCTTAGAACCGAGAATAAACATGGAAAACTAAAAAATGAGTAAGATTTATGTATTTCATAATTTAGAACAATGGGCTAAGGTAATAATGGATGGTCTTTTCTTGAGGCACATAGAAATAATTCTTAATGCAGAAATTAACTTAAGGCTAAACCTGAAGAGAATAAAATGGAGTCCTTATCTGCCTTAATTTAAGAATTATCTGCCTTAATTTAAGAATTATTTCCATGTGCCTTAGTGAGAAGCCATCCATATTACCTTAACACATTGCTATAAGTTATAAAATATGTTTTGCCCATTTTCATATTTAAATGTTATTTTTCTGTATTAAAAACTTTGTAAAAGATAAATATTAATATCATCATAATTTTCCTTGTAGTTGTTATTTATTTATTGCTACTATATTTGAAAATGTTAATGTTGTTTTTTGAGTATCATTATATGTTTAAAGAAAAATTGGGTAGAAAGCTCAGAGACACCCCCCCACCCCAGGAAACCTCCATCCTCTATGGACAGTTTCTCTATCAATAGTTTACGTTTATGAATTAGTCAGAGATTCTCAAAAACATACAAGCTGTGTGTGTGTGTGTGTGTGTGTGTGTGTGTGTGTGTGTGTGTGTGTGTGTGTGTGTAGGGAAAGAAACAGAGGAAAAAGAAAAAGAGATATGAAGGAGAGAGGGAAAGAGAGAAAGGGAGAGATGGATTTGTGATGAGATAATGGCTCACATGTTTGTGGAGACTGGAACATATCAAAATAATCAACTAAAGAGACACAGAAAAGTGGGTGAAGTGAGCTCTGGTTTGAATCCAGCAGGTTCAAGACCTTAGATTAGTGCTGTGGAATGTCTTTCTGTATGCTGTGAATATGTGTTGCTCTGATTGGTTGATAAAGCTGTTTGGCCAATGGTGAGGCAGAATAAGGTTAGGCAAGACATTCCAACTGGAGAGAGAGAGGAAGGAGAAAACCAGAGTAGAGGAGATGCTGCTAGCCACTGCCATGAGAAGCAAGATGTAAAGTACTGGTAAGCCACAAGTCATGTGGCAAAGTATAGATTTATAGAAATGGGTTAATTTAAGATGTAAGAGCTAGTTAGCAAGATGCCTGAGCCTTTAGGCCATATAGTTTGAAAATAATATAAGCCTCTGTGTGTTTATTGGGTCTGAGGGCCTGCAGCATCAGGTGGGACACAGGAAAACTTCCAGCTACAGAGTAGCACCTTTTCGATCTGAGCCCTAAGGCATGCACAAGCATCAGTGCCCAGCTCAGAGGTCTGGCAGGAGGTAGTTTCTCTTCCTCGGACTTTGTCTTCTATTTAAGATATCCCTTGAGGGAGGTCATTCTGCTTCATCTAGTCTACCAGTACAAATGTTTTGCTCTAGATATGCCTCTAGTGACCCAGACAGAATAATGTTCTACCAAGTGCCTGGGCATCCAGTGCCTCTCTCAAATTGACATAAAAATAACCAACACTGTCAATGTAGAATATACACCAGGATTGGTGCACCACCATTAGCTACAGTGCATAATTTACATAGTGCTTAGTGTTTCTGTTATGAAGTGTCTTCTGAAGGTTATGGCCAGTGTTTGGTAGCATGAATGAGGAAGAGTGGTGTCATTTAAAATAAAATCTGTTCTCTGCTTATTCAACCCCTTCTCTGCACACAGACAACCGTGGATCCTTAACTGAGCCCATGGCCTTTCATCTACAAATATGATGCAGTCAGCATCATATACTTCATAGTTGTTTTCAGCTGGACTCTTTTCTCACTAGTAATATTTATGTTTTGCCCATGTCTTGGCAGCTTGTTTGTGAGAAACTTTCAGATTGTCCTCTAGAGTGGCTTTGCCAGCAACAAGTCAAAGTTCCTGTTATTTTTGTTAATCTGCACTTGGGGTCTTGGTTGTTGGTGATTTTGTCATTCTAATGAGTGATTAGTTTTCTCATGATAAACTTGTAACACAGTCTACCAGTGCAATTCTCTAATGACATATGATGCTGGGCATTTTTTCATAAACTTAATTGCTGTCAGTAAACCCTCTTTGTTAACATGTCTAGTCATATATTTTCCCCATTTTTATTAGGTTGTTTCCTTACCATTAAGATTTAAGAGCTCTGTGGTCAGTAGTTTATGCAGAGACTCATAACTGGTCAAAACATGGAGAATAAGTGTGCCAAATGCTCTGTCAATTGCATTATTCATGAGCTAACTGCAGTTGTGCTTAACTGCACAAGACCTGTGCAAGATCAAGCCAACAGGTCAGTCAGCATTCCAGCAGGAAGCAGTAATTGGACTCAGAAGGTTAAATAATTTAGGCATGGAAGAAAGGACAAAAAGATGTGAAAGGGATATGTTGGGGGTGTCTTGGGGCAGCAGAACAGAGGCTAATGATGGATGTGATGATCATTCATTGTGTACATGTGTGAAATTGCCAAGGAATAAATAAAATATATCCTTTAAAAAGAGAACTTAAAAATGATTCTTATTAAAAAAAGAGTTGAGGTATATATATTGTATCTGCACACTCATCTTTTGAGATACGTACTCCTTAGTTTGTGGCTTTTGTTTTCCTTCTCTTGACAACATCAGTGTTCAGACTTTTACTTTTAATCTAGATAAGCTTATCCATTTTATTTCATCGTCATGCTTTAGGTGTTGTGTTTAGTCAATCACCACTCAACACATTGTCACCTGTTTTTTCCTGTATTATTTTCTAAAAGTCTTATAATTTTAAATGTATTCTGAATAAATTTGCTGAAGGTATAAAGTACATATTTAGATTTATGCTTTGGCATGTAAATGCCAAATGTTTCCAGACTTGTTGAAAAGATGCTCTTTTCCATTTTATTAAAGAACTACTGACCAGATCTGGGGGCAAGGTGGTTCTCTTCAGATTCTGCATTTGGTTGGTCTACACAATAAATGGGATAGAATTCATTATTAATATCTCTTTTTATAAGCCTTTGCTTTGGAAATGTATCGTATAGTCTGTAGAGCAACTTATTTTCCCACAGAAGTTCTGAATTACTTAATAAAAAATGAGTGTCAGGAGAGAGAAAGAGATGTTCATATGAAGTTAGTGATGAAGATACGAAGATGTCAAGAGTGATTTTTAACAAAGTGACAACGTTAATTCCTACAACTGAAGATGGATTCTAGGCTTTCCACTATAGTTCTAAGTTTGGTCCCTTATTCTAGATTTAGCAGGATCTGTGTTTAGTATTTCAAATTAAGGTGATGTGAGAGGCCAGTGCCCACATCTGCAGTTCCACTGAGTATAGGCCATAAGGGAGGAACTCCCAAGATGTATATATTAATATTTTCTCCACCTTTGCCCAACAACACCATTTCACTTACTGTTATTTTACAGTTAGTCTTAAAGTACGGGAGTCTTGGGCTTCCTGTTTTGTACGTCAGGACTACAGTGGCTACTCTAGGCATTTGCCTTCCCATATCATTAGCATTGGAATCTTCTTGGCACACAGTGTGTGCATACACACATTCTCCTTTCTGAATTTTGGCAGGAACTGCCCTGAGTCTATAGAGCAAATGAGAAGAACTGTCATCTTAACAGTGGGTCTTCCTATCTAACATGGAAGAGTCCTCCCTTTACTTTGACTCCTCTTTTATAAGTTTTTGTAATGTTTTCAGATTCTGTAGATAGTTTAGTCATTATTATTTACAACAATCATTGTAAAGCATTGACTTTTGGGTTCTAAGATATTAATACCATCACTTATTATTAGTTCCAAGACTGTAGTTGATTCTTTGGGGTTTCCTTTATGAAATGTCTCTAAGCGATGACTTTGGTTCTTCTTGCCATCATAATATGTAAGTGTTTTGTTGCCATTTGCTTTCTTGTTACACTAAGGAGTGTTGTCTGTGTGATGCCTACTAGCAACCTTTGCTTTGCATCCAACCTTAAAAAGAAAGAATGCAGTATCCCACAAGCAAATGAAACTGATGAAAGTGGTAGGTTTTTATATATCTACCTCTTCCTGTTCAGCTGAGAATCTATGTCTTCTAAATGTTGATGAATCCTGTTAAGATCATAATCAGGGGCTGGGGTGGTAGTTCAGTCAGTAAACTGCCTGCCACACAAGCATGAAAACATGAGTTTGGACTCTCAACAGTCACATCAAACTGAGCATGGTGGCATGCATTTGCATGCAGTCTCAGCACTGGGATAAGTGTAGACAGACAGACAAGTGCCTAGGATTCAGTGACCAGTCGGTTCTCCAGCCCCCTTGTCTTCTTGGTAACGGTCCTTCTATCATGGAAGGGTGACAATCTCTTTATAGTTCTGATTTGCATCTGCCCTATGATTGGTGAAACTGAGTACCTAGGTAGGAAATATCCAGAGTAGAGACTATGAAAGTCTATTTCTTAGTCATGTTCTGCCTGACTTGTAGCAATGCATTTCCATTTTAATGACTTGTCTTCTTTGGCATGTTGAAGGCAATGTTTTGATCTGTTTACCTCACTGAAGGGCTCTGATGAAACGAATGGACAGCATCTGATAGAACTTCTGTCTTTAGACTCCAGCAAAATACTGGGGAGACTCTAAAGCTGCACTTAGTACTTTAGATTGTGATGTAAATGTGTGCTAAAAAAAATAGCAGTTATCAGAACAGTAGTCTGTTGAGTAAGAGAATCAGTGGTTTTCCTACAAAGCCCTGTTTGCTTATTTCCTCCTTGTGTGTGCATGTATGCATGTGTGTGTTCATTTGGCCACTCAAATATGCTATTGGAGTTTTGTTATTGAACTTTTGAGCTCATAAATTTTACTTAGTATACTTTCAGAATTTCCCTTTAATCATGCTGTCACGAGTTCCTATGCAATTCTCCTGTTTTTCATTATGAGTTTGTTAATAGTCTCCTTTAGGTTTTTTGCACATATTTGAAACAGTTGATGTGTAGCTATTAACTCCACACATGTTCTTCACAGGGGATAGTTCCTATCCATTTATTTTATTTCTGTTTCCAGTGAATTGGCCACATTTTCCAATTTTTGTGTGTGTGTGTGTGTGTGTGTGTGTGTGTGTGTGTGTGTACTTTTCAACAGGATTGAAATTTGTCAGGTCACTTTCTTTTTATTCAGCTCTGGGTTCTAGAAATTAGAACAAAGCTGCTTGCTGTTAAAGTGGGATTTCCCATTTCAGTGAACCTAATCAAGATAATTCCTCGCAGGCCTGTACCAAAAATTAGCCCAGTCCAGACAATTCCAATTTCTGACAAGTGTGCCTGGAGGTTTATCTCCTAGGTGATTTCAGATCCTGTTAAGTTAATCAAATTAACTATCACAGAAGCTAAGAAGAAGAATCAAACTAGAACACCTACCCTGAGCCGACACTGGCACTAATATGTACATTGCCACTCTTACAACACAGTGTTCTCTACCAATTACATAGGGAGTATATAAAACAGGCCACGATAACAAAAACATCTGATGGTACTTGTGCCTCTTAAATAGCTGTAGACACACCAGGATTAATGATGGCATGGAAGTACAGAAAAAAGCCATTAGTGTGCCTCAGAAGCCTGCAGCCATGTCTGTTAGACAGCTCCCAGATGCCTTTGACTCTAGTTCCAGAGATTAGGATGCCCTCTTCTGGCCTCCATGAGTAATTACATGCATGTGGTACACATACACACACACACACACACACACACACACACACACACAAACACACACACACAAACACACACACACACACACACAAACACACACACACAAACACACACACACACACACACAAACACACACACACATACACACACACTACATAAAAATTTAGGCCGGGAGGTGGTGGCGCACGCCTTTAATCCCTGCATTCGGGAGGCAGAGCCAGGCGGATCTCTGTGAGTTCAAGGCCAGCCTGGGCTACCAAGTGAGTTTCAGGAAAGGCGCAAAGCTACACAGAGAAACCCTGTCTCGAAAAACCACACAAAAAAAAATTTAAACAACAGGACCTGTTCAAGAGAATCACAGACTGTGTACAGCTCAAGAGTGGCATGAAAGAGACATTCGGAAAAAGACATTATTCAGTTCAGTTGACACCAAACCACCAAGGCCCTCAGATTCTAGGACCACAAGTAACTAAAGTCTTCCCTTGGGCAATGAATAGCCATTAAACCACTGGGTACCCACACTCCACTAGACAGCCCGACACTCATGCATGTACAGGCAGCACTAAGTGGACTTGATGGATCTTAAAAAAATACATGAAGTTGTGTGTGTGTGTGAAATCAGTGTAGGAAATAGAAGAGATATAAAGGGGGTGGGGAAATTTGATCAAAGCACATTATGTGCATTGTAGGGGGTTCTTAAACAAACCAACCCAACCTGACTAGAAATGTATTCTGGTGAACTTTACCAGCAAAAATAATCATGGAAGATGCATTGGTTTTCAGAATCAGCAAACTGAAGCAGATGTCCGATAAAATTTGAAATTCAGCTAAATTAGACATACTTAGCAAAAGTATATCAAATACAGTATACTATGTTGCAGGTAGACTAACCTTACTTGTTACACACCTGAAACTCATGGACAACCTTGAGACCTGGGCCTCCTAAGTCTCCTAAGTCAAGGTAATGGGCTCTTCAAGTGCCATTTGTAAAAGCATATTGCTCTCCAGTCATCTTTTGGCCTTCAAACTGTATCTCCATGAAAAAAGACAGAGGTGAACATCTACCCTGTATGGCTTGTGTGAAAGAACTGTGTAGATGTAACCAATCGTCTTATTAAAATAAAAAACACAGAGCCAATGTAAAAGAGAAAGCCAAGAGGTCAGAGCTCAGAGATAAATTCTTACCTCCTGCAGTGCTCCTAACTTCCCCGAGAGAGAGAGCTACTTCCTGTTTTTCTGTGTTTAAATAGTCTTTCTGTTCTGCCTTCTCATTGGTTGTAAACCCAACCACATGACTGCCTCATCACTGCCTGTAAGTACCGCCCTCCAGGTCTTAAAGGCGTATGTCTCCAATACTGGCTGTATCCCTGAACACACAGAAATCTACATAGCTCTTCTAACTACCACGCTCTTGCTATGGCTCTAATAGCTCTGACCCCAGGGCAACTTTATTTATTAACATAAAATTAAAATTACATTTCAGTACAAATAAAATATCACCATATTTCCCCTTTTCTATTTTAATAAAAAGAAAAAAGGCAAAAGGTTATAACTAACAAAAGAAAAACTATATACAAAAGTACAATAACTATATACAATATATACAAGTAACAAATACCTAAACAATGTCTAGTCCATTTGTATTTGACAAGTCAGAGAAAATAATTCCTTATCTATCCTATTTTAGTAAGTCCAAAATGTATCTAATTCACTTTCTATCCTAATTAATCTTCAACTATAACTAACTAATCTTCAACTCCCTCAGAGACCCAAGAAGGAAATAATATTAGCTAACAAAAATAAAAACAAGAAGTGCACAAAAGCAACTTCCAAAAATTTTGTGAGTTGACAGAAACATTCAGCTGACTGGACAGTCTCTGCAGTGTTAGGGCATCATCTTCAGCCTATAGGCTTATCGTATCTGACAGACTCATTTGTGAAGTAGGTTGTACACAAGGTCAACAGTTCAACCTCACATTGGGTGAGAGCAGTCCATGTACCAGAAACACCTGAATTCCACTAGTGTCCTGTCATGATTCATGATTTTAAATTCTGGAAATTGTTGATGGTTTTTGAATTCAGCTGTCCATTCTTCTTGGCTGTGTATATATGGCTTCATCTCAGCATCCCTTTTTCTCCACATCCCTCTATTAAATGCCAGTCTACTATTGAGAGGCGTGAGCTTTCAGTTGCTGTTCCATTGCACAACGGAAGCCATCGGCCCACTGCCTGTTCAGCTGTCTTCGAAGAAAAGGACACTGTACCTTTTCCAGATTGTGAAGGCCACTTCAGGGATGGTGCCATATTGTCCTGGCCTCAGAAGATGCCTTTTGATAAAGCCATAACCACACTTGTTTTGGCAGGAATTGGTAGTCCTTTCTTTCGTGTTCTGTCTGTCCATTTTTTCCTGTTGATTCAAGGATACTTTGTTGTCCAGTGGCTAACTTTTGCCACAATGAAAATTAACTCCATATGCAGTTTCTTCAATGCCCATATTTTCTCTGAAGTAGATTGTTACTGCCAGGAGCCGACATGTCTCAAAAAAGAAAAATTTCTAAGTTATTAAAACATTTTAAATGCCATATTCGGTAGATCTCTGAAGGGTTTGAAGATGACCTGTCTAAAACATATCTGCTCAATTTTTAAAACATATCTAATATGACTACAATTTCTATTGTAATGTCTATAACTACTAACTTTCATTTCTTTATATCCTAATAGTTGGTAATAATGTAAAGTATTTAAGACTAGTAATTATCTTTTCTTTTCTTTTCTTTCTTTCTTTCTTTCTTTCTTTCTTTCTTTCTTTCTTTCTTCTTTCTTTCTTTCTTTCTTTCTTTCTTTCTCTCTCTCTTTCTTTCTTTCTTTCTTTCTTTCTTTCTTTCTTTCTTTCTTTCTTTTTTTTTAAACAAGAACCTTAAATCTAATCTCCTTTGCTTAGCCTTTTTCCTAACCCTTGACAACAACTTGTAACCTACCCCCTAAATAATGAAAATTATCCCAGACCAAAACCCATTAAAAGAACAAAAAAACTACCGCCCCACACCACCTCTTTGGGAATGTGGGCGTCGTATTCTTAAAATTGCTTGCTGCTGGGTATGGGCGAAGTTATCTTTATCCTGAAAGAAAAATTTTAGGTTAATTGTCAAATTCTAGGAAAGGTAACTATATCCTTCATTATTATCCAGTCTGTGTATAAAGCCAAAGTTCAGGGTTTATCTCAAGTCCTTATTCAAGTAGTCTTTGAGACTGGATCATTCAGCTAGTCATCTCAAAATTGCTCTGAGCACCTTGTAGTTCAAAGCTGATCTGTAGATGATGTTTGTCAGTTCAGCGATATTATTATTGTCCACGTGGAATTGTTGTTGTTGTTGTGGTTGTTGTTGTGGGGCCCCATCTTCTTCCTGGAGATTTCAGTTGATGTTAGGCCTGGCCATGATTTCCTGCAGAAAACTGATAAGAGACTCGAACACAAAGACATATATATGCAGCTAATTGAAGCCTTTTTTCTAGAATTAGTTAGTACTCTATATGACCATTCATATCTTAACAAAGTTTAAAATGTATATGTATATATTAATCTTGTAAATTTTGACATAAAATTTATACTTTAAGAAAAGTTTAAAGAATCAGAATAGAATCAAAGAGTTGAGATTAGTAATAGAGTAGTCCCTTAATTAATTTGGCTTTTGTCCTGTCCCATAGCATAAAAATGGCTCTTTCTGGCATGATACAGGGAGTTTGCATTTTCCTTTTAACAACATGCTTGAGTTTAAAGAAGGAGAGAGCCATTCTCCAACTCCAAAGTCAGCTTTAAATTTTAATTAAACTGGGACTATTAGAAGACCAATAGTGTTAAATCTTTAGAGAAAAGCAGAAACAAACATTTAAGAAGACATAAAATTTTTTAGATAATATATACCCATACGCCGTTTCACTCTGTTTCCTGAAATAGATGATTTGTCCTTTTCTTCAGTTGTCTCATTTGTCTTGTGTTCTTCAGATTCCTTAACCTTCATCCTCCTAAAAGACAAAAACAAAAACCTTTCCCAAGACTAATTTTGGGGATGTTCCTTTTTGGCAAGTTATTATCTGATGAAATGAAAAGGCATGTGTTACTGGTACAAGTTAGTTTAAATTGGATGTTCATGCTGGTTGATGAACTATCACCTCCTCTAATTAAGAGGCTTCTCTTGTTCAAATCGAACCTTTATCAATTTTGATGGTACCCACAGCTTATCTTCTCCTGTAGAAACAAAAGCAAAACCTCGTCCCAATGTAATACATACCCTGGTTTCCATTCTGAGGTCAGCACATCCTTAAAGTATATAGGCTGATTTAATTCTGCAGTTTTTTCTATTACCCAATGTCTCTCTGCAGCTGTTGTTCCTTTCTCATTGGCATTCAGAAAATTCAAAGTTAATAGAGCATTATGCTGTCTATTTCTGGGGGTTTTTGTTACTCCTTTCTGTTTATTTAGCATATCCTTTAGAGTTCTGTTTGATCTTTCTATAACTGCTTGACCTGTAGGATTATGTGGTATACCTGTAATATGCCTTTATATTGTAATAAGCAAAAAACTGTT